>NC_141902.1:17855833-18180000 GCF_057802395.1 Ceratotherium simum simum | reverse complement strand
CTTCCATGATGGGGCAACCACCAAGATATCTTCAACCCCACCCACTTCTAAATTGTGTGGTCCAATCCACCTTCCACTGTAGCATCCCTTTGGCACAACTATGAGGTCTCTTTAGATTCACCTACTCTCCCTCAACTAACTTCTGCACACCTCTCTCAGGGAACTGGAAAATGTACCAATTCCAGCATGTTACTCTTGGTCTGGGAAGCACAAATTTTGGTAGACTACCTCAGACTCTTTAATGCCAAACAGAACTTGTCATCATTGGCACCCTGTTGCTGCTATCTCATGTCAGAGGTGTGGAGGAGCTGTGGGCCTTGTCGTTTCCTGAGACACTTCCCAGAAGATAAGGCATGCATTTCCACTGCTCGGATTGCCAGGTATGTCAGAGAGTTTGATGCCTCTGTCCTGGGACTCTGCCTGAGGACATGCCACAGGGCAGGATCCCTTCTCAGTGACCTATAGCTCTCTGACTTTCTCTCTAACCCCCTACTCTCTCTTTCCCAACGCAGAGAAAGTTTTTAGTTTCCCCCTTAGATAGGTGAGTAGGCAGGAAGGAAGCAGAGAACCTAGATTGATAAATAGTTTTCCATATCTGTCATTTATACCAAGATCTTGGCCGTGAGTTCCTTTGACTTTGGCTTGTACATGGCCTCTCAGCTATGTGTATAACCTCTTGCTTAATTTAGTGGAGAAGGAATAGAGAAATTATATATCCATTCCCATTTCTTTCTTCTACCTTAAATCCCCAATATAAACATGTCACTTTTTCAGAAAGGAAAAAAAGACCGTGTTATTTCATCCATCACTGGTGTCAAAATACAACATTAAAGTTTATCTTTCTAGTTAAAATAAAGAACTATGAAAGAGAACTATTTCTCTGATCCTCCTTTGACCTGATTCTTGACTCCTTTAGGTTTTATTCTCTATTCCCTTCTCTGTATTTGTCCATCGATTAAGTGTCATCTATTAGTGACATATCCCTCCATTTTAGATGATGTCAGTCATGACAGTAACCCTGGGTGACCTATTCCTCTACACTACAGCCTAGTTTTAATCTTCACTACTTTCTCAGTATTCCTGCTGGGAGCTATCACATATTCAGATAGTTTTTCCAGTCTCCACGTTAATGGTTGGTTTCTATAGTATTCCTTTCAAAAAGACAGGCTTATCATAATACTGGAAATAACTATGTTTTCAGATGTTTCTCTAATTGTCTCACATGTAATAATAAATATAATTACAAGAATAACAATAATAAGTTGCTGTGCATCCATTTTGAGCATTAAAATTAGTGGAATCAGTTTTTTTTACCAATATTCTTCTTTGAGAATCACATTCAGAAATTACAAACTGCAGATGTTTATTTTTATTGAAGAAAGGTAGCTTGCTAAATATATTCAATATCAGGAATAAATATGAATTTGTGAGAGAGAGAATTGATTTAGTGCCAATCATGTGTCATTGTTTTAAAGGTAAACTAGAGAGCTTTTCCCAAAACAAATTTAAATAAAGTAAAAACCTATAGCTCTCTCTCTTAGACAAAGACTTAAATGTAAATATGCAAAGCAAGGGATCCACTTTCATCTGAGTAAAAATGTATGCTGAAAAAATTTTTAAGAATAAGAGACTGTATATACTATGCTAAGTGCCAAAGGTTTGCCAACAACGACAGAAAGTGTAGATGACAGGAGTATAAAGGAAGAAGGGACTGTTCTGGGCTAAGATTGTCAATGAAGGTTTCAAAAAGGAGGCAGAATTTGAGGTGGGCTTTTTAGTATACATAGGATTTAGATAGTTTTAGAGGAAAGGGGGAGCATATTTCAGTGGGAAGAGTGGCATTAGCATGGTGAGCATACTTAGGTGTTTTAAAAAAATAGAAAGTGAATGCAACTAGTTAGGATGGGTGGAATGAGAAGTCAAGAAAGATAAGACTGAAAGATAGATTGGGAGCAGATCTGGAGGACTTTAGAAGACCCAGAAATGTGAACTTCAAAGCATACTATCCAGAAAGGGAAAGGACAACCCATATAATGGGAGGAAATATTTGCAATCATATATCTGATAAGAGTCTAATATCAAGAGTATAGGGGCCGGTCCCATGGCTTAGCGGTTAAGTGCACGCCCTCCACTACTGGCGGCCCAGGTTCGGATCCCGGGCGCGCACCGATGCACCACTTGTCCGGCCATGCTGAGGCCACGTCCCACATACAGCAACTAGAAGGATGTGCAACTATGACATACAACTATCTACTGGGGCTTTGGGGAGAAAAAGTATTAAAAAAAAGGAGGAGGATTGGCAATAGATGTTAGCTCAGGGCCAGTCTTCCTCAGCAAAAAGAGGAGGATTGGCATGGATGTTAGCTCAGGGCTGATCTTCCTCACACACACAAAAAAGAGAATATATAAAGAACTCTTACAACTCAACGATAAAAAGACAAAAAGCCCAGTTAAAAACTGAGGAATGTATTTGAATAGACATTTCTGCAATCTACAAGTGGCCAATAGGCACATGAAAAGATACTCAATATCATTATTCAAATCAAAACCACAATGAAATACTACTTCGCACACACTAGGATGGCTGTAATCAAAAACATAAGTAATAATAAGTGTTAGTGAGGATGTGGAGGAATTAGAACCATCATACATTGCTGGTAGAAATGTAAAATGGTACACCCACTGTGGAAAACAGTTTGGCAGTTCCTCAAAAAGTTAAATGTACGTTTATGTTACCATATGACCCAACAATACTATACCTAAGTATATATCCAGGAGAAGTAAAAACACATTCACACAAAAACTTGTACACAATGCTCACAGCAGCATTAGTTATAATTGCCAAAAGGTGAGAACAACCTAAATACTCATCATGTAAAGAAAGGAAAAACAAAATGCGGTCTATGCATGCGATGGAATATTATTCACCTATAAAAAAGAATGAAACACTGATACACGCTACAACATGCCTAAACCTTTCAAACATTATGCTAAGTGAAAGAAGCCAGACACAAAAGGCATACATTGTATTATTCCATTTATATACAAAATGTTGACAATAGGCAAATCCATAGAGACAGAAGGTAAATTAGCGGTTGCTAGGGGCTCAGTGCAGAGTGACTGTTAACAGGTATGGGGTTTTTTCGGGGGTGATGAAAATGTTCTGGAATTAGATGGCAGTGATAGTTACACAACTTCGAGAATATACTAAAAACTACTGAACTGTACATTTTGAAATGGAGAGTTTTATGGTATATGAATTATATCTTAATATGAAAAAACTACAGTAAGAAAAATAAGAAATCTAAACTGTATCTTTTAGGCCCTACACAGCTACTGAATGTTTTTGAGTGAGAGAGTAACCCGTTCACCTTTGCGTTTTGATGTCTCCTTTACTTTATCTCGTCCCTGACCCGCAACAGCGTTTCTCACAGTGAAACAGTCTCTCCTTCCCTCTCTACGCAGCCTCCACTTCCTGACCCCGCCCATCTTGCCCCCTCTTAAAAGTTACCAATAAGTTCCCTGCTACTCATCTAGTAGGTAAATGCTTATTTGTGCTCAAGAAAATAAATATTTTTATTTTTCGATAATGATAACCACCTTTTTCTTGTAATTCTCTGCTCCTCACCACTCTGAACACCCTTTTTCCTCCTGCTGCTCCCTCAGGGAGAGATATCCCTGCAGAGATGTGTTCTTGCCCCTTTTATCTTCTGGAGCCCTCGGGGGTCTTATCCAACCCACAATGTCTGTAGGACTTGAAACTCTCCCCAGCGTCTCTCCACAGCTCCAGGCGTCACTCCTGCTGCTGGCTGCACCTGTCTGCCTGAGTAGACTGAAAAAGCTGCCCAATCTCAATGTGACCTAAGCTAGACCTACAAACTTCCTCTGTGTTTTCTCTATCTGTAATGATCTCAGTATCTTCACAACTACACCCGCTGAAAAGTCATAATAACACCTCCTCACTCTTGTTATCCAATCAGTTGCTAAGACCTGTTGATTCTACATTCATATCTCTCACCTCCATGCCCTATTCTCCAGTCCCACTGAAAACAAACTAATTCAAGTACTCACTACACCTTGACTGGAATATCCTACACTATATCCATGTGTCTTATCCATCCTTCAATACCTGGTTCAAGCACCACTGTCTCCATGATGTCTTCTCCAACTTCACTATCTAGACGTGATCGCTCCCTCCTCTACATGCTCTGTAGACCATGCTCTGTCTACACTCTCACAGTTACAAGAATCTCCAGAAAATAAGGTGAAGAATACCATCTCCCCCACTACTGGGAGCTCCTGAAGTCAAGAAACATAACCACTAGAATATACTTAGCAATTTAAAATTTCTTCTGCATTGCTTTGTGCCCAACTGGTTCCTAAAGAAATTTAGATAGCTAGCTAGTGCCTTCACATGATGTTTTGTTTTTTTTTTTTTTACAACTTCTGTCTTAAGTGTCACTGACAATTTGCAGCCAGAATTCAGAAGATCCAAAAAAGAAAATACTCATCACAGACAGAATGCTAACTTACTTATATCCCATACATGCAAATAGCACCTCATCTAGACTACGATAGGAATCCTCCTTCCCTTGGCTGTTACCAATGGCATGAAGTTCTTATACCTGCAGAGTGAGAAAACCACGGCTGCTGCATCCCATTCCTGCCATGGATAAGGGCTTGGTCAAAATGAGGTCAGAACAATAGGTCCCTGGGCATCATGGTCTCCCCCAGCCATCCCCTTCCATCCCTCTGACCCTGAGCATCCCAGTTCCCTGCCTCCCGTTCCAGTCCCTCAGCCATGCTTAGTCAACTCTCGGTCCTGCTGAAAATCCTTCTCAACCCCAGGAGCCACCACTGGTGCCTTCAATCCACAGCACTCCAGGTCCTGTGGTCACAGATGGGGGAGGGAGTATTCCTGCTCCCACCTGGGATGGGGAGGATGACCTGCCCTGACATTCTAGGCACTCTGAATACATTTTTCTGTAGAAATATTATTTAAAATAATAATTACCTTCTGCATTTCAAATACATTTCACGTGCTTACCAGGACACTCAATAACTATGTATTACAATGTTTTCATGGGAAAATGGCTTCTGAGTTTTAAACATGAATTTACAAATGAAATTAATTACAGAACAAGATATTCAGACATTGGGAACTGCATTTACCCTAAAATGAAACATTATTATTATTATTGTTGTTGTTGTTGTTGTTGTTGTTAATCCTAAACTCTGGTCTATGTTTTGTTGCTATGTATAGCTCAAGAGATTAACTCAATGCAATCTGAGACAGATGTCTCCAGTTAAAATAACCTTTAGAGATGAAATTCAGGAAACTGTATCTTAGGCTCTTTGAGGTAAAGTGAACAAATATTTTGGGTGAAACCCAAATGGATACTTGATTTTCCAACTAACTTAAATGTGTGAACCTTTGTAGGTGAAGTCAGTCAAGGTTTTAATATTAAAATGATGAGAACTTTTTAGCCACCCTTCAATCTGCTTCAGATTTCTCCCCATCACCTTAGGAAGATGTTATACTGCTGACGACTAGGTGTGATTTTGTCACATCAAAATACATATACACCTGTGCTTAAGACAGAAAGGCGATGGTGAATAAGGCTCATGGTTCGAAGGTACAGCAGGATGGTACAGAGCAGAAGGTTTGATAATGAGAAATTACAGTTTCCTGCAATTCTTGAGGACCGGAGGGAGGGAATTATTTGCTTTATGCCGGCAGCAATTTCCCCAAACCCTGTGAGATGGCACAGCTCAAGCTGTTGCAAATGTAGACAGAGTAGCTACCAGCCACAGCTCTTGGTTGGAGCAAGATTCCCTGGGGCAGGAAATATATTGAAAAACCTTTCTAAATAGGATTGATCACTTAATTTGACTGTTTTAGAGAAAATCTTGCATAGTCTTTAATTTCTAGCATTCGTTCACAGCTCCCTGAAAGCTTAGTAATCCCTTCTACCATATATGTGTGTGTGTGTGTATATATATTTATGTATATTTTAATTAGAAAACCTAATCACAGAGATAATCATAAATATACTGTATTAAAAGTGTATTAAAAGACACTAGTAATAGAATATTCCTTAGCTCGTCTTTCACAATATAGTACCATCAGCAGCAAGCTCTTCCTCTGAGAAAAAAATTAAATCTTTAGATGTGTGTTTGTGTCTTTTTCCTGAGATAGGTATGGTGACATCAACCATTGCCACCAGTCTTCCAAACAAAACAACCAGCAGCACAAAGAGGACCATGATGTTTAAAAACAGAGAAGCTGATAGCTGTTTTGTGAGCCGCAGACTTTGTTTTGAGGGGTTAACTTTGCCTCTCGCTTATACTTTTCCTTTCATGAATGAGCAATTAATTACTTCGCTGCTGCCGCTGTCTCAGCGCTTCAATTTACAATAGCCTTTTGTTTTCTTGCAAATGAAAAGAGCTTTGAAGGATTTCAATCTTCAAAAACACGGAACACTTTCTTTCTCTTTATTTCTGAACACAAAAAAAAGTGTCTATTCTTATGTATATTTAATAACAGGCTTCAGAAAGAGCCGTATTGTGCACCTTAACATGATCTGATTGATTCTTGCAGCTAAGTCAAAGGAACATATACAAATCCTAGTTCTGGGAAACATTTTCTATTTAAAAATTTCTAAGTGTAAACTTTATAATAAACTAGGGGAGAAAATGTAAATATGTTGTATTTCATTTTAAATACAGTTAAGCGCAGTTTAAACACAGCCAACTCTTTCCAGATGATAATGTGATGTGGATAATGAAGTGCTTCATCTTAAGTCACAGAAAGTTCAGTGCTGTTACAGCTTACAATTAGAGGGAAGACTCTAGTATGTCCTTATTTAAATATGTTTCTCTCCTGAAAACAAGGAGATGCTTGTATTTGTGTATACACACATACCTATATATAGACTTCACAGGCAAAGGAAAACAAAAGGCTGAGGCATTATCTGGCAGAATTAGTGGATATTGATAATGCCTGAGACATAAATCCCTAATATCTCTCTTTTATTTCTTAAAAACAGATGTGGGTAGGGCAGTGAATTTGGTTAGGATAATAAAACTTTCATTATCTAGAATGGTCATGGAATTGAAGCGTCCTGGTTCATTTAATAGTCTGATTAATTCAGCATTAACCAATATGTACTTTCTGTTTTAACTGTGAAATTAGAAATATGAGTAATTCAGTTAAATATATAGAATAATTTCCAACCTCAATAAAAAATGAACTGAACTTGGAATATATCTTAGTCTTACTATTAAAAAAATTATATTCCTGACAAGTTTACTGATTGTCAGTCACTTCTCTCATAATATTGGTGAGAGTGCCCATGGGCGTACACACATACATGCACACACACATCAGTTAATAGAAGACTCTAAGTAGTTAAACTCCAGCAAATTGAGACTATACTTCATCTCAGCTTTGCATTTAATTTTATATTTTGCAAATGCAGTATTTTGTGTTTTTAAATGTTAATGTCTTCTTCCTGGTCCACTGGAGAACTTAGTAAGGCATATTCCCAGCATTTATGTCAGAATCATGTAGAGTAAGACAGCAAGGCCAGGTGTATGCTGATTTGACAACCCATCACTCGATCAATTCTCATCTCTGGTGGTCAGAAACAGCCACACTCTGGGGGTCAAGCGACCACTGAGGATGTCCTGGGCTTTGGGGATACCCTCCATCATCCTTCATTCAGCCAATTAGGGGTTCAGAGTCCGTGTCATCCTCTTAAGTGAGGCCCTTGGAGAATACAGGGAATCCTGTTAGGTTAGATTGACAAGAACCCAATTCTTTATTTGTGATTACCTCTCTGTACCGCCACGGGATTCAGGGCCTCCAATGGAGACAGTTGGAATTCAAGTGATCAAGAGGCTCTATGTTGTGGGGAAACTGGGAGGATTTGGTTAATTCTAGCCAAATAATCAGCTTTCCAGTTTTGTGGTTCTATCTTAACATGCTATATTGAAACAGACTCAGAGAAAACATAATGGGCCATTTGAAAATATCTCATGTTTTGGCTTCAATTGCTGTTTATCTCTAGTATAATTTTTAATATCTGAATATGTTATCCCATTATATGGCTAAAGTGTAACTTGTTTAAGCAATCCCCTGATGCTGGCCACCAGGCTACCTCCCATTTTTACATTAATAAATAGCTCTGCTATGACCACCCACGCAACTGTACCCTTGAGAGGGTAAAACTCAGTGGTCAAGAGCGTAATCTTGGGAGCCCAGCAGACTGAGGTTTGGGTCCTGGCACTCTCTAATGATATAATCTTGGATGAGTCTCTGAACATCTCAAAGCTTTAGTTCCTCCTTCTGTAAAAGGAAGATAATTTCACCTAATTCCTAGGGCCTTTGTGAGGATCCAATGAGAAAGTACATGAAAATTAATAGTAAAAAAAAATGTTAGTTTGCTCTTAGTGAGCTAGTTTGTTACACTTAATTTCCTTAAGATTAGTTCATAGACATGGAATTATTTTGGCTGTGTACATTTTTAAGGTTCTTGATGCATGTTGCCTAACTGCCCTCAAAATACACATTTCCAGTAGAAATATCACATTATATTGTAATTAGGTATGCATTGCTCTGTATCTAGAACTAGCCTGTGAAGTCCTCAAGAGGAGTTCTAGGTCTTGTTTCATCTCTGTTGCCTGGGTGCCTACCACAGGGTCAGATACGCAAACCATGCTCAATCGATGTTTGTTTAGTAAACATCTATATCTTTTCTTCTGACAGGAATAAGCACATTTATTTTTTAAACAGCACCACCTTTTCAGAGTGTCAGCAAAGGCCTTGCTTCTCATTGATTCTTGAGGCCACTGTTGGTAAATAGAATCAAGAGGCCTGCACGGTCAATGACAGGAATTCTCACCTGGGGAGCTTATTTCAAAATGCAGATCCCTGTGTTCCGCTTGCAGAGATTCTGACTCAGCAAGTTTCAATAGGGCCCCAGGAATCTGAATTTTTATTTAGTACCCTCTGGCCACAACCATTCCTGACACAGGTAGTGCATGTGTTCTGTTTCAACAGACACTAGTCTCTGGAGACTTTGCCTCGTAATACCAGAACTCTTAGGTTCTTTCCAGCCCTGTGACTCTATATTGCATTTTTTAAAAACACAACCAACCAAAACAAACTCAGAACCCTTATAATTTATCCATAATATTTAATGATTAGTAGAAGATGCATTGTTGCTAAACTAGCCAGGTTTTCTGTTGACTTGGAGGAAGAACAGATAAAACAAGGATGAAGTGTTCACCCTGGTACCTGCCCACACGGCCAGATTTCATGCTGGTACCTATTCACGGCATGGTGGGAACTGAGGTGATCTGCTTGATTTTTTTTTTTTTTTTTTTTTTAAGATTTTATTTATTCATTTTTTTCCCCCCAAAGCCCCAGTAGATAGTTGCATGTCATAGGTTCACATCCTTCTAGTTGCTGTACGTGGGACTCGGCCTCGCGTTGGACGGAGAAGTGGTGCCTCGGGGCGCGCCCGGGATCCGAACCCGGGCCGCCAGCATCAGAGCGCGCGCACCTAACCGCCAAGCCACGGAGCCGGCCCCTGCTTGATTTTGACAGAAAGTAAAAACTATGTTATCACTCAGTCTCATTCCATTTGATCCAGAATGCCCCAAGACAGGCTGGAAGCAGCCTCCATGGAGGGTGCCAACATCAGAGCCCATGAAGCAGAGCCGAGCAGCTTCCCTGTTTCTTGCTCTCGTTTAGTGGGCAGCCCAAAACCAACAGACCCAAGTGAAGGTTTGAAGAAGGCACCCCTCAGAAAGTTCTTCAAGATCAGCAGGGAAACCTCAAGGACCACATGCCAGTTTAGCAACTGAGACCTAGAAGCCAATGCTCCTGAGAAAAGAGCGTCCAAAGCGAAAGACAAATGTACTAGTAAAGAGCCACTCAAGCTTGATTGCCAGTTCATGTAGTTTTGGCCTGTGTAGCTCTTGGTCCATCTATATCCAGCTCTTCTCAGAATGGTTCCCAATTTCCCAGCTACCCCGACCCTCGGATGAGAAAACAAATGCTATCATACATGACTTTTCTCTTCTTTTATAAAATAAGGACAGGGTTGTTAGGAGGATTACAGTAGATGACTTAGCAGAATGCCTGTTACATCATATAGGTGCTCGATCACCTTCCTTCTCTTTTCCTCTCTACCCTCACCCCATCCTTTCTCCCCATCTCTGTCTTTCTGTGTCTGAATAGGACTGCTAGTTCACATATTTCTATGTCTTCCTTTTTAAATAACCAACAAGAATTTATTGAAAACATGATTATATACCAGCATATTTATTATGGAGTTTATAATAAAAATGTAAATCATGATTCATAACTTCATTGAATATACAATCTGATAGTAACAACTGGGGAACACTGACAATTTCATTATCTTTTATTTATTAATTCAATTTATTATTTAATTTATTAAAAGTTATCTGCTAGATCATCCATAAGTCTATAGCATTTCAGAGAAAGGAGGAATCTATGGGTCTGAATTTCCAGAGGAGGCCTCAAGGAGTGGTCAGGGTTTAACTTGGCTCTGAAATAAATACATGTATACGTTATTTACTATGTGTCAGTTATTACACCAAACAGAGATAGGTGTATCTTCAGTCTTTATCATTACTCTCTTCCTCTTTATGAAAGTACCATTCAGTTTGCATAGAGGCAAGGACATTACAGGTGTAAGGTACGAGAGACCAGAAAGGGAAAAGAAACAGCTCTGAGATAAGAAAAATATAGAGATTTGTTGCATGCCTTATTCAAGCAACACCACTCTACAAATAAGCCCTTTTGAATCCCAACATACCAAGCTTTCTCCATAGTTTCCTACCTGAGTCAATTATAGTCTATACCACACCATCTACACAATTCAAGTTCTCATCATTTATTGATAAAACAAAGTAGCCCACGGCATTAGACTTTCAAGTCTAAGAAGCATTCTAGGCAAAATCCTAGCAAGTTACATGAGGAATAAGGCAATATTTTATTCTTCAAGTTATCGTCATGGAATCAACCTGACTTTCTTTGAACTGTGAGAATGTTACTGGGGGGAAATGAGGCAGTGTGAGGTAGTGGAAAATATACTGGCTTTGGCGACAGTCATCAGAGTTGGAGTTCCTCCACTCCTCTTACCCCTGCCACTTGCTGTGTGACCTTGCGTAAGTTATTTAGTCTCTCTGAGTTTGTTTTCTTGTGTGTAAATTGAAGGTATAAAACTAATACCTGTAGTACAGGATTTTTGTGAGAATCAAAAGAAATAATCTAGTTGAATGCCTTTTGGAAATTATAACACGTTATAGAAATATTATTATTGTTGCTGCTTTTATTACTATTTGCGGAACTAAGTATTCTTACATCAGATGAATAAATTTAACTTTGCTTAGAAGGAAATGATTCCTATAAAGGATGTGCTTGGTCTTTCCTCAGGCATACTAAATTTCTGCTCTGTAGTACAAGCTCATGCATTCCAATGTCTTTTCTACAGAGAGCTTATTTGCGATTCACAAGGTCAGATCCCTTTGCTTTATGAGGATGTTCAAAACACCTTTATCTATCCTAGAAAACAGAATTTCAGAAGCTGTTGCTTTTTTCTCCAGCCTAAGTGTATTTTTTTCATTGGGCAAAGAAAGATTATATAGCCAGAAGAATTAGTCTATTGCTGCCTCTTTAAAAGACTCTCTTCTCTTCATCGTTCCTGGCTTGCGTTGAAACCAGATGGTAAAACCAGGACTGAAACATCCTTTGGTGTCCAGAAGGAGGCCAGTCTGGCCAAAGCATTGTCATTCTTGTCAGCAACCAGAGTCGAAAACATTTTTATAGTTAATCATCAGGAGTGCCTACTGGCTCTAACAGCCATTTATGCAGTATTTGTCAGCATGAAGGTTCCATCCACACCACAGATGACGCCATGTCGGCAAGAAATGTGTTTCACTATCCATCAGCAGTGAGCTGAGCAAATTTTTGTGGCTAACTCCCAAAGCAAACAACAATATAAAACTTAGTGCCGGACTTCTTTTTCACCAAATTGTGCGGATACTAATACCTTTCATTTCTAAAAACTAACTCCCTCACGGCAAGTTTGCCCTGGAGCATTCATTAAAACACAAGAAGTTAAAGAACTGCAGCAAATTACCACAAATATTTTTAAAGAAATTAACCCATCTTAAAATGAACTTTTATTTCAAAAGATGTGAAGTTGCAGTATTAGACTCTGAGGAGTCAGAGCAATTTCATGGATGAGAGCCCACCAGTAAAATCCTGCCTCTACCTACATTTCAGTAATCAGTTGCAGCAAGGAGACAGTGAATATCAAAATAACATAATTAGAGTAAATGCACTATGCTTTGGAGCTAAAATAGAGGAGTTCTGGTGGCCACAGAAAAGGAAGGCATTGAATAATAACATTTTAAAATGTGTCGAGGAGGTGAGCTTATCAGGCCTTGTATATAGCTGATGGAAGCTATTCATTTTTCAAGTACTATAGAGAAGCAAGTCCACATATCTGGAGAGGGACGTCCAAAAACAGCTTCTCTACTTTACAGTTGAGGCTTGTCACCATATCAGAGGGACTCAGATGAGTATTTCATGTGATAGTTTCAAGTAGAAAAATTTGAAGGAGATGCCTAGGGCAGCAGAGCTAAATTGCAATTACATACTACAATATTGCCAGAGGATCTAACACAGATCTGACTTCTTTGTATGATGAAACTGTACATGTGTAATCAGTGCAACAGTGTTCAGGGCACAGACCAGAGAAGTTTCAAGTCATGTCTGATGAACCCTTGCACAAACTAGAATCCCATAATACTGAGGTTATTCTCCCCGCCATGAGATTTATATCCATAGTGTCTATAATTCATAGTTTTGCACAACACAAAGCAACATAAAATTTGTTATGCTAACCCTAACATTCTCCAGTTTGTGGAAGTTAAGATCCCTGATGAAATGCAGATTTATTTACTTTGGGTCGATAACATTTAAAATGTGATGATCAATATCATTTATCTTTTTTTTTCTTAAAGTGTTACAGAAATTATCTGAGATATGTGGATGATGATGGGAGGTTGCTGGTTTGGCTTGATTTCTATCCTTTTGAAATTAAGAGTGGCTATTTTCCCATAAGTAAACCCATTGTGATCATCAGTAATTCTCTCTTCGTTGTTTTTGAATGTTTACATTGAGAATATGGTACAATAGCCATTAAAAGGGACAGAGAAAATTTAAAATAGACAATATCAGAAATCTTTAACACTGTGAAAAGAGGTTAGTATCTGCTATTTTAAAAGGGTGACAATTGAAAAATAATATTTTAGGGAAAGAAAGAACTTGAGAAATTTAGTCAGACTTTTGTTTACAAACTGTTGTGTTATGCCTTGTTGTCCCGTGCTGAAGCATAAGAAAAATAATGTATCACATCTTAAGAAAACAAACACCACAGGAGAGAGCAATAATGTAGGAGACAGTACAGGGAGTTCTTTCCAAGAGCCCACTGCCTAATTAAAATGTCTTTTGATTGGCCGATCATTTCCATTCCCGAGCCAAAATGATTGGAAACAAGATTCCTCCAACCCCCCACTTTAGTTGTTAACTGATCCAATCAAAAAAAAGACCAGTTTTGAACCTACAGAGTAAATAGGTTCATATATTTAAAGAAACATGGCTCTCTAGCTGCCCTTTGTTAGGTTAGAGATGCCTTATTTCATTCCTCAAGGAAAAGTGATTTGTTTTGCTTTCTGAAACATAAAGTGAGCTATAAACAGCTTTTCAATGAATTAAAATGTCCTGAAAATCATCCCAGTTCTGAGAGATATTTCTATTCATTAACCAAGGAGCTAGTCATTCTGTGATGAAAGCTGTGTTAGGTTAAAAAGCATTGTTCGGAAAGGAGTTTCAGGATTCTGACCTTCTTTTGCTCCATGTGTTATATAAAAAGAGAGCTTGAAATCACCTGGAAATAATTTTGTTTTTAAATTTAAACAGGACCCCTGATATCAATTTTCTCCTCACGTTTATATTAAGTAGCTAATAAAATATAGATGAGACAAAGCTGAAGGATCTGTATAAGCCTCACTTGTTATGTAAGGGGCCAGAACCTTTATGTAATACACATTTTCTTACTAATTCTTCAAATTTTGAATGCTTTGTGTGATACCAAGAAATACTGAATAATGGGGTTTAAAAATGTTTTTAAAAGCTCGTTGAATATGCACACAGCATTTGCGCTACTTTTGTCAGTAGTTTGGTGACATCTAGTGGAAATGGTGATTTGCAGCCTACAGTACTGAGTTAAGTTCAAATCATGAAGCACAAGGGAACTGTTTAGGACCAAGAACGTGTATAAACAGTGGAAGACATTTCCCTACCTTTTGTCCCAGGTAACAAGAGTGAGCAAGTTTAGGTGATCCTTCTGAAGAAAAATAACTTCACATCCATGTCACTTGCTATAAAAAATTTCTTTTCTAATCATAAAATACATGGTCTTTGTAAAGAATTTGGAATAGAGACATACAAGAAAACAAAAATTATTCATAATCCTTCCACCCACCAATAAACACCGTCGATATTGTTGCTTTTCTTCCACGCTTATATATTTTTGTTGATGCTGTTTTTTACTAAATTAGGATATTCTGAATATACAATTTTGTATCCTAATTTTTTTAACATTCTATGAGCATTTTTTGCATGTTATCGGGTATAACAATAATTTTAATTATGAGAAGTAGAGAACGATAATATTACTTATTTTCAAAGTAGGATACTACAAGTGTATAATTCTGTGAATTCTATATGAGGACCCAGGAATGATGTAAAAACATGATTCCAATAAGGTTCTTTCATTAGCACAGTTTTTAAAGAGACCATGCTATGCATAGAAATGTTAAATATATCTTTTACATCAACAAAATTTTATTAAGGACTTACTACCAGACCGTAGGGGTATCAAAAATGAATGAGGGGGCCGGCCCCGTGGCATAGTGGTTAAGTGCGTGCGCTCCGCTGCTGGTGGCCCGGGTTCGGATCCTGGGGGCACACTGAGGCACCATTTGTCAGGCCGTGCTGTGGCGGCGTCCCATATAAAGTGGAGGAAGATGGGCACAGATGTTAGCCCAGGGCCAGTCTTCCTCAGCAAAAAGAGGAGGATTGGCATGGATGTTAGCTCAGGGCTGATCTTCCTCACAAAAACAAGGATGAGATCCAGACCTTACCTGTGAGACAAAAGTAGACTCATAGGGAAGAATGAAGTACTTTTTAAATAATAGTATTGTAATCAATATATTGGAGCTATTTGGAGCTAAAATAGAGGGAGTTATCGTCTTTAGGGGAAAAGGAAATGGAAAAACCTCAAAGAAGAAGTGACAGCTGTGGAGGACTTTGAAGAATGAATAAGGATGAAGGGTGTTTCGTATAGAAGAAAGCCTGGGCAAAGCGAAGAAGCCGGGAATGGCGTGGTGTAGGTTGGTATCCCCAGAGAAAAGTCATCACGATGCAAGATGTGACTAGAGAGGTGAGCAGAGGCAGATGGCTGAGGATCTTTATCATGGAGGTTACGGAAACTCACTAAAAGTTCTTTTTTAAGGACAGTAACATGATTACATTAGCATTTTATAAAATCATGCTGACTAAAGTGTGGAAAATGAATAGGAGAGGAGGAGACCAGCCGGTAGACTGTCGCAGCAGTTCAGGAGGGAGATGGTGACGCCTGAAGCAAGAGAAAAGCAGTGAGTTTAGATAGAAAATAGAGTCAAAGGTGTTTCAGAGGGACAAACCACAGAATTTAAAAATGATTGGTGATGGAGACGTAGGTGCCAAGAATGATCCTGAGCTCCGCTTTAGGTGACTGATATCTAGAACAGCATTGACACCATTATTAGTTAAGGGGGAAATGTTTGTGATTGTTAGATTGTGTATTGCAACATAGCGTAGGATTAGACGAATCCTAATTGATCTTAACGTTATATGATATTTAGCAAGGAAAGAGGTATGCACACCTTATAACTCTGGTTCTAGTTATTGAATAGGTTTTCTTTGACTTATAGGTCAAAGAAAAAGAAAATTTGGCATGTCCTCAGCACCCTGATGATTAAAAAAATGCCTCCACTGTAGGCACAGAGTGGTTAACATCTCTAATTGGCCTCAGCACAGTGCCAAGACTCAGGGGTGACAGGAGTACTAAAGAGGTTAGAGACATAATCAAGGAGATTCAAAAGAAAAACTAATTTCAGCTGTCACCGGGATTCCTCTATATGGAGTGTCATTAGACAGAGTAAATGACCTGCTGAACTCTTTGGTATTGAGAAGACATTTCTAAAATGTAGAGAAGATCCAAACATCATTCAAAGGCTATGTCTGTGTGCCTCTGTGTATATGCCTCCATACATACAGAGGAAAGTGGAGACAGAGCTTGTAGAGCCTGTAATTTGGAGACCTAGGTTTCCTGAGCAGTGGTCCACCAGTGATCTAATTCGCTAAGTCAGCAAGAGCCATGGATTGTGCCCTTGCTATGCACTCAGTTCACCTGCTGGCAGGCAGCAGACGTTTTCAGCTACCACTAATGGAGTGCTCACCTTGGGCTAAGTGCTTTACAAACATTATCCAGTTTAATCCTTTCAATAACCTAGGAGCTTAACCCTATGATGCTGAGGGAGGTTAAGCCTCGTGCCCAGGCTCACTCAGCCAGAAAGTGAAGAAGCTCGGATTCAAACTCCAGTCTCCTCCAACTCCAGAGCTGTGCCCTTAACCCTTACGCTGGGTCAGCACTCTTCATTCGTTTAAAAAAAAATCACATTTTCTGAAGTTTTACTGTTTTTTAATGCTTTCGTGAACATGCTGAACCATGCACGCCGTTAGCTAAATTCTGAATATCAGCATACTGTGTCCTTCCCGCTTCAGACTTGTGGCTCCACATCAGACTTCACAGTGCGCCCTTACTTGGTTTCAGAGCACACGGAGCTGGTGTGTGAGAGACAGGTGGCAGCCGGTTGCTATGGCAATTGCCTGTCATTAATGATAAAGGGTAATTACTGCAGCAAATTTCTGTTTAGCCTGAAAATCTGACTTGCCCCCCCGACCCCGGGGCCACAACCCCTTACACCCTCTCTCTTCACAACGGCCTATGTGTAAGCTCTGCTTGGACCACTCCACTTTGCTGCAAAGAGCTAAGCTTAACGATTTAGGAAAAGGAAGCAGATGAGTCACAGAAAGAAAAAACCTCAAAAAAATACATGTTTCCCTCCTATACAGACTGTCTAAACTTGTTTTCCCTTAATTAAAGTGTGGAGGAAATAATCCCCAGTATTGCACATTCTTGGACCAAGTTCAACAGCTGTTTGAATGGCCACATGTGGTTAATTACCAGATGCTAAGACTATACGATCAAATAATATTTTTAAACTGACTTAGAGAACTATGAAAAAGATGAGGATATCCCAGAGGAAGTAATTCTGGCAAATCTATGTACACAGTGTTATTTACAAATCTTTCCAAGTCAGCTAATACCCCTTTTGATGGGGGAACTGTGTTTAGTATGTCAGGGGCAATGTGGAGTGAAAAACTTCATTAGTACATTTTAATTCAGTGTTCTATATGAGTTTTAAGAGGACAAGTTCTATCCATAGCACATTACAGACTGTGGTAGGTAAATATTACCATAAAAATAGATGCCAAAGTAGAAAGCCTAGAAACTTGGACTCAACATAAAATCAAATGTATTCCATCTCTCATTTCTTCCCACCCCTAAACCTGAGGTCCAAATACTTCTCCTCCCTTAGAGTTTCTTTTGAAATGCTACCCATTATCGCTTGACACACCAATGATGAATCCACAGGAAGTGTCCTCACCAACAGGAAGTCTAGGGGTGACACTCTGGTCTAAGGCCTGTGTCAAAATTATCTTTTTCTTTTTTAATCCAATTCTCATATTTAATACCCAGCCTACTGACAAGTGGACCAGGTTTGATCCAAAATAATGGACCATTCTCCACAAGAATATATGCTATTCCTTGGAGTCCAACGTGCCAAGATATCTAGAATCCTATCCCCGGAGTTTGGCCTGTTAACTAGGGTCATGTTTTGCTCTGCTAAGACTTGTTAATGTGGCCATAGAGTAGCCGGAGCAGAGGGAGTTTGGATGGGAAACAACCCAAGGGCTGGCTCACCCACGCAGGCTGTAACAGAGGTGGGGAGGGGGTGAGTTCACCAGTATTTATAATCCTCAAAACCGTGACTGTGAGAATCACACAGATTCAAGCACCCTGGAGCCTATAGCATAATGACCAGGCTCTTAACCCAGGAGCAAACATCTCTTTCCATCAAGACAGGATGGCTCTTTTTCATTTTGAGAGCCTGCAACTGACAGAAAGAAGATTGGGAGTTACATACAAAAAGCCATATTCAACTCACCTATTGCATTTCTGTTCTATGGTATGGCAGATTAAGGGCAGGAAATCTGGGGAGAAAGAAAGTTGAGAGCAGAATAGACGTGAGAGAGCAAAAGTGAATCAATTGAGTTTGAGATGTTCTAGCCTGTAGGCACAGCCTTGTTCAATCCGGCTGTTACTGCCCTAAAAAGTTGATTAGCTAATTTCTGTGAGGGAGGGAGTTTGCCTGCTTTGTTCTCTGATGAATGCCAAACCTCCTGAACAGTGCCTGGCACACGGTAAAGTCTCCATGAATATTTGTTGAATATATGAATAAATATATTCATTTATCTCTATTTCCTGACATTTTAATCCTTAAATCTTTCCATCTTTGTTTAAATTAGAATAACCAGCATAGCCCATCAGCGTATAAGTTAGTACCTGGACCATAGCAGTATTAAAAAGAGTAAGTAAATCCAAATAAAGTCAGGCTGGAAATTTAAGAAATGGCCCTGATTTCCTTACCTGCTTCCAAGAAGTATTTAAGACTGAGGCTAGCGATTTCACTTCTGCAATTCACTTTGTTAGTTGAGACAAAAGGCACAGGTCTTATTCAGCAGGTCTTCCCCTAACAGGGGATGCTTTCTGGGACCATGGGAGGGCGTCTCAGGAGGCCCCCATCAATTGGTGAGTAAGTTAGTGGGAAGAACAGAGTTACGAAACATCCTTGCATCTCCAAACTCTGCAACTAGAGACCTCCAGAGAGCCCCCAGGAACTTGGGACAAACTGGACACAATAATTGCTTCCTTTGACTTCACTCCTCCCCTTTCCTCTTCTCATCTTTGTCAAAGAGGAAAATCATATGTGGATGTTCCTGTTTCTCACTACACTTCCTCTCTCTCAACCAGGGGCAAATTCTTCCCTGCCCTCCCAGAGACATTTGGCAATATCTGGAGGTGTTTTTGGTTGTGACAACTTGGGCGGTGAGGCGGTGGGGGGGGATGCCACTAGCATCTAGTGGATAGAGGCCAGGGATGTTACTAAACATCCTACAGCGCACAGGACAACCTCTCGCAACAAAGAATTATCTGACCCAAAGTGTCAATAGTGCTGAGGCTGAGAAACAACATTCTCCATTATCTGGCAATTACACTGTGCCAGGTGCTAATGCTGAATGCTTCTAATGCCTAATTTCATTTAATCTCCACAAGAATCCCTGAAGTGGGCCTTAGTATTATCTTCATTTTACAGATGAAGACAATAGAGATTTACAGAGTTTAAGTAACTTGTCCCAAGGTCACACAGCTCATGAGTGGCAGAGCCTGTCTCCAAGCCCAGAGAGACCTGCCTCAGAAACCTCACGCTGCTGCCTCTCACAAGTCCCACCAAGGTAAGTTCAAATATCCAACCTTCCCTTAACAGATTATTATGCTAGCCATAGACACTACTCACTCCCAGAAAGTAATTCCAAACAGGGGCATGTGTAGATACTTCCATCAGTTCATATTTTAAAAGTCATAGCCCATGTAATAAAAATGGGCACGTAGCCTTTTGTTTGTGCCAGCCCTGTTATAAGGGCTTTACTTTGTGGGTATTAACACGTTGAATCCTCCAAACAATCATATGAGGTAGGTACTAGTATTTTCTTGTACAGATGAGGAAACCGAGATTCAGAGAGGTGAAATCACACAGCCAGCGTGGTGCAAATGTGGGATATGGTTGCAAGAAGTCCGAATCTAGTTTCTATAATCTGTAACCACGCTTCTGTTTCGCCCAGTATACCTACAAAGCTGGAGAAGTCTGTCTCCAGAGAAGTCAGACTCCAGAGAAGTCTGGCTTATGAGACACATAAGCCACTCAGTGGCCCATGACTCTTCCTGAAGTACCTCATTGGCAGGAACTAATCTTCACCCCCTTTACTGTTCTTTATCGAGCTGCCAGGACCTCAGTAGATCATGACTCTGAAAGTAGGAAGATCGGAAATAAACTCCTCCAGTTTACTAGCCCCTGAAGGCAAACCAGCATTGCCTTGACTTACTGCTTGGAAATTCTCTTTCATTGTTTGCATAAAATTTCCTTTTGTTAAGTGTGGGATTCAAAAAGGTTTTCAAATAATTACTACAGTTAGTCTAAATGTAAAAAAGCTAAAAGGAAAACTGTTTGCAATTAGGGTTTGCATAATTTCTTTAATGCTGCCTAAATTATCTACATTTGCAGCTAAAAGTTGGCCAGCATTTTGGAGGAAACAAAATGAAATCCATTTGCCAAACTGGTCCTGACCTTCGACATTTCTTTTAAGCTCCTAAGCTTGTTATGGGGACCCACGTAATTAGATACTTGAGCACTTTTTCAGAGAATTTTTTTATAGCTTTGCTTATTATATCTTAAGTGAACTTTATAAAAGCAGGAAGGTTAATTTATGGGCTTTCAAACATGAGTCAGTAGATCTTGTGAATCATTTTTTCTCAGAGATGGCCCTCACATCTCACAAATTCCATCAGAAAAACATTCAACTCTTCTCACTTAAAAAATGCATGTTTTGTGGGTACCTATATACAACTATAAATTAACATAAATGTATACATCGCCTCCTGCCAATTAGTATGCATTTATCCGCAGTGCCCGATAACCCTGATGATAAGTCAAAGTACTTCAGCGACGAGACGTCCCTGGGAAACGAGTGGGAATCTCAGCAAACACTGAACTTCAGAGTAGGTGGAGGAGACTCATTACTGGCCTGGCTTGTTGCCTTGTTCCGTTTGAAACCTCGATTAAAGAAATAACAAACGTGGAATGCTAATTAAGCTGTTTGACCAATTTCAATAAACAAGCAGGTCTAATTCGGGGAGCGAAGAGAGGGGATGAAACACTGCAGCTCTGCTATTCATCTTCCGACATCAGTTCTTGGATTTCTGCTACAAGAGATCCTGTCCCCAAAGGCCTCCAGATCAGCAGGGGAGCTGATTCGAGGGTAAAGAGAGGAAAACGTGTCAACTCGGTGAAGCTCCCTACCAGCTACAGCCTGCAGGCCTACCTGAGAGCGCAGCCCATGGCTGCAGCCTGCCCCACTCACGGACCCTCCCCTGGTAGGGCATGCGGTAAGTCAGGAATAATGTGTTTAAGTATAAATCATCTTGCCTGGCTTGAGCAAGCAAAACTGTTCCTTTAGTTCAGTGCACACACAGCTTGGAGGCCAGTGTCCTGGGCGTACCAGTTGTATTTCCACATAAAATGAATGTCGGCAGTACCCTAGCATATAATATTGTCTATTAGACAGAGCATAAAGGCCTGCACTGTGTGTACATACCGTAGCCACACAGCAAACATTACCAAATGAGCCTGCTTTTAGCCCTCTGCCTCATACAGTGGTAATTAAGGAGAACTGCTTTTTGATTTGCAACTATTTGCTGTTCTACAGGAAAAACAGAGCTTAGACCATCTTGTTCCATTTGTTGTTGCCGTGCTTAATCTTCTAATTCATGAGGAATTATTACACCCAACACCTATGGGGAATTTAATTGTTTGGCTCTTACTCCTCTGGCAAGTGTAATTATGGAGGAGGAGGATCTATAGATTAACATTTTTAAAAAGCTTCATCCAAGAAAAAATAAATAAAAGGAGGTGGAGTTTTTTGTAAAACCTTGTATTGAATAACACCCAGGGTTGGAACGATGCCAGTATTGAGCTTAAGAGAAAATGTCAATGCCTGAATGGGAGGTCAAACCAGGGTCACGCAGCCCAGAAGTTTAATCCCACGGCCATTAACCTGGAGATCAGATATTTGTAGATAATTGGGATATATTTTGCATGTGTGGATAAAAATATCAAATAAAGTGGTTTTGAATGAATTGGGGATGGGAATGTTTTAGGTCTGTTTCCGTTGTGCTTTAATGATAAAGTTCTATTTTTCTGCAACCACAGATGAATAAGAGAGTTGATTCCCCCAATAATTTGAAAAGCAGGAAAGATGCGATATTTCATATTGTGTCAATAAACTTTTGGGTGCTGCTCAGCAGATGGTATGCAGACAATGAATAAGGGCTGTAGCAGACACCGTGAGGGCCCCACCCATTCCTAGGGCCCTCCCATTTCAGCTGCAGACTTCTAGCCACCAGTATCAGCATCTCTGTACCTGAGGACTTTTTCTGGAACTGTGGAAAACCACGCTGCTGATAGTGGCAGGGCAATGACTCTCAGGAGTTGATGAATAACTACCCCGGCTCCCTTACCCCTCAGGTGGGATAATTTGCAACGTGTGTTTTATACTCTTTTACAGAGTTTCACCACAGGATTCAGCTCCAGTTCCCCCCAGTGGTAGCTGGCTTAATACCACATCCTTTACTGGCTGCTTTCCTTCCTTGAATCACTTCCCTACTCCTCTACAGGCATTCTCTGTGGCTGGACTCCTCTCAGGATCTACTTTTCTGGTACCCAAATAAAGACAAGGTACTTGCTTTCAAAGAGCACACAATCTGGTGGGAGAAATGAGATTAGAAGAGAATAGGAGAGGAGCAGGAGTGGAGAGAAGAAGAGAGGAGAGGGGAGCAGAGGGGAGAAGAGGGGGGGGGAATAGGGGAGGAGAGGAGGGGAGATGAGAGAAGAGGAAGCGGGAGGAGAAGGAAGGAGAGGAGTGCGAGAAGATAGACTGATTGTATGGTAAATGTAATTACGTGAGTCAGAGATATCACATGCTAAGAAATGTGGTATTTTGTTTCTTTGTTTATGATGTCTTGTCCCTAGGCAAGCCCATATAATTCATTCATCCAACAAATATTTATTGCGTGCCTACTACATGCCAGGCAATGGCACAGCAATAAATCAAAAAGCCCCAGTTTACATTCTAGTGGATATGTAATCACTCATAAATCATGTGGTAATAAGTGTTGCAAGGAAAAATAAAGCAGGTGTATTAGTCTGCTCAGGCTACTGTAAGATACTGCAGACTGGGTAGCTCAAATGACAGAAATCTATTTTCTCACAGTTCTGGAGACTAGAAGTCCAAGATCCAGGTGCTATCAGGGTTGGTTTCTGGCGAGGCTTCTCTTCCTAGCTTGTAGATGGTCACCTTCTCTCTGTGTCCTCACATGGCCTCTTCTCTGCCAACATGGAGAGAAAGAGCTCTGGTGTCTCTTCCTCTTCTTGTAAAGACACCACTCCTATAGGATCAGGGCCTCACTCTTTTTTTTTTTTTTTTTTTTAAAGATTTTATTTATTTTATTTTTTCCCCCCAAAGCCCCAGTGGATAGTTGTATGTCGTAGCTGCACATCCTTCTAGTTGCTGTATGTGGGACTCGGCCTCAGGATGAATGGAGAAGTGGTGCCTCGATGCGCACCCGGGATCCGAACCCGGGCCACCAGCATCGCAGTGCGCGCACTTAACCACCAAGCCACAGGGCCGGCCCAGGGCCTCACTCTTATGACCTCATTTAACCTTTATTACTTCCATTTGGGCCCTATCTCCAAATACAATCATATTGGGGATTAGGGCATCAACATACGAATTCGGTGGGGTGCACAACTCAGTCCATAACACAGAGTAAAGGGATGGATAGTAACCAGAGAAATTGAGCTTATACCATTCAATCTGTGAGGAATTTAGCCCTAAAATTTACTCGATGTTTGCTTGCAACAGGTGTGGCTGTGCAGTAGTTGAGTACTGTCATCATTGTGGATTTTACTATGATAAAGTTTATGATCAAGACTCCAAAGTAATATGGAGTGTATTTTACTCATATAGAGTAAAAACTGCTTTCTCTCCCATTTTTATCTCTATGATTTGTCTTTATCATGTAGCTATGGCCTCTAAAAAATAAAGTTATGGTATATAAAGTTTTCAATTAATAGCAAAAGAAGACAATTTTAAGTCTTTAAAGACATGTTCCTTAACAGAAGGAAAAAGTAAAACCATGGTGTGGAAACCCTAAGCCAATCCATAGGGGAGCAGGGAGCCCTCAGAGCTGCTATACCATGTCCTGATGGGCTTCAGAGAACACTGATCTTTTAGAAGAAGAAAAATTCCCATGTTAATTACTAAGCTGTTTTCAAGGGCTGCCTGGTTTCTCCAGAACTTCCTTTGCTCTCCTTCAAGCGCTGTTCAACCTGACCGAATCAGGGAGTTGTATATAGACCACACATACCAAAAAAAAAAAAGACAGTCCACGCCTTCAGTATAATTATATGGTACAAATAATAGAGTTTTTGTCAACTACCAGCTCTTTATAAAAGCCTATCAAATATCAGAGAGGGTATAATTCTGTAATTGCTTCTATGAACCTGTGTAACATTTAGACAATGAGTTCCAAAGGTCAAAGTACATAATACATATCCAATATGTTTCTCTGATGAGCCTAAGAAGTTTAATATGATGTAAAATGAAACTAAGAACAGAACATGTTTCTCTGTAAAAGATATTAACTTTGTTAGCTATTGCCAAATGCCAAAATATTATTTTGAATTTTGTATTAATTGCTTATTTATAATTTTACTTATTACAATTACAGAAGGATTTGATTCAATGTACACTTGGTTTAACTTTTAGTCAATAAATAGGTGGTTCAAAATCTCAATGATGTTTTGCTATTGTTACTGAGATCAAACCTCAGTTGATACTATCAAACACAGGTTGCTCGGTCATATCAAGAAATGACCTCTTTAATGTTGAAGAGCTGAGGGATCAATCCTTAGTTCTCTAGCTACAATTTTTCATCTAGTCTCTTGGCTTTAAATCCCATCTGTCGTCCAATGACTCTCAAATTTATGTCTTCAACACAGCCCTTACACCTGAACTTAGGACTCATATATCCAATTGCCTACTTGAAATCTCCACTTAGAAGTCTAATAGCCATCTCAAGAACAACTCCCAAAACTGAGCTCCTGATTTTATCCCACCAAACCTGTTCTGCCCACAGCCTTCTCCATCCACTTGATGGCAACTCCATCCTTCCAGTGGCCCAAACCAAAAATCTGTCAGTCATACTTTACTCCTTTCTTTCACTCAACACATCCAATCTGCCAGGAAATCACAAAGCTTCTACCTTCAAAAGATATCCAGAATCTAACATTTTCTTACCTTCTCTGCTGTTACCACCAGGGCCCAAGACACTAAAATCTCTTTCCTGGATTATTTCAATAGCCTTTCAACTGGTTTCCCTGTTTCCACTTTTGAACCCCCTTCCTAAGTCCATTTTCACTACCACAGCCAAAGAGATGCTTTCAAATATGTCAGATCATGTCACTCATCTACTTATCTCACTCTAAACAAAAAACAAAGTTCTAACATAAGCTGCAAGGCTCTAAGTGATAAGGCCTCTAACCTCCTCTCTGACTAGCTCCATTCCAATCACATTGGTCTCTTTAATGTTTTTCAAACAGGCCTGGCAAACTCTCTCATTCAGGCTTTGGTACTGCTGTGTCTTCTGCCGAAAATACCCTTGCCCAAGACCGCTACATGGCTGACCCCCTCAACTCCTTCAAGGCTTTTCTCAAATGTCACCTTCTCAGTGAAGCCTACCCTAACCAACCTGTTTAAGAGTGCAAGCTTAAACCCCTGTTGCCCTTTACTCTGCTCTGTTTACTCTTTTATTGCTCCTATACTAATACTATACACTTTAATTATTTATTATGTTTATTGTTACTTTTCATCTTACTCAGACAGACTGTAAGGCCCATGAAGACAGAGAGCTTTCTCTGTTTTGTTCACTGCTGAATCTCAAAACCCAGAACAGTACTCAGCATAATAAATATTTGTTGAACGAGTGCAATGTCTCTCTTAATTTCTTTGTCCAAGAAATATCACTAGGGTTTCATCATAAGAGAAATGAATCATCAAATAGACCACCCATGCTGTCTACAAAACAATAATAGTATGTAATAATAATAAAGTCAACCAAATGAATTTTGAATTTTAAAATTCCAACAATTTTATTTAATGATATGTTTGTCAGAAAAAAAATAGTCTAAAACTTGGAAGTAGGCTAAAGAGATGGGTGTTCTTTCAGTGCAAGCCTTGGCTTGGCTTTATATTTCCTGGATTATTTCCCTACTCTGTAGGGGCAGAGGTTAACATGAAGGTGTTTTCTTCAGCAAATATGCAAATAACTTCTGTCCAGTGAAACAGATGAGCGTAAAAGTTTATGATCCTATTGGACATTAACTAATCTAGTATCTAACCCAGCAATCTATTAAATTTTCTGTAGGTACCTAGCTTCTCAAAGCTCTTTGGACTAATGTAACATCTTACTGGTTCCCTCATTAACTTATGAGATGAATAAAATCTTTGACACATTTCTATTCTACATATCCATGAAAGTCATGATTTAGCCTTTTTTAAAATTATATTTTAATGTGTTCAATGATCAGTTATCTTTTTCAATATCTGGGAACTACAGTGAAGTCTCTCAAGAGCTTGGAAAAAAGAGAAATCAGATGATCAGCTAGAACATAAAAGAAGACCATATCGTATTCATTAACACAAAGATTCAATGTGATAAAGTTGTCGTTCTTCCTAAGTTTATTTAGAAATTTATCAGAACCCTAACAAAGCACCACCTAGTTTTTCTTGCTTTTGTTCACTTGTTGTTTGTCTGATTTCTGAAATAATTCTAAGTTCATTTGGAAAAAATAAATAATAGTCAGGAAATGAAAGGGAAGAGCTATGAGGATTAGTCTTACCAAATATTAAAACATATTATAAAGCCTCAATAATTTAAAAGATATGATACCAGTGCATGAGTAGATAGCTATAACAATGGGACTAATAGAAATAGACCCAGATACATAAGGGAATTTAGCATAATTTAAAATATAGCGAAAGAGACACCTCAAATCTGTGGGTAACAGATGGCTCATTAAATAAATGGAGTTGGGATAAAACTGGGGAATATTATGCTTGATTCATACTTCACAGCTTAAACCAAATGGCTTCAAGATTTCACTGTAAAAGATGAAATCACATATGTACTAGAAGAAAATCTAGAATTCCTTTATATCCATGAAGTAGGGAAGGCCTTTCTAACTGTAACTCAAAATCCAGAAGCCACTCCCCAAAATAAAGGGTAAACTTAAAACTCTTAAAAATATGTGTATACTATGTGTGTATTTTCCTCCCACATGTAAAACACTGTACACAAAGTAGAAAGACAACCAAGAAACTTAGAAAAGTATTAACAACTCATAGCGTAGATAAAGGGCTAATCATATATGTATACATTTTAAACTCACATACGTCAGTAAGAAAACAGAAACAATCCAATAAAAAAACAAGCAAAGTATAAGAACAGCCAGCTCACAGAAAAGGAAATACAAATGACTCTTAAATATCTATCTTCACACCTATTCTTTATAAAGTAATAAATGCAAAATAAAACTACATTGAAAAACCATTTTTTACTTATATTGGCAAAAATGCAGGCATTTGGCAACACATTCACTCAGCAATGCTGTGGAGAAAGAGGCACCCTACACATCAGGAGTGTAAATAGGTACAACCCTATTTACGGGTTTTACGCTCCACGGAGAGCAATTTGACAACACCCATCATACTTACTCGCGTATATCCTTTGACCCAGCAGTTCCTTTCTGGAATTTGTCCTACAGATATATTTGCATATGTGCAAAATGATGTCTGTGCAAGTTCAATCACAACAGTATTATTTAGAATGGAAACAGCTTAAATGTCTATCAGTGATGGCTGGTTAAAAAAGTAAATAAAAAAACATGATACAGCCATACAATAGAATACTTGGCAACTGTATAAGAAGAATTAGGACACTCTGTATGTACTAATATAGAAAGACCTCCAAAACTGAAATGAAAAAAGCAAGTGAAAAAAGTGCCAAAAGAAGTGTAAAATCCTAACTAATGTATAAAAAAAAGGAAAAATAGGACTATCTTTATATTTATTTATATGTGCAAAAAGATACTTTGAAAAGATTCACAAGAAACTAATAACGATGTGTAGCAGCCATTAACTATGTCACTCAGATCTACTACTGCAGGGAGCGTAACTGACTTATGGCCCTGGCTTCCATGACCCTGGCTCTACCATCATCTGTGCCAAGGCTGACTTCCCACATGCTGCTCCCAGGCAATGACACAGCAAGATTGGGGTACTAAGACAAGCCCATTCCAACAAGCCAGGGGGCTCCTTTTACAAAAAACTCCCCATCGGCCTGGCCAATCTTGTTTGGAACTGTGCTACAGTCTGAAACTCCTCTTTGCTTTTCTCTCCTTACACAGTTATCAGACCCGTACACCTAATCCTATTTTGGGGTCTGCTTCTCAGTGGACCATAGCTACCTTTTGAGGGGTCGGAGATGAGGCAGATGTGGAGCCAGAATTATTATTTTTGAACCATATAAACTTATTTTATGGTTCAAAAGTTAAACTAATGCTCTCTAGCACTTTTTTTTCCCAGTTTTATTGAGAAATGATTGACATACGAGATCTCCGTATAAGTTTAAGGCACATATCATAATAGTTTGATTTACATATATTGTGAAATGATTACCACAATAGTTTCAGCTAACATCCATCTTCTCATATAGATGCAATAAAAAGAAAAGAAGAGAAAAGGAAAAAAATTTTCTCCTCGTGATGAGAACTTTTAGGATTTACTCCCTTAACAACTTTCCTATATATCTAGCAATGTTTTTTGAAGTGTTATTCTAGTATCTCCTGAAACGGAGTCATCTTTCCTGGGCCCCACCCCGATCCACTGGAAAGACATATCTGTCGGGGATCCAGGAATCTACGTTTAAGGTTTTCCAGGTTATACTGGAATAAATAGTTAAAGGACTAGAGGACTAAGCTATAAGATGAGCGTGAACTGAAGCAAAATACAAATATGTAAAATGAACTGAAGGAACCAGAATGGTCATCATTCTTATACATCGATTAAATGATGCACCGCATTTTTAACAATGAACATTTGGATTGAAGGGGGGCGGAAAAACTAGAAAGAAGGATCAAGCAGCCAACCACAGCTTTTTCAAGCTTTTTTCCAGGACAGAGGGAACAATACTTGAAGGACTTCAGATATTCTGGTCCCACTGATAAAACCAACCCTCCCCTAAAGATGGCTCAGGATGTCTTCCTGCTGCCATTTAAACATTAAATAACCTCATTCCATTTATTTGATACTCTGCCCACCAAGAAACTTTGTAATGATAATTTGAGTTCCCACATAGTTCTGCCTATAGGAAGAGATGGATAATTCCTAAAGAAAAAAAGACTTTATTATATTCTATAAGAGTATTAAAAACACTGTATTTGACAGACAATTTAATTCATTCAAATTATGCCATTCTTTTTATTCACTACCCATTCCTAGAAATCCTTGTATTTACTTCATTTTCATTCTCTGATTACCTGACCTGTGATGTTCCAATCAAAAACCAACCCTAGAAAGTCCTTGCTTATAGCTTTATTCCCAACCTTATTTTGCCAAAATAATCAAGAGAAAACCAGGTCTTGTTAATTAGAAATGCCAGGGACTTCTATTTCTATTAAAGAATGTAAGCCCATGTAGTTAACTGGGGTATTAGAACTATTGCTTGAAAGTGTACATTATTTTTAATTATTTGCTATTTGCCATGAGGTCACAGGCACTATTTTAGAGGATCTCTTCTCATGGGATATTTTAAGTCAAACGACCAGTGACATTTTACTACATGGTCTTCATTCTGTGGGCTGCCCTTAGTTAGCCATTGTGAGATAGTTAGCTAGGTAGACGTGAGCGGGGGATCATAGTTGGAGACCTTGCTGCACCAGTGAAGCGTCTTGCTGGCATCCTACAAATGCAGATAAAGGGGAACTGAGACTGCCCAGAGCCACCACGAGAGTCCGAGACCATCAACCGCAATGATAAAAATAACAGGTGCACAAACAGCTCATACAAAGCCTTCTGCTAGACACCTCTAGAGGACATTGACCTTTATTTAATTTACATACAAATTCCATATGCATTAGCCCCCCTCCCATGGGGGATGACTGCCATGACAGTTCCAGAGATTCCCCTAGAAGGTCAAGAACTTCCCCACCCGACCTGTGGGTGGAAGAAAAACCATGATTGGCAGATAACCAGATAATGCTAATTCCCTTCTAAACAGCCCAAATGAAAATAAAACTAACCCAAGACACGGGGCAGATGCATTCTCTGGCACTGCCCGCTCCTCACTTGGAGTGTCTCTGACCTTTCCTCTAATAAATCTTGGCTTGCGTGCTGTTGCCGTTGTGTCGGTGTCTGAATTCCTCTCTTATACTGACCAAGAACCTGGGCGACTGGACTCTTCAGTCCGGGTACAATTGCATCTGCTTGCAAATAAACAATTTATGGTCATTTTTTTAGTTGACTTTCCAGAAAAACTAGTAAAGTCTAGGCACTCATCTTTAACTTACAATTCCAACTTTATTCTATAGCTTAAAAAATTGGTGTTGCAATATATTGCTATTTGGCACAACAAAAATGTTCATATTCAATGAACATATTCAATGACTTCTTGGGTCATTACTCCAAATCTTCAGAGGCTTTACCTGACCTTGTTTCCTCCACAGGCAAGTGAAGATAAAAATGACGTGCTTTATTGTGTAACCGAATTTGGAAGGAGAGAAGGTGAGAGAAGAGAGAGAAAAAGATCTCAACATACTTTGAGTATGCTTTTCATTCTGAATATTTGAAATGAAACCTGTGATGTAAAATAGAATTCCTCTGAAAGTACTATTCTCATTATGTCTTCAGTTGGTATGCAAGCCTCAGCTGTGTTACTTTTATTGCCATTTTCAGCAAGAATTCAGGAGAGAATGAAAGGATGGAAACTCAAACAGAATGACTAAACTATAATACAAAGATAATGAACTCCAATGCAACAGGACAGCAAATTAGAAGGCTGGGAATTTGTTAGCCATAAAAAGAAAAAGAAAAAGAGCTTTATTTCCACACTTTTGAAACATTCTTTGGAAACCAGAAAAATCGAGCAATACAGTTAACCCAGTTACTGTCAGTGCAATTCTACTTTGAAAAGAAAGCCAGGCTAACATTTTTAAACAGCAATTATATTTTGAAAAGGGAAGACGGGAAAATGAGAGGAACATCAAAACTCCCAAAAGCATGACGATGACAAACCAATCAGAAAACACTTTAAGATCTTCATTCACCTCAGCTGTTTGAAATAAACGTTTCCAGTCCTCAGCACCCTCCACTTTATCAGCCCGACAGGGACCTGGGGGTACCAGCAGTTGCTGCCAAAGGCATTCATATGCTAAACTGAAACTTCTGCCTTCCAAACGAAAGAAAACACAGACCACCCACCCAGTCAGGAAACAATGTCGTTTGAGTTAAGTTTCTTTTATTCCCTTCCCTTCTTAGGTGACTCACCAGGAGTCTTAGAGAGGATGGGTCACCTTGAGTTTGTCCTAGGAAAGCTTCCCTCCAATAAGTTTTAATGTTCCGAGACACTAAATTAAGACCAAGATTCTTCTGAGTTATGGACATTGTGATGCAATGGCGATTGGTTACAAGGGGAACATCCCAAACAATAACAAATAAACCAAACTCTGAGATGGCCTTCCACAGCTGCAAAATCCAAATCAGAGGTCACCCTAAATATTCCAAGTGATTTTTTTGAGTTCCCAAAGAATTTTCCTGACAAAAAAAAAAAAGCCTCAAAATCCATGAAATGATCTTAACACCTCCACCACCTAAGATTTTAAATGTGATCAAATACAGTTAATAAAAAAAATTACTTTCTATATTTATTTTCTTATCATCATAAAGGCGTTTTGAGAAAATTATTTATGAAACCTCTTTTTTTGTTGTTCTAACCCAGCAAGCTAAACATGTTCCATTTATTTTTAAATGAAGTGAAAATTAGCCAGGTGTGTTAGATAAGCTTTCTATACACAGGTCTAAATATTGACAAAGGGAGATGTGTCACTGGAAAAATCATCAGTCTGGCAATTATCACGTTAGCATGTTAAGTGGAAAAAGATGTGAAACTTCCAAATGTGTCAATACAGATTATTTCACTTCCACTAGCTATCAGCTATACTGTGAACATCAGTTCTTTAATGTACACCGAGCAAGCAGCTCAGATAAAGAAATTTCTCCTCTGTGCCCGAAAAAAAAATCACAAGGTTCGGTGCGAACTCTCATATGTTTCTAACTACTGCTTCACATGCCCTAAAAGAGGGGAGTGTGGTGTAAGTGATGACAAAAGTGCTTTTCTGGGGGCCCGCAGGTGGCACAGGGGTCAAGTGCGCGCGCTCCGCTGGGGCGGCCAGTGGTTCGCAGGTTCCGATCCCGGGTGCGCACGGATGCACCGCTTGTCAAGCCATGCTGTGACGGCATCCGGTATAAAGTGGAGGAAGATGGGCATGGATGTTAGCTCAGGGCCAATCTCCCTCAGCAAAAAGAGGAGGATTGGCATTGGGTGTTAGTTCAGGGCTGATCTTCCTCACAAAAAAAAGAAAAAAAAGGTACTTCTCTGTATCATTTGTTTTTATAAGAACTGCCTCTGCACTCCTTTTTCACTGGGTTATGTGGGTGATCCCCGCCAGTCTCATTGGTCCCAAACCCACAGCCCTTTCAGAAAACAGCAGCAGCACTTGCAAAGTCAGATCGTATTCCTACACTTAGAGTACTGAGAAAATAGTGTCTCAGTCATAATTATCTTGTTGCACACTTTAGACTCCTATGAACTACACTTGAAAATGAGAGAAAGTGCTATTAATTTTTGGTGTTATTAAGAAAGAATCAGGTGTATATAAGAGTAAATTCTGGCAATATGAAAATTCCATCTTTTTATCACTAGGGATTAAAGTAACCAGGTAGGATAATAATGTCAATTTGACACACATCTGCAACAAAATGAATTTAGACCTTTATTTTACACAATATACAAAAATTAACTCAAAACAGATCATAGATATACTTATAAGAGCTAAAGTTATAAAATTTCTAGAAGAAACCATAGGAGAAAACCTTGAATTAGGGATAGATTTCTTAGATATGACACCAAAAACATGATACATAAAAGAAAAAAATGATAAATTAGACTTCATCAAAATTTAAAACTTTTGCTTTCAAAATCACCAACAAGAAAATGAAAAGACAAATTACAGACCAGGAGAAAGTATATGCAGATCATGTGTCTGAAAAAAGACTTGTATCCAGGATATATAAAGAACTTTTATAACTCAAAAATAAGAAGTAAAATAACCCAATTAAAAGTAGTCAAAAGATTTGAATAAACATTTTACCAAATAAAATATACAAATGGCTAATAAGCAAAAAAAAACATTGTCAATATTATTAGTCATTGGGGAAATGCAAACTAAAACCACAGTGAAATACCATATCCAAGCATAAAAAATTACTCTAATCAAAAAGAGTGACAATACTAGATGTTGGCAAGAATATTGAGAAATTGGAACCCTCATACATTACTGGTAAGAATGTGAAATGGTATAGCCATTTGGAAAACAGTTTGGCAATTTCTTAAAAAGTTAAGCCTAGAGTCAAAATATGACGTAGCAATGCTACTCCTAGGTATATACTCAAAAGAAATGAAAGCATATGCCCAAAAAAAAACTTGTACACAAATGTTCATGGCAGCATATTAATAGTAACCCAAAAGTGGAAGCAATACAAATGTCCGTTAACAAGTAAATGGTAAAACCAAGTGTGGTAGGTGTATTCATACAATGAAAAACTATTGAGCAATGAAAAGGAATGAACTTCTAATACATGCTACAACTTGGATAAACCCCCAGAACAGTATGCTAAGTGAGAGAAGCCAAACACAAAAGACTACATATTATATGGTTCCATTCATACGAAATTTCCAGAAAAGGCAAATTTACGGAGAGCAGATAAATGGCTGCCTGAGGCTGGGAAGAAGGGTAGGGATTGACCGCAAATGACATTGAGGAAATTTTGGGGAGGTAAGAAAAATGTTCTAGAACTGAGTCACAATAAAGTTGACCCCAAATTCTATAAATTTGCTAAAAATTATTGAATTGCTCACTTACAATGGGTGAATTTTATGGCATATAAATTATATCTCAATGAAGCTACTTTTAAAAGAATTATTTTTAAAACACACACACATGAAATCAGCTACATAAATTATGTACCATAAATTCTGTTCTATTTATTCTGCAACAGTGTAAAATTTACGTATTTCATTACAATTGAAAATAGTTATGGAGAAAATTAAGCATACTTGGTTATAAATCAACCAATGGTGGCACCTTAATCAATACCATTGTTACCCAGTTACTTTTCTGTTTAACTCCTTATACAAGCTAGTTTATTCCTGTCCATCCCTAAGCAGCTTTCATCAGTTGGTAGAAAATTTTCTTGCTTTAAATATTTTAGCCATGGTCAATTAAGCTTTCTTTCTTACTAATTATGATTATTTGGAATGAATGTCTAAAATAAAGTCTCTTTCTTGATGATAAACTCCCTGGAGCAATGTCCCACAGCCTCTGTACCTCTGTGCCTTGCTCTTTGTTGTCTTTCTTCCATCCTGCTCCCTCTTACTCGGTTCAGAATTTCTGAGACATATAGGAAGAATCAATCATGTCCCCAATAACTACTCTGTAGCAGTTTTCTTCCCACTGTACCACACTACCAATATGAAGACTGGAGACCAAATGCAGTAAAATTCATTATAAGTGAAATTTAAAAATTTAATCACGTAAAAAACGTTTTGCATTATTGTGAGATCAATGAAATGACCAGGAGTGGCTACTGCCTATCCAGCCAACCAGAAGTTTCTAGCAATCTGGCTATGTATTCCAAATCCACTCTGGTTCTGGCTGTATTCTATCACCTACTGGTTGGGGTTTTCTGCTCCACTTTAAATTTCAGTGGAGACCATTTTGAGCTCTGTGGCTAGCTGGAACTCACAGAAGAGCGGCAGAGACTCCAGGAATATCCTGATCAGTTGGCGCCCATTTCATCAGCTTGATCTAAAGAGATTAGGTAGAAAGAATCCTGAGAATGGAGAGATCTACCTTTTGTATCCACTCCCCCAACCCCCCAGAAGAACTACGTGGATATCTCCACCCAATCTTGCCCTTCCCTACACCTTACGTCCCTCCTCCCTCCTCAGAAGATAAGAATTTGGCCCACTCAACTTGATAATGGGGGCTATGGGGAGGACAGGAGCCAATCGCCAATTGTGTTATATCTAAATTCACATCATCATGAAGTATGTAACCACAGAGTTTTACTAGCTCTAGCAATCAAAAGAGAATTTTGAATTCAATATAGAAAAGTTGCAGGATTTCTAATTCAAAGTTAGACAAAAAACATACTTCTAGTGGTGGTCGTTGTGGCTGACTGAGCAAGATGATGTGTCTAAGTCAGTCATGGTAACCCATTTCTCATTTCAGTTATTGATTTGGAATAGGCACATGATCCAATCCAGCTGTTGAGAAATGAGAGAAGTGGGGTGGGAACTTCTGGAAAAGCATTAGGTATGTACCTAAAAAAAAGAGTCTTAAAAAAGAGATAGTTCCTCACTTTCCCCTGGAGTTTACTAGGTCTGGATAGGAAGCTTGGAATTGTAGAAGCCATCTTGTAATATAAAGGGAACCAGTAACAAAGATTCTTTCCTAGACCAAACTTTAGTCAGGCTCTTCTGAGCCCTCTGCTGGAGTAGGCCCAACCTTGGCCTTCCATCTCCATCCTCGTAGAGACCAGTTTCAGCAAGAATTCTGCTAAGCTAGTTTAGCCAGCATCCCCCTCCTTCCATATCTCATCACCCTCGATATCTGACCAAATAATCACCCTCGATATCTGACCAAATACCTCATCTCCCAGAAAATCTCTGATCACTTTAGCCTGCCTTCATCAAGAATTCTGTTAGGTCAGTTTAGCAAGGAATTACTCTAGCCTCTTAGTAATTTTCCACTAACTCATCCCCACCCCCAACTCTGCTCCTTGGCTATAAATCTCCGCCTTTCCTTGTTGGATTCAAAATTGAACCTGGCTGTATACTGAGGTCTCTTTTCCCCTATTGCAATAGTTCCTGATTAAAATCTGCTTTTACTGCTTTAACTACTGTCCAGCTCTGGTTTTCTTTGCCACCAGCCTCCTCAGGAAGCCAGTGGTGAAGACAGCAGAGCAGGGAGATGAAAGGGACTTGGGTCCTCAATGACCTTTATGAGCTGCTGATCATATAACAACCTGTTAGAGTCAGAGTCCTTTTGTTTTTGTTTGTTTTGGTTTCATTGTTGTTGTTGTTTTCGGGTTGGTTTGGTTTGATTTAGTTTTTGTAACTTCCTGCTAAAAGTCTCTTAACACAATGCTATTCTGTGATTATTGAACCCGGCATTCTATCTTAGACTATGATCATTTTTATAGGTTTGATTATATGGAAGAAATATCATTTCAAAAAATGTGGTAAAAGGGAAAAGGAATAGGAAGAAGTGGTTCAGGATGAAGGATGACTTTCTACTTAATCGTATGGCATCCTTTTTTCTCCACTTTTTTAAGAATAAGAACTGTAATAGCAGATGCTCTGAAATCAAAACAAGGAAATAATGAAGTTGCCTATATCCTTAGGAATCCCAGGCCCCAGGTTGAGGCTTGTGCAATTTCACATTACCTGGCCAACCACACCCAGTGATCTCTGTGGGAAATTGCCTCTGATCTTAGTTCAGCAGGGTGCCCAAGAAGACTCCCCTCCCACCCATTAGAACAGCACAGAGCCCTTGAAGAATATGTTAAATGTCTTGCCTTTGTAGAACATTTTTAACTTGCTACAGTACTTTCAAATCCATTAGCTAATTGCAATCTTCAAAACAGTGCACTAAGGTAGGCATTACCCCCGTTTGACAAATGACAAGTGCAAAGTGCAGGGAGAAGGTGAAAACATTTGCTTAAAATAACTCAACTAACTATAATGTGAATAGTCCACAGCCTGAGATTGTTTGCTCAGAAAAGCAAATATTCTCTGACCCTGTTGTAAATAGGCTCTGCTCAGGATTTTCCCAGGGCCAGAAGGGCCGCAATGTCTCTGAGTGTCTCTGAGTATGCTGAGTATACACTGAATACACACCTACCTACCTTTAGCTTCTGATGCAGCCAGTTCCTTTTTTTTTTTTTTTTTTTTTTTAAAGATTTTATTTATTTTATTTTTCCCCCCAAAGCCCCAGTGGATAGTTGTGTGTCGTAGCTGCACATCCTTCTAGTTGCTGTATGTGGGACTCGGCCTCAGGATGAACGGAGAAGTGGTGCCTCGATGCGCAACCGGGATCCGAACCCGGGCCACCAGCATCGCAGCGCGCGCACTTAACCACCAAGCCACAGGGCCGGCCCTGATGCAGCCAGTTTCTGTTTCAGCCTTGTCCCTTCCTACTTTTCCATCCTCTTTTGCTTTTCACCCACTTACCATGACCGAATGATGCAGAAACTCTGTGCCGGAAATGTTTAACGAGAATCCAGAAGGGTACCTCCTGGGAAAAGTGAGAAGAAACAGTGGACCACAGAGATGGGCTACATCTGGAGAAGATGCATCTTTCACATCAAGCAAACCAAAGAAAAGTGGTAACGACTAACTTGATTCAATTTTTAAGTAGAGTTCAAAATAAGAGCAAACTGTTACAAACAAAACAACAAGCCCTGGGCTGGCCCCGTGGCATAGTGGTTAAGTCTGGCATGCTCCTCTTTTGCTGCCTGGATTTGCAGGTTTGGATTCCGGGCGCAGAACTACACCACTGGTCAACCATGCTGTGGCGCAACCCACATACAAAATAGAGGAAGACTGGCACAGATGTTAGCTCAGGGCTAATGTTCCTCAAGCAAAAAAAAAGAAAAAAAAGGAAGATTGGCAACAGATTTTAGCTCAGAGCAAATTTTCCTCAAAAAAAACAAAAAAAAATAACCAACAAGCCCAAAATGGAGTTGCTTATGCTAAGCCCACATCACCAAACCAAGACTTAATTACAGTTTCAGCTCTCCCAGAAATGGAATCTTAAGCCACTCAACCAGAAATCACCTGATCAGCACTAATTAGATAGATAATCTGACTGATAGACTCCTGCCGTCCCCTAAAGGAGAGTAACCTTGCAATAACCCACCCACTTTTTTGCCTAATATAATATCCTTGTTCCTGCTCCCTTCTACCTATAAGTCTTTCATCTTGTGCAGCTCTTCAGAGCTCCTTTCTATCTGCTAGATTGGATGCTGCTCAATTCATGAATCATTGAATACAGTCAATAAGATCTTTAAAATTTACTCAGTCGAATTTTGATTTTGGGGTTTTTTTGCTTTTTTGCTGAGGAAGATTAGACCTGAGCTAACATCTGCTACCAATCTTCCTCTTTTTTTTGTATGTGAGCCACTGCCACAGCACGGCCACTAACAGACAAGTGGTGTAGGTCCACGCCCAGGAACCAAACCTGAGCCGCCAAAGCAGAGCATGCCAAAGGTAACCACTAGACCACCAGGGCTGGCCCTGAATTTTGTTTTTTAACAAAACCTTTATGAAAGGAGAATGCACCGTTTTCCTCTACTACTCTACTCATTCATGTAACAATAGGTTCGGTTTCCCACACCAAGCAATTCTCCAATTCTCTGCAGACACTAACTGGGTGCCCTATGATTCAACTCAGTTCTGACACTATCACCTGGAGTTAGCATCTAATCTCACAAGTTAAGGGCTCAGTCCCACAAAACAACTCCCACTTCAGACACCAGTCACAAGTCCCAGGTTGTCACCAGTACTTCTGACTAGCTGGCTATAAATTGGAGTTCCACAATACTCTCCTTGGGTTTGATAATTTGCTAGAATGGCTCACAGAACTCAGGAAAAGAGTTTACTTACCAAATAACTAGTTTATTATAAAAATACAACTCAGGGGGGCAGACCCAGTGGCATAGTGGTTAAGTTCGTGTGCGCGGCTTCAGCAGCCCAGGGTTCTCAGGTTTGGATCCTGGGCACAGACATACACATCACTCATCAAGCCATGCTGTGGCAGCGTCCCACATACAAAATAAAGGAAGATTGGCACAGATGTTAGCTCAGGGCCAATCTTCCTCGTCAAAAAAAAAAAAAAAAAAAAACGACTCAGAAACAGCCAGACGGAAGAGATGCATTGGGCAAGGTACATGGGAAGGGGCATGGAGCTTCCATGTTCTCTCCAGGCACACCACCCTCCCAGCACTTGCATGTGTTCACTAGCCCAGAAACTCTGCAAACCCCATACTTTTGGGATTTTTATGGAGGCTTCATCACGTAGACATGATCAGTTATTAACTTAATCTCTAGCCCCTTCCCCTCCCTGCAGGATGGGAGGTGGCGCTGAAAGTTCCAATCTTCTAATCACAGCTTGATCTTTCTGGTGACCAGCCCCCACCTAGGAGCTATCCAGTAGCCCACCAAAGGTCACCATTAGAATGAAAGATGGTCCTATCATCCAAGAAATTTCAAGGGATTTAGGAGCTCTGTGTCAGGAACTGGGGTTGAATTATTGCTTAGGAAGTTACAAAGGTTTTAGGAGCTCTGGTCAGGAGCCAGGGATGAAGACCAAAATATATATTTCTTGTTGTATCACAATATCACACCTCAACATCACACATTTACAAAGGAGCTCATTGTAGCCCTACCAAAACAGCTAACGAAAGAAAAGGGAAATTGGTCTCTACTTTCTAGAAAGTTTAAAAATGAAGATCGGGGGCCAGCCCTGTGGCCGAGTGGTTAAGTTCTGCAAACTCCACTTCAGCAGGCCAAGTTCACAGGTTCGGATCCTGGGCACAGGCCTACCCCACTCATCAGCCATGCTGTGGTGGCATCTCACATACAAAATAGAGGAAGATTGGCACAGTTGTTAGCTCAGGGCTAATCTTTCTCAAGCAAAAAAAAAAAAAGAGGAAGATTGGCAACAGATGTTAGCTCAGGGCAAATCTTCCTCAGCAAAAAGAAAAAGAAAAGAAAAAATGAAGATCAAAGGACTGAATAGTCAGTTTCAAAATATTTTTTGTTAAATTTAATCCTTTTAAAGATGAAATTCTAACTAAGTCCAAGTACTAGAAAAGAAATTAGAAATGATTGCCACTCTATTCTTTCTTTGATTACCATTATAGCACATACTATTTTAAAATGCTTTTTTTCCTAGAATTTCACTGAGCCTAAAAGAATAAAATTTGTAGTACAGATTAGAGTGTATTTTACCCCTTTTTGTGTAACATAAGCCACAATTAATCTGTTCATTCCCCAGACTTACTGGAGGCAGGTATTTTTATATTTAAAAGTTCCTTAATAATGTTTTATTATAGTGACTCCTATAAAAAATATTTCTTTTCATATTCAATTATATGAAGATTTATAACTGATTTGCCCTGACCTTTTCATTAGCTATTATATAATATGCTAGAAAGAGAGACTGGCCAGGGAATTACCTTTGAAAATGAGAAGGTGGGGGAAGAGCCAGTGAAAATTCTCAGCACAGACTCTGAATATAGGAAGCTTTAGAAAGAGACCTCGGAAGTGAAGATTAAAAAAACCTAGATGGTGGGCAGAGAGTACCATTTGCAAGTTATTACAAAGCTAACTAAGCAATTTCTCATACAACAGTTTTTCTACTTCTATAAGACTCCTGCCAAAGTGTGTAGAATCTTATGAGCACTTTAAAAGTTTTATTTACATGTATGTATTGTAGGAACTAAAAAAGTAAAATGCTATTTAGTAACTTTCTTTATAAAGAAGTTTCTTGAACATATTTCAGTAGTTATTTTTCTGTCATAATATTAAATAATAAGATAGAATATATGAACTTAGATCTTATAATTCTATATATTTTCAAAAAAGCATATTTGGAGTTTGTAATGATAACATAGGAATTTGAAGCAAATAGAGACTATGTACACAACATACAGCCAAAGAAAAGAAAGAAAACCTTCTAAAAATTCTAATCGAACAACAACAAACAAACACATAGAGACAGAGATTGGATTGGTGGTTACCAGAGGGGAAGGGGGGAGGGAGGAGGGTGAAAGGGATAATTCGGCACATGTGTGTGGTGATGGCTTGTAATTAGTATTTGGGTGGTGAGCATGATGTAATCTATTCAGAAATAGAAGTATAATGATGTACACCTGAAATTTATACAATGTTATAAACCAATGTTACTGCAATAAACAAAAAATTTTTTTTTAATGTTAGAAAATAAATAAATAAAAAATAAAATAAAGTGAATACAATGTTATATGTCAATTACACCTCAATTAAATAAATAAATAAAATGGCCTCCTATGACCAAAAAAGCACACAAAAAATTAAATAAATAAATAAAAATAAAAATTCTAATCAATACCTTTAAAGAAACGAGAGAAGATTGTGCATCCATGAAATAAGAATAGGAAGCCATGAAAAGAGGAAAATCAAAGGATTGCTTAGAAATTAAGCAAATTTAAAATTTTTAATAGTAGGATAAGAAAATAAAATGGGGTAAATGTCCCAGAAGCTATTCCAGAGGGAACAGAGAAAACTAAGGAGAGGAAATTCTCAAAGATGTAACACAAGAAACTTTCCAGAACTGAAGAACATGAATCTCTAGAGAGAAAGGGCCCATATAATGAATGAAGAAAGACTCTCACCAAGATTCATCGTTGTGAAATTTCGAAACACTAGGATAAAGAAAATATTGTTCTATGGCAATATGAGTGCTAAACAATAGTGTAACGATGCCTTCAAAATTCTGAGAGAAAATTATATTGAACTAAAAATTGTGTACCCAATCTATCCATCAAATGTAAGATTAAATTAAAGCCAATTCAAACACGCAAGAATTTAACATTTTTGCCTCCTCTACACTGTTTTCTAGGAAGCTACTGGAAGATATCCTTCAGCAACATGAGGGAGAAAGAGGAAGACATGGATTTCAGACAGCAAAGACTCCAACACATGAGAACAACAAAGGGAAATCCATGTTGACAGCTGTACAATAGCCTAGAAAGCAACTAGTCCAAATGGAAACAAGAGGAAAGATGGCTTCAGGAGGGTGGTCTCAGGGCAGGAGCTTGAACTGTCCTAGTGTTTATTTATTTATTTTTTTTTTTAAGATTTTATTTATTTACTTTTTCCCCCCCAAAGCCCCAGTAGACAGTTGTATGTCATAGCTGCACATCCTTCTAGTTGCTGTATGTGGGACTCGGCCCCAGGATGGACGGAGAAGTGGTGCCTCGGTGCGCGCCTGGGCTCCAAACCCGGGCCGCAAGCAGCGGAATGCGCGCACTTAACCACCAAGTCACAGGGCCGGCCCCCTAGTGTTTAGAATTATGTTTCAATATATTGTTTTGTAACTGGTAAGTGTATGACCAAAAAAGATGATGATGAATACATAGAAAACTAGAAAATTTTAACGGAGACAATTGTTAACTCCACAGAAAATGAAAAGTTGCACAAGAAAGGAGTCTACTTGTTTCCGTAGCCAACAATAATTTTGTAAGATCATGATTTCATAAATTTGATTATTGAATTAACTAAGTATTATATAATTCCTTGTAGAGTATGAGGGAGAAGAAAAGGGACAGAGGAGAGTATAAAAAGAGTTAAAACCTCCATTACCATTATAAGAAATCAGGAGATAATATCAAAATTTGAAAAATTGAGATTGGCAGGAGGTGGGAAAGAGTCAGAAATTGATAATTTTATTATAAAACTTTGAGTTCACTTGGGGGGGCATTAGTGGGTGGCTTAATGTATTACCTTCATAAAAGCATAATTTAATTTTCTAAAAAGTGACTAAACTATAGAGATACTCCATGGTACAATGGGAGGCAAGAAACCCAGGTCTAATCCCAGCCCTGCCAACTCTGAAAGACTGTGGTCATGTCCCTTTACTTCAGTTTCCTTATTTGAGGCCAAGGCTCCAAAAATTTCTCTCATTTTTATGGTTACATGCTCAAATCTGCCCATCTTCAGTGAGTCTGTTTCTTGTGTTTCCCTTACAACGATTCATTGGCTAATCAGAAAAAATCTCATAGGAACAGCTTCTTTTCCAGGATCTTAAATTGCCAGAAATAAACACATTCTTCTGTGACCAAAAGACTTTACGTGCTAGAGAACTACAAGAAATGAAGCGTTACCAGGTAGTAACAGGAATGCAGTGCTCTGACAAGATCTTAATTGACTCACTAAGTTATGGAGATTTTAGGCAACAATTTACCCTGTTCTTAAATTTTAAAAGTAGTTGCCATAGCAACTCCCAGACACAGCATATGGTATGTCTGGTACCTCCAAGATAACAGCACATTCATGATGAATTTTCCTTACAATATGTAGTGAACTTTTGTACTTTTTATTGTTTCATTGGGCAGTGTTATAAGGTGCTAGTACTCACTGATATTATCTATATATTTTGAAGCCTATTTTGAAACATTTTTTATTTGCAAAAAACAAATTTTTAATGCTTCCCATATCCCTTAATACCTTTTTTCATAAAAAAAATAACAACTACAAACGACACAGTAGGAAAATAAGCAAATGAACAGGTAATCTTAAAAGAATAACTGTAAATAGAGAATAAATAATACGGAAAATGTCATGCTCACTTACAGTGAAAGGAAGGAAAATTAAAACTAGATACTCTTTTTCCACTTATCCAATCGGAGGAATGGGAGAGTTTGAATTGGTACTGCCATTCTGGTAAGTAATTTGGGATTATAAATTCAAAGCTTTTAAGATGTTCTTGCCATCTGACCTAGGAATTTCACTACTATAGGTCTATCCTAAAGACTTGTTTTTTTAAATATGCAAAGATTTCTGTAGAAGAACTATTTATAATAGGTAAAAATTAGAAATAATCTTAATACACAACAAAAGGAGATTTAAAATTAAAAATTATATAAGCATTCTCCTCTGGACATTTAGATTTGATGCAATGTTTTTCTATTGTAAATTTTACTACTATAAGTTATGATATATTTTTATTATAAATTATGGCACTTATAAATTGTATTACATATGAATATATGTATACTATATATACATATATTAAATGCAAAACAGATGTTTTTTATTGAGATGACAATGGTTTATAACATAAATTTCACGTGTACCTCATTATATTTCAACTTCTGTAGAGACTGCATTGTGTTCACCACTGAAAGTCTAGTTGCCGTTCATCCTTCTACAAATGTGTCCCTTTACCCCTTCTGCCCCCCCCACGCCCTTCCCCTCTGGTAACTACCAGTCTGTTCTCGCTATCTATGTGTTTGTTTCTCCTTGTTTTTAATCTGCCACATATGAGTGAAATCATACGGTAACTGTCTTTCTCTATTGACTTATTTCACTTAGCATAATACCCACAAGGTCCGTCCATGTTATTGCAAATGGCAAGATTTCATCTTTTTTTATGGCTGAGTAGTGTTCCATTGTGTATATCACATCTTCTTTATCCATTCCTCTGTTCATGGGCACTTAGGTTGCTTCTGAGTCTTGGCTATTGTGAATAATGCTGCACAGAACATAGGGGTGCATAGATCTTCTTGAATTCGTGTTTTCGTGTTCTTTGGATAAATACCCAGAGTGGAATACCTGAATCATATGGTAGTTCTATTTTTAATTTTTTGAGGAATCTCCATATTGTTTTCCATAGTGGCTGCACCAGTTTACATTCCCACCAGCAGTGTATGAGAGTTCTGTTTTCTCCACATCCTTTCCAACATTTGCTATTTCTTGTCTTTTTGATAATAGCCATTCAAACAGGTGTGAAGTGATATCTCATTGTAGTTTTCATTTGCATTTCCCTAATAATTAGTGGTGTTGAATGTATTTTCATGTGTCTGTTGGCAATCTGTATATCTTTGGAAAAATGTCTATCAGATCCTCTGCCCATTTTTTGATTAGGTTGGTTTTTTTTTGTTGTTGGGTTGTATGAGTTCTTTATATATTTTGGATATTAACCCCTTATCAGATATATGATTTGCAAGTATCTTCTCCCAAAAGATTGTCTTTTTGTTTTATTGATGGTTTCCTTTGCTGTACAGAAGCTTTTTAGTTTGATGTAGCACCATTTATTTTTTCTTTTGTTTCCCTTGCCGGAGGAGACATACTCAAAAAGATACTGCTAAGCCTGATGTCAAAGCATACTGCCTATGTTTTCTTCTAGGAGTTTTATGGTTTCAGGTCTTAACATTCAAGTCTTTAATCCATTTTGAGTTGATTTTTGCTTACAGCATAAGATAGTGGTCTACATTCATTCTTTTGCATGTGGCTGTCCAGTTTTCCCAGTACCATTTATTTATTTATTTATTTATTTATTTATTTTTATTTTTTGTGTGTGTGTGTGAGGAAGATCAGCCATGAGATAACATCCACGCCAATCCTCCTCTTTTTGCTGAGGAAGACTGGCCCTGAGCTAACATCCGTGCCAATCTTCCTCCACTTTATGTGGGATGCCACCACAGCATGGCTTGACAAGTGGTGTGTTGGTCTGTGCCCAGGATCTGAACCCCGGGCCACCAGCAGCAGAGGGCCTGTGCTTAACCACTACACCACGGGGCTGGACCACCGAGTACCATTTATTGAAGAGACGTTCCTTTCTCCGTTGTATGTTCTTGGCTCCTTTGTCAAAAATTAGCTGTCCACAAACGTGTGGGTTTATTTCTGGGCTCTCAATTCTGTTCCATTGATCTGGGTGTCTGTTTTTCTGCCAGTATCATGCTGTTTTGATAATTTGATTTTGATTATTTTGATTTTGATTACTTGATTTTTGATTATTTGATTTTGATTTGAAATCATGGAGTGTGAGTCTTCCAGCCTTGTTCTCTTTTCTCAGGATTGCTTTGACTATTCAGAGTCTTTTGTCATTACATGTAAATTTTAGTATTCTTTGTTCTATTTCCATGAAAACTGTCGTTGGGCCTTTGATAGGAATTGCATTGAATCTGTAGATTGCTTTAGGTAATATGGACATTTTAACTATGTTAATTCTTCTAATCCATGAGCGTAGAATATCTTTCCATTTCTTTGTGTCTTCTTTGATTTCTTTCAACAATGTTTTATAGTTTTCAATGCATAGGTCTTTTACCTCCCTGGTTAAATTTATTCCTAAGTATTTTATTCTTTTTGTTGCAGTTGTAAATGGGATTGTATTCTTGATTTCTCTTTCTGCTATTTCATTGTGAGTATATAGAAATGCAACTGATTTTTGTATGTTGCTTTTGTATCCTGCAACTTTACTGTGCTCATCTATTATTTCTTATAATTTTTTGGTTGATTCTTGAGGGTTTTCTATATATAAAAATCATGGTATCTGCAAATGGTAACATTTTTACTTCTTCCTCACCCATTTGGATCCCTTTTATTTCTTTTTCTTGCCTAATTGCTCTGGGTATGACTTTCAATACTATGTTGAATAAGAGTAGCAAAAGTGGGCATCCTTGTCTTGTTCCTGTTCTTAGAAGGACAGCTTTCAGTTTTTCACCATTGAGTATGATGTTAGCTGTGGGTTTGTCATTTATGGCTCTTTAAAGTCATATATTGAAGTACTTTCCTTCTATACCCATTTTGTTCAAAGTTTTTATCATAAATGGATGCTGAATCTTGTCAAATGCTTTCTCTGTGTCTATTGAGATGAGCATGTGATTTTTATTCTTCATTTTTTTAATATGGTGTATCATGTTGATTGATTTGTGGATATAAAACCATCCTTGCTTCCCTGGGATAAATCCCACTTGATCATGGTGTATAATCCTTTTAATGTATTGTTATATTCAATTTGCTAATATTTTATTGAGGATTTGCATCTATATTCATCAGTGATACTGGCCTGTAATTTTTCTTGTGTTGTCCTTGTCTGTTTTTCATATCAGAGTAATGTTAGCTTTGTAAAATGAGTTAGAAAGCTTCCACTGCTCTTCAATTTTTTGGAAGATTGAGAAGGATATCCTTGAGAAGGATAGGTATTATGTCTTCTTCGAATGTTTTGTAGAATTCACTGAGGAAGCTGCCTGGTCCTGCCCTTTTGGTTTGGGGAGGTTTTTAATTACTGTTTTGACCTCTTTGCTAGTGATTTGTCTATTCAGATTCTCTATTTCTTTTTTATTCAGTTTTGGAAGATTGTATAATTCTAAGAATTTATCCATTTCTTCTAGGTTATCCAATTTTTTGACATATGGCTTTTCATAGTATTCTCTTATAATCTTTTGTATTTCTGCGATATTCATTGTAATTTGTCCTCTTTCATTTCCGATTTTATTTATTTGAGACTTCTCTCTTTTTTTCTTAGCGATTCTAGCTAAGGGTTTGTCAACTTTGTTTATCTTCTCAAAGAACCAGCTCTTAGTTTTATTGATATTTTCTATTGTCTTTTTAGTCTGTATTTCAATTATTTCTGCTCTGATTTTTATTGTTTCCTTCCTTGTACTGACTTTAGGCTTCATTTGTTCTTTTTCTAGTTCTTTTAGGTGTAGAGTTAGATCATTTATTTGAGATTTTCCTTGTTTCTTTAGGTAGGCCTATATTGCTATAAACTGCCCTCTTAGTACCACTTTTGCTGCATCCCATAGATTTTGGTATGTTGCGTTTTCATTTTCATTTGTCTCCAGGTATTTTTTTATTTCTTCTTTGATTTATTCATTGATCCAATAGTTGTTCAGTAGCATGTTGTTTAGTCTCCACATATTTGTGACTTTGCCAACTTTCTTCTTGTAGATGATTTCTAGTTTCATAGCATTGTGGTCAGAAATGATGCTTTATTTGATTTCGGTCATCTTAAATTTATTGAAACTTGTTTCATTTCCCAACGTATGGTCTATGAGAATGTTCCACATGCACTTGAGAAGGATGTATATTCCACTACTTTTGGATGGAATGTTCTATATATCTCTATTAAATCTATCTGGTCTAGTGTTTCATTTAAGGCCAGTGTTTCCTTGTTGACTCTCTGGATGATCTATTCATTGATGTAAGAGGAGTATTAAAGACCCCTACTATTATTGTGTTGCTGTCAATTTCTCTCTTTAGGTCTGTTAATAGTTGCTTTATATACTTCAATGCTATGTTAGGTGCATATGTATTAATAAATGTTATGTCTTCTTGGTGGATTGTCCCCTTTATCATTAGAGAATGTTCATCTTTGTCTCTTGTTAACATTTTTGGCTTGAAGTCTACTTTGTCTGATATAAGTATAGCCATAACTGCTTTCTTTTGGTTACCATTGGCTTGGAGTATCATCTTCCATTCCTTCATTTTGAGCCTATGATTGTCTTTAGAGCTGAGATGGGTCTCCTTGGGGCAGCATATTGTTTGGTCTTGTTTTTTAATCCACCTAGCCATTCTGTGTCTTTTGATTGGAAATTTCAATCCATTTACATTTAGAGTTATTATTGATATATGAGGGCTTCATATTGCCATTTTATCTTTGTTTTCTAGTTGTTCTATATTTCCATTGTTTCTTTTTCCTTGTGTTTCTGTCTGTCATTTCAGTTTGGTGGTTTTCTGTGATGTGTTTCTCAGTTTTCTCTTCTTTTACTTTTTGTGACTCTGCTCTGAATTTTCATTTTGTGGTTACCATGAGGTTTTGACAGGATTGTTTCTAGCCATACACTATACATCAGACACAACAACCACTTTTTCATCTGTCGCACACATCTGCCAAGACATAAACTACCACTGAATCATTCACTATCTCCACCCTGATGGAGCATCCATATTTATCATCTGCCTATTTATCCACATAGGATGAGGTATTTACTACGGATCCTACACCTTCCTAGAAACATGAAATATTGGGATTATCCTATTATTCACTGTAATAGCCACAGTATTCATAGATTACGTCCTACCATGAGGCCAAATGTCCTTCTGAGGAGCAACAGTAATTACAAACCTTCTCTCAGCCATCCCTTAATCCGCACCAGCCTAGATGAATGAATTTGAGGAGGATTCTCCTTTTACAAAGCTACTCTTACCTGGTTTTTCACTTCCATTTTATCCTCCCTTTCATCATCTCAGCCCTAATAATTGTCCATCTACTATTCCTCCATAAAACAGGATCCAACAGCCCATTAGGAATCTTATCCAACATAGATAAAATCCCATTCCACCTATAGTATACAATCAAAAACATTCTAAGACTTTTATTCCTAATTTTGGCACTACTCATTCTAGTCTTATTCTCACCCGACCACCTAGGAGACCCAGATAACTATACCTCAGCTAACCCCCTCAGCACTCCTCCACACATTAAGCCAGAATGATACTTCCTATTTGCCTACACAATCCTACAATCCATCCCCAACAAACTAGGTGGCGTACTAGCCCTAATCTTCTCAATCGTAATCCTAGCTATCATCCTGATACTTCATACATCAAACAACAAAGCATGACATTCCAACCCCTAAGCCAGTGCACCGCCTCTAGTGGCAGACCTACTTACACTCACATGAATTGGGGGCCAACCAGTCAAACACCCATTTATCATTATTGGCCAACTAGCATCAATCCTATATTTCTTCTTAATCCTCGTACTTATACCACTCACAAATATCATCGAAAACAATCTTTTAAAATGAAGAATCTTTGTAGTATATTAATTACCCTGGTCTTGTAAACCAGAAAAGGAGAGATAACACTCTCCCCAAGACTTTCAAGGAAGAAACCCTAGCTCCACTATCAGCATCCAAAGCTGAAATTCTACTTAAATTATTCCTTGAGTTTCCACCATTTAAACAACAAAGAATTATTATTGTGCGGCATGTCAGTATCAAAAGATTTCTCCCGCCCTACTCTATGTAATTCGTGCATGCAATGGTATTCCACATATCTCCAAGGTACCCAAGCAACTCACTGTACATAACACATGGTGTGTATATCATGCATTAAGTTGTTTGCCCCATGCATATAAGCATGCACATTAAACTGTTAATCTTGCATAACACATCAATAGATTGGCAGTTCATAAGTTTCATGGACCACACAGATATCCATCAACCAGTGAATGTTTATTGATATTGCATAGTACATTCTATTATCGGTTGTACATACCCCATCGAGTCAAATCATTTCCAGTAATCATGCATATCATAGCCCATGTTCAACGCTTAGTTACTAAGCCTCGAGAATCAGCAACCCTTCCACTAATGTGCCCTCATTCTCCCTCTGGGCCCCCCCAAAAAAGATCTATATGAGATCTATATAGAAGATCTCATAGATGAGACGGTCCTTTTTCTGCTAATAACATCTTATCTCCATTTGCCTATGTGGGTTCCATTCTTTTTCTCTTCCCCTTCTACGTTTTTGTTGTCACAAATTATCCCTTTTTGTATTGTGAGTTTGTTTACCAAATTGAAGTGGTTATAGTTATTTTTAATGCTTTCTTTCTCTTTAGCTTTTATGTTATAATTAAGTGTATACTAACCTATTCTGGTATAGAGTTGCAATTTTCTGATTCTATCTGTTTATTTATCACCTTGCTGAAAGCTTTGTATACCTTTGCCTCTTTGTTTCAGGTAGGAGAGCTCTTTTCAAGATTTCTTGTAAGGCAAGTGTAGTGGCAACGAACTCCCTCAGCTTTTGTTTGTCTGGAAAATCCTTTATTTCTCCTTCATATTTGGAAGATAACTTTGCTGAGTATTCTTGGCTGACCATTTTTATCTTTCAATAATTTGAATACATCATTCCACTCTGTCCTGGCCTGTAGAGTTTCTACTGAGAAATCCACTGATAGCCTAATGGGAGTTATTTTGAGGGTTATTGTTGTCTTCTCTCTGACCACTCTTAATATTCTTTCTTTGTCATTGACTTTTGACAGTTTCAATATGCCTTGGAGAAGGTCTTTTTGCATTGAGATAATTAGGTGTTCTATTAGCTTCATGTACTTGTATCTCCAGTTCCTTTCCCAGGGTTAGGAAGTTCTCAGATATTATTTCTTTAAATAAGCTCTCTGCTCTCTTCTTCCTCTCTTCTCTTTCTTGGATACCCATTATCCTTATGTTGCTTTTCCTAATTGAGTCAATTATTTCTTGTAGAATTTCTCCATTTTTAAAAAATCTTATTTTTTGCTCCTCTTCCACCTGAATCATTTCTCAATTTCTATCTTTGAGCTTGCTAATTCTCTCTTCCATATGGTCTGCTCTATTTCTAATGCTTTCTATGTTATTCATCTCATTTACTGTGTTCTTCAGCTCCAGAATTTCTGTTTGGTTCTTTTTTAGAGTTTCAATCTATTTGGTGAAGTACTCCTTCTCTTCATTAATTTTATTCCTGAGCTCATTGAACTGTATTTCTGAGTTTTCTTGTAACTCATTCAGTTTCTTCATGGCAGCTATTTTGAATTTTCTGTCAGTTAGATTGCAATCTTCCATGACTTGAAGTTTGGTTTCTGGAGAATTGTCATCTTCTTTTTGTGATATTGTGTTGCTGTAGTTTTTCAGGATGCTTGAGGGGTTGTTCTTCTGCCAGTCCATTTGTAAGAGAAAACACCTTTCTTATTTGTGTAAGACTTTGTTTACTTTGATTCTGAGCCGCATCTGATTATATTTGAAGGTCTGCACTTTCCACACTCCACTGCCTCTGCCAGAGGAGTCATCAGCACCCTCGATGTGCCACTTGTGCCTCTGAGGTTTCTGGTGCCTTGCTGCTTATGATGTTACTGCAGTCTCAGTTGTCACCACTGGGGTCCCCGGGCTGATGGGCACCTCTGCTGCTTCTGGGGCCACCTGGTTTGTGGGTTCCCCATCTGCCGTGGGGAGGGGGAGAATGGGGCAGAAGTGGGAGTCACGGGCTCCTCTGCCACATGTGGGTTTGTTGGGCCTGCAGGCACCACTGCTGTGGGTGAGGAGGCTAAAGTTGTGGGCACCGCTGCAGCTGGGGGAGACCAGGGTCATGGACTCTGCTGTCCCTGTTACCTGCCTCTCCACGGGCTCTCCACAGGCTCGAGTGCTGCTGCCGCATTTGCTGCCTGCACTGCTGCTCCTGGGTTTTCTAAGGATACTGGCATTGCTGCTGCCAGGGACACAGGGTTTGCAGGTGTCACTGCCACTGCTGAGTGGGCCAAGGTTGTGGGTAACACCACCACTGCCACAGATGGGGGGACACCTGGGTCATGAGCACTGCTGAGTTCCTGAAGCCTCTGGTCTTAGGCACCAGTGCAGTTCCTGGAACCTCAGGCCACAGGCACTGCCTCCACTGCCAGTGGCCCAGGATCTCATATGGAGCCCTCACTGCTGCAAGGGCCAGTGTCAGCGGTGCCACCACTAGGGGAGTGGAAGGGGGCTGGGTCACAGGCACTGCTGTCGTTCTTGGAGCCTCAAGTCATAGGTGCCACCTGCCATTGCTTGGGGGAGGGGAAGGGCTGAGTCACGAGTTCTGCCACAGTTCCTGCAGCCTCTGATCTCAGGCACAGCACAATTCTTGGAACCCTGGGGGTACCAGGGTCTTGGATGCAGCCCCTGCTGCTGGGAGGGCCAGGGTCAAAGGCACTGCAGCCGTGGGAGGGGGAGGAGGCTGGGTCACAGGTATCGTCACAGTCCCTGGAGCCTCTGGTCACCAGCACACACCAGTTCCTGGCACCTCTGGGAGCATGGGCTGCCTGGGTTCCTGGGGCCTCCATTCATGGGCATTATTGCAGTTCCTGGGGCCTCTGGTCACAGGCCTCAGGCCACGGGAACAGCCACAGTTCCTGGAGCCTCCAGTCTTGGGAGCTGCTGCCACTGCTCCCCTGGTCCCACCACCTCCAGGAGGTTCTAGTCCACCCACCTTCAGATGTATAGATGTATTGACCTCTCAGGCATTCTGGCATGCTATGCAGAAAATCCTTTGTTGGTCTATAGATGTCTTTCTGGTTGTAACTTAGAAGGGAGAGGCAAATAGAACAACTTACTCTGCCATGATGCTGATGTCACTCAAAAAACAGATTTTTAAAGAATATTGACAGCATGAAAAAATCAATTTATACTGTATTTGTAATGTAATGTTGTATGCAATCCTAGAAAAAGCATGGAAAGATATATCCTCCCAAAAATAAAGTAGCTGTGGTGGACACTGTAAACTGACCACCACTGAGTCACGCCCTTGTGTAATCCCCTATCCTTGAGCGCAGACAGAAATGATAGCTTGCTTCTAACTGATAGAATATGGCAAAGGCAGTGAATGCAACGTCACTCTCACGATTATGTTACATTATTTAAGACTCCATTTTAGCAGACAGGAGAGAGGAAGATTATCCTGCTGGCTTTGAAAATTCAAACTGCCATGTGGCAAGGATCTGTGGGCAGCCTTTAGGAAGTATAGGCAGTCTCTATGGCCTGAAGGAAGCCTCCAGCCAGTAGTCAATAAGAAGACAGGGCCCTCAGTCATACAGCTGCAAAGAAGTGAATTCTGCCAACAACCTGATAGAGCCTGGAGCAGATTTTTCCCTAGATGAGCCTCCAGATGAGAACACAACCCAGTTAATGCTTTGATTGCAGCCTGGTGAGACCCTGGAGCAGAGAACCCAGCTATGCTGTGCCAGGACTTCCGACCTACAGAAACTGTGAGATAATAAGTGTGTGTTGTCGTTTTAAGCTGCTACATTTGTGGTAATTTATTATGCAGCATAGAAAATTAATACAGTGACTGTCTCTAGAAAGTAGCTTTTTTTTATTACAAATTTTCCTTTCTTATTTGTACTTTGCTAAATTTTCTAAAATGTTATAAGAATTTCATTGCTTTTAAAATCAAAAGATGTTATTTTCAACAAATCATCTGGAAGCAAAAAATAAGTATGCTCTGCAATTTTTTAACTGATTTTGAATTTGGCAAAAGAACATTTTTTAAAGTGTACAATGAAAATATAGCACGAAGATTACCCCAGATTTCTATTTTTTAAATGATCTTAACAGAATATTTTATTTAAATCTTGTTAACATAGACTGTTTCTGAAATTTTAAGCTTTCTATATTTAATAATGCCTGCTGGGAGAAAAAAAAGAAATCATACTTTTAAATTTCACTTTCCAATTTTGATCATGATTTAAAATGGAAAAAATTATGTTGATTGTGGCTAAATGTTCTCATTTTTATAGGCCATTATGCACTTTAAATTCTCTGTTGGCATTTTAATTTCATTTTACAAAATAAATCCCAACTGACAACAGAATAAAGCAAATTCTAAGTCAACTAAGCGAAAAAGTGTCACTGCAAACAGAAAGAACTTTGCAAACTGAAGCAACATTTCATATGGCTCCTGAACCTAAATTTCCAAAGTTTTAACATGGAAAAAAAAAAGCGTGTGTGTGTGTTGGGGGTAAGTATTGACAAATGAAACCATCTCCACAACTTACGGTCTACAATGTGACATTACTATGCAACTGTATGCATTAACATAAATTTACTATTGTAGGAAGTTCTTGCCCAAGAAGAGGAAAATTGCAATAACTATAGCTTATTTCAAGAACTTGCCAAAATTCCATTTATCTGTCCACCAGACTGCTCAATTACTGTCATTAGAATAAATACCTCCTTCTCAAGACAATGGCTAGCTTAATTGAACTCCTCAAATGACTGTTTACTCTTTAAGATTTGCTTTGAAAGCCCTATCTTGCTGTATTTACCAATTGAAACTATTATATCCTGAATTTTGCCCAATCCTAATAGATCATTAAAAATATCTTGAATCAAACCCATAAAACTTCATAAATATGCCACTGTTACTCTCTCCTCTCAGAGATGTTACTAAGACTCTGTCAAGGCAGTGATCTCCCATGTTGCAGTAAACAATAAACTTGGCTTTGCTTTATCAACAGGCTAATTTGATGGTATTCAGGGAGCCAGTATTCAACAACCTCAGAGGTTCCATCAACAAACAATAGAGATCTGCTCTCCAAAGTGGCTTAACCCTCCACAAGGAGCAGAGTGCTCCTCAAAGGCCCCTTGAGCCTCTTCCTCTGAAGTGTCCATGACAATAGTATTGAAGTAAGTCCACATTGGGTTTAAGCTTCAATTTTTTTAATTTCCCCAAATGGTAAGTTTATTTTGACTTCTTGGAATATGAAACCCTTTTTAGGAATTCTCTGATTATCTCATAAGATTTGCAAAACTTTTGTCCTTAGTAGAAACCTGACTAATTACTAAGGAAATTACTATTTATCTTTGTCTATCCTTCTCATTTTTTTGTTCTGCATCTGTGAGAGAAAGTTCATGGGGAAAAGGAAGGGCATAGGTGCATGATAAGACCATTCTTTGAGCCACCCTGGGAATGGAGCGTTTCAGAAGATTTTTTCTCAGATTGGTGTCCTTTGCCCCAACTCTGCCACTGGTCAATTACCAAAACATCTGGGGACTTTCCTCAGTCTTGAGTTGTCCCTGAGATTCTAGTTCTGGAAGAGAAATCCACCCGGAACTATATATAAGTTGAGTTTTCAGTTGGTATAAAGGAAAAACTCAGATTTTTCCCTCTTCCTGGGTAGGAAAAAAACCAGTGCTCCCCTATTGTGTGTTTCTTTCCTATGTGTCTTCTCTGCTAATCACACAGAACACTCCCTTCTGACACTTCTGGTCACCAAATGTGTGGAGATTTTTCTGCACAGCAAGCAATTCTCTGTGACATCAGCTGGGTATCCTACAACTTAACTCAATTCTGACACCATCTACCCAGAGATAGCATCAGATCCCACAGGTTAAAGGTTCAGTACCATAAGACAGCCCTCACACACACACACACACTTCAGTCACCAGTCTCAAGACCAGGCTATCACCTGTGCTTCTGACCAACTGGCTATATATTGGAGGTTCCAAAGACCCCCTGGGTTTGATTAATTTGCCAGAGTGGCTCACAGAATTCAGGGAAACACTTACTTATGTTTACCAGTTTATTAAAGGATATGATAAAGGGTACAAATGAAGAGCCAGATGAAGAGATGCATCGAGTGAGGTCTGGGAGGGTTCCAGGTGCAGGAGCTTCTGTCCCCATGGAGCTGGGGTGTGTCACCCTCCTGGTGTGGATGTTTTCACCAACCTGAAAGCTCTCTGAACCCCATATTTTTCGATTGATAAGAAATTTTCATGTATTGAGGTATAGAGGGTAGCTATTCTGGTTTAAACCTGATTCAGCCTGAAGTAAAGAAGCCTTACTTATGGCCTGTCAAGCATATGTTGTACATCTGCTTTAACCATTAAAGATAAGGATGCATTAAACACTATCTCAAAGTAAAAGAATGCACCCTTTGAAGATAAAAATGCATACTTCCTGGGGCCGGCCCGGCGGCACAAGCAGTTAAGTGCGCAGGCTCCACTGCGGCGGCCTGGGATTTGCGGGTTCAGATCCCAGGCGCACACCAACACACTGCTTGGCAAGCCATACTGTGGTGGTGTCCCATATAAAGTGGAGAAAGATGGGCACGGATGTTAGCCCAGGGCCAGTCTTCCTCAACAAAAAAGAGGAGAATTGGCAGTTGTTAGCACAGGGCTGATCTGCTCACAATACATAAATAAATAAATAAATAAATAAATAAATAAATAGATAGATAGATAGATAGATAGATAGATAGATAGATAGATAGATAATAGAATGCATACTTCCATTCCTACAATGCCAGTGTGAGTACTCTTGAAGATAAGTTTCCTTTCCCAGACATCAAGGTCATGTTGACCTGCTAATCTGTAACTAAATATCTCTTTGAAATGTGATAAATATGTGTCCTGGGCATGTTTGATGTATATTCTTTGTTCTAAAAAGATATGAAACTGTACTGAAAACCATGCTTCTCCAAAATGCTTTCTTCCTTTGTGGAGACTGCCTTCCCAGGCTAGTAGTCCTCAGCTTGACTCAGGTAGAACTCACCTTACCTCTCTTATCTATAGAATGGTTATTGGTTATTTGTGCTGACAGGATTTTATGGAAACTTCATCGTGTAGACCTGATTGGTCATTAACTCTATTTTCAGCCCTTCACTTTTCTCAAGAGAATGGGGAGTGGGGCTGAAAATTCCAAGCTTCTAAGCATGGCTTGGTCTTTCCAGTGACCAGCCCTCATCCAGGAAGCATCCAGGAACCTACCCAAAGTATCCTCATTAGAACAAAAGACACTCCTATCACCCAGGAAATTACAAGGATGTGAAGAGCTCTGTGTTAGGGACAGAGGTCAAAGACCAATATTAGAACAAGAGATGCTCCTAGTGTTCTTATCACTTAGGAAATTACAAGGGTTTCAGAAGCTCTGTACGAGGAACTGGGGAAAGAGACAAATATATGTTTTCTGTTATCTCACAGCTGGAGATGGCCTGGCCATTAGGCTGGGGATCTAATTCACAAAGTATATGAGCAGCAATTTTGGCTGTTCCCTGATTATCATGGATTAGTCTCAGTCTAAATCATGTCCTCACCTACTCTGGGCTGGACTCCTCCTTCACACATGTATTCATGCTACATCTCAAATTCTTCTACTTATGTTTCCAAGTAGTATAATTTCACCAACATAGAATTTACAGTGGCCACTTTGGTGAGCTTTAGATATGAACAAAATTGTTCTTTTGAAGGGCATGATAAAACAAAAGGGAACAAAATACCAAAATGCCAATGGTCTGCATGTTTTTATTGGTATGAGGAAGCATGCCAAGAGAGTTCAGATTCCAGAATTGCCTTGTTAAGAGATTCTTTGGGGCCAGCCCCAGTGGCCCAGTGGTTAAGTTTGGCGTGCTCCACTTCGGTGGCCCAGGTTTGGTTCCCAGGTGCAGACCTACACCACTCATCTGTTAGTGGCCATGCTGTGGTGGCAGCTCACATACAGAAAGAGGAAGATTGACAGTGGATGTTAGATCAGGGCAAATCTTACTCAGCAAAAAAAGAAAAAATAGAGAGAGAGAGAGAGATTCCTTGGCCATGGCAAAAGAAAAATCTGAAAAACTTAAAACTAGCTCTCCTCAAGACACCTAAAATCTCAACTTGAAGTGAATGAGTTTTGTCCTACTGTTCTTCCCCTATCCTATGCTCCTGCATATTTTTCTGTCTCTATCTCTCCTTCTGACCTACTTCCCTTCCTTTCTGGCCAGCCAGTAACACCCAAAGTTCAATAACCTCTTAAAATTAAACCTCCCTCAGAACAGGAAAACCCCTCATGGTTGATTATATGTTCTGGTACCATTTTAAATGTAGAGCCATTGTCGAAGACTTCCCAAAGCCTAGACAAGATGGAGAGAAATTTACAGAGGAATTTAGTATACTTCCAGGAACATAAACTGCAGAGCTCCCAGATCTGTAGCAATTGATTCATGTATTTGTGAGAACCTCAGATGAAAATGGGTGGAAAAGGTAGAATGGGAAAAACCCTGAAGATAACTGAAGGACTCTAAGTTTCATAGGTAACCTAAGAAGTTTAGAAAATCTATAGAGGTTGGAGATTTTTTGGAGACTCTCCCAAAAGGATTTCATGTAAAAATAGATTGGGCTCTAATTCAGTCCTAGAAGCAAAGAGAAGATGACTCTATTGAATAGTTCAGAGATAACTCTCAGGAAGCTCCCTTGGTGGCCCCAGAGGTTCTCAATTTGAACCTTACAAAATTTTTTACATGAAATTACCCAGCATGGTTAGGACGAAATTCTCCATGTAATGCTGTGGTTAATGATAGAGGCTGTAGAGTCAACCAGATGGAGATTTGACTTCAATGTCTGCCATTCACTGGAAGGGTGACTGGGAACAACATCTCACTTTTTCTCTCCACCTTGCAAGATACTACTAAGGCTCTATCAGAGTAGTGATCTTTACTACAATAAACTCAGCTATGTTTTATTGATAGGCTATTTTGTTAGTATTGGGGGTAGGCAACATTCGAGTACCTTAAAGCATGGTAGCTTGTTTTAGCAAAATAGAAGTGGTGATGACACAGCAGGAGAAGACCCTGAACCAAGCTTAGGCATTAGATTTCTAATGTTCATGCATAAAAAAGAGAGCTATAGGGGCCAGCCCGGTGGCTCAAGCGGTTAAATGCTCACGCTCCGCTGGGGAGGCCCCGGGGTTCACCGGTTCCAACCCCGGGTGCTCACCGACTCACAGCTTGTCAAGCCATGCTGTGGTGGACTCCCATATAAAGTGGAGGAAGATGGGCATGGGTGTTAGCCCAGGGCCAGTCTTCCTCAGCAAAAAGAAGAGGATTGGCAGATGTTAGCTCAGGGCCGATCTTCCTCAAAAAAAATTTTTTTAAAAAATCAGCTCAAAATAATCCTTATGCCAAAGAAGCATATTTTGGGGTATCATATTCGGCTCCCCTTCAGCTCAAAGGCCGGAATATCTAGACACCTTAGTAGATCAACCACTGTAATAAAAGTCAAGAAAGTGGAAATATCAGAACAGACATAACAAGAATATAAATAAATATGATAAATTAAAGAGATAAGATGATAAATAATATAAAACAGGAACAAGAAGTTATTTTTTAAAAAGAGCTGCACCAATACCTTAAAAGTGAACATTAGAGGTTTACCAAAAGTATAGCCAACTTGAGCTCCCTAAGGATCAATTCCATTTTAGGGGGAATAACAGACCCAAGCACGTTATTTTACTTCTTATCTCGTCACATTGTAGTGTTATGGATAATCTAGTTGCAAGTTAAAATTTTAAAACAACTAGAATTGTGGGTCACAGATGGGGTTGGGAGATTCTGTTTAGATTCTTTTTGTTTCCCACTGCATGTATATCTTTGGCGGGGGGAGAAGGCTTGCTCACATCTATCTGAAAAAAAAGACACTAGAATCAAAACTTTTGTTTTCCATATTTTCTATATTGAAAGCATACTACATTTATAAGAAAAGAAAACTTTGTTTTTGGAAAAGAATCAGATTTCTTCTCCTCCCTTGGAAATGAGAGTGACCATTTAGTTGTAACAGTCCATTGATCACAGATTTTATTTAAACCTACTGCCACTATGAATCAATGCTAAGTGAGCAAAAGGTAACATTTCCCCATGCCCATATTTGATTTCTACAGTTACGTTCACCCAAACCAATATTCACACATTGAAATGCACCAATGTAAGGAAGCCTTTGCTTCTTTGTTTTATTTTTTGAATTGAACTCTCAGTATGTGCTCCACTCTGCATAAATGATCCATTGCAAAACCACACAATACCTTTATACATAACTTCCTTTAATACGTGATTTGAAATGATTGTAATTGTTATCAGTGGAAAATGCCAGTAGGATTGCCCAAGGAAAGTCTAGAGAGGTATGTAACAAATAAATGAGCAGTGTTATGTAGGAAAAACTGTAGATCTAATGATGCTGAAATATTATATACATAAAAACCTAACTCTATTCAGAACTCTTTCTTTTTTTTTTTTTTTTTTTTAAAGATTTATTTATTTATTTTCACCCCAAAGCCCCAGTAGATAGTTGTATGTCATAGTTGCACATCCTTCCAGTTGCTGTATGTGGGACACGGCCTCAGCGTGGCCGGAGAAGCGGTGCGTCTGTGTGCGCCCGGGATCCGAACCCGGGCCGCCAGCATCAGAGAGCACGCACTTAACCGCTAAGCCACAGGGCCGGCCCAGAACTCTTTCTTTAAAAAGCTTCTGATTCCCATACAGATAATTTGGATGATGGTAAACAGAGCAACATTGAACTCCTAATCTTCTCTCTTCACCCTCCAATCTTGGCCTCTGAGTCTTCCCTGCTTTTGTGACTGACGTCACCATCCCTTCAAGGCTGGAAGTCGTCTGTGATTCCTCCCTGCAGCCCCATATCCAATCCATCCCCAAGTTCTGTGGGTTTGCCTCCTGGCTATCTCTCAAATCTGTCCATTACTCTCTGTCTCCACTGCCACCATTCTAGAGCAAGCTGTTACACCTCTGGCTGGACTACTGCAATAACCTCACTTGTCTCCTGAAATCCACTGATTCATTCTTCAACTCATTCTCCAAACTGCAACCAAAGAGGATTTTTTCTGATTCAAATCTGATGTGACCCATCTTCCCACATTTTGCTGTCAAAAAAATAAAAAACATTTAAGCTAAAAAATTAAAAGCCAAATATTTCCTTCTCAGGCAAGGAAACACCTGCAAGTAAAGAAATCTACTGGGCGGGGGGAGTGTGTGCAGGGGGATGAGGAATCAGAAGTACCAGACAGGAAGAACTCATGGTGTTCCTACTAATTAAGCATTGAAAATTAGCACTCTGGATTGGATACATGAGTCTCTAGGTCTTTACGTAGGTGGTTAAAACAAGTGAGTCCCATTCATTGTTCATCAAGCAGGAAAGAGTCTTCAGTTAGATCCTGTAAGGGTTTGATACCCTAGGAGACAGGGGTCACTCAAGTTCATGGTCCTTTATCAGCTTCACCTCGTTAGAACAGTTGTGATGAAACACAACAGTCAGTTTTAATATCTCCCATGCAAGTACTGCTATTTGAGGAAAATTTTCCTTTGACATTATTCCTTCATTCCCACTTGCAATATTGCAGGCTTCCCATTATTCTGTGATCTGATCCTTTTTTCTACTCCAGCCCACTCGTGGACCTCTTTAAGCCCTGCCCACACTGGCCTTGTCTTCTCTTTTCCTCGAACACCTTGTACTCCCTCTTACTGCGCTGGTAAATACTGCTCCCATCAACCCACTGCCCCTTTACCTTAGTTAAATCGGCATTCTTAAGATCTCAGCTCAAGTGCCATTTCCTTTCAGAAGTTTTCCCTGGCTTTCCAGTGCAGGTAAGAGTTTTTCATTATACACCCACCAATAAAACTTGTGTTTTTTTTTTCTTCAGGACATTTATCTCCGTTTATTTGATTTGTAGGCTTAGTAAATTAATGTCCGTCTCCTCTCCTTGACTAAAAGCTACTTGACAACATGGACTATATTTCCTTTCGTTCAACATATATCCACCAGCATCTCCCAGTATGCCAAATAGAGTTGGTGCTCAAAAAATTGGCACTTCTTATTTCTTGAATGAATAAGTGAATGAATGAATCGATGGAGGGATGAATGAATCTGTCTTTACTAATTGGAGTTTGGGACTATAAACTAACAGAATTAAGAAAAATTTTATGAAAGTCTTAGCTTGTTCTGTTTTTGCTAAGGTTTAATTATGAAGATATGAAGAAATTTGATCTGTAGTTTAAATAAAGCATTTGGTAAGATGGGAGAGGAAATGAAGGGAAAAAAAGACACAGAATCTTCAATTGTTTCCTTAAAGCTTCCATTAACTTGGGATCTTGAGAAGCCTTTCTTGAACTATCCCACCACCTACATTACCTGATGCCATCCTTCCAGTCCTGTCCTCAGGCACAGGGTGGTTATACTCAAGTCTATAGTACCAGCCTAAATTTCCAATTTCCTTATTTTTCGCCAGTTGATTTCACAACTTTAATGTTAATTAAATGTGGCTGTTTCTGTCCTTGTGCCTTTTGTTTCTAATAGCTTTAGCTTTTTGTTTCAACCAAAGTAAGCCCATTACCTAAAACCAATTCTACGTAAATGTAAAGTTTTATGTATGCTTTCATTAATTTAGTGATTATCTGATGCAAATGGACTTCAGAGAGAAAAAAGGATGCCTGAAGGTATGTAAGGCACTAACGGCACTAAAACAACTGTAAAATAATTGAAGCTCAAAATACTGTCTGCGTTGATGGAGTATTTCTTTACAACAAGAATTATGTTATTATAGGAGGAAATTAGAGTATATATTTTATTAAACTATCCTCTCCTAGTACTTACTATCGTTATAATTAGGCACATTTTAGAAATTGCAGTACTGTTACACGTGACAGATTAAACTCAATTTTATTCCAACTCCCTCCTGAATGGCAGTGTCTTAGTCCATTCGAGCTGCTAGAACAAAATACTATACTGGGCAGCTTCTAAACAACAAAAGTTTATTTCTCACACTTCTGGAGGATGGAAGTCTGAGATCAGGGTGCCAGCAGGGTCGTGTGACGGCCCTCTTCCAGTTGCAGACTTCTCCTTGTGTCCTTGCGTGGCTGAAGGGCTAGGGAGCTCTGTGGGGTCTCTTTTATAAAAGCGCTAATCCCGTTCATGAGGCTCTACCCTCATGACCCAAGCACCTCCCAAAGGCCCCACCTCCCAACACCATCCCAGTGGGCATTAGGATTTCAGCATATGAATCTGCGGGAGACACAAACACTCAGACCACAGCAGACAGTGAAGGAAGATAGCACACAAAGACAAAAAGAACAGAAGATCTAGACAAAAGTTTGGAAGCTGGAAAGAAAATGAATGATGGCACTGATTTAGTAGGCCAAAGAAAGTATAAACTGAAGCTTGGAGGAGGAAGCCTATATGCAGCAAGTTGGTTCTTGCTCTCTCCTCAGAACCCTTGAAAGACTTGGGAATCAGAAGCACCTGGAACTTTGGAAGTGGTATAAGGCTAAGGACTGGAGAATATGTTAAAAGAAAAATAGCAGTGAGATTGCCAGATCCTCCCCCCAAGGAGCAAGGGGAGTTCCTCTCTCCCACCCTGGCAGAAATTACTCTCTGGGGAAGTTAAACCTAAAGAACTCTGGTTTTAGGTCATCAGATACTACTAAGGGCAGAGGTGCCATAATTAAAACAGAGAAATTAACTAAAAGTCCACAGACAAAATGGTAAAACCCAGAACTCCTTCCCCACTTTGACTCCCAGAACATTGGCAGCGGACTTTATAACCTCCAAGGCAGGGAATTGGAAGAAAGTGACCAGCCCAAAAGAAAAAATCTATAGAAACTGTCATTTGAGGGCCCCTCAAAGAAGGGATCAATGCACTCCCTACCATCCTACACCAGGCAGTAAACACCAACCTCAAAATTGAGAACATCTTATCAGCATTAGAGTGTGTCATTCTCAAATGTGGACAACCAAGGAGCATTTGTCAAAATTCTATCACTCTTTCAAGGCCCTCCCAAACGTCACTTCCGCCGTGAGGTTTTCCCTGAATCATTAGTTTAATGTGGCATTAACTATAATCTACCTTGTCGTGTAGTTATTCTATATGTTTTAACACCTGCTAGATGAGTGCTGTCCTTGATATATCCAGTTACCTCCTAAACAGTCACTCAGATATCCTTGTTTTCCTCAAGGTTAACATGTCCAAAACCAAACTCATCATCCTGCCTTCCAAACTGGTGTTCCCTGTCTCACCAAATGCAACTTCCATCTACCCAAGTACCCTTGTCAGAAATCTAGCCTCTCCTCTACTTCTTCATATACAGTCTTTCAACAAATTCTCATTCTACTTTCTATAGAATGTATTTATCTTTTTTTAAAAGACAAAATAAAACAAGTAATGAAAGGTGGATCTTAGGTCTGCCAATGACTCAGATCTAAGTGACTTGGAAAAGGACAGAACCACTCAAATAAGTGGGAAAGTTAGAAAGAGGTGTTGTTTGGATAGGGAGATGGTGAATTTGGATTTAGACATGTTGAATCAGAGGAGCCAATTCTGTTAGGTTGAAACTGTAAGCATGTAATTGGGAATATAGGTTTATAACTCTGAAAAGAATCTGAGATTAGAGATAAAGTCATTTTGGAGTTGTTTTAGTGATGTCAAATACTCCATCTAGAGCTCTTTTGAGCAGATAAATATTCTCAGTGCATCCTGGACTTAACCTTTGTAAATCTTCTCACACTTGTAATAACTTGTTCGACGCTGGTGTTCTCTCACTCAACTATAAATTCCATGAAGACAGTATTTCTCTATTTTTAAGAAGGGAACCTCTAGACTCTCTACAGTGTAGGAACTCTGGGAACAGGGTAGTCAGGAAAGCTAGACCACAGGTTGTTCCATGGAGAAATGTCTCTTTTCTCCAATGGCAGTGATAGCAGCCACAGTAAGGATATTTCCATTGCACAGTGGGCCAACATTGTTCCACCAATGCAATGAACAAATTATTTTAAGTCACTCAGTTTGCTAGTAGCACAGTTGTAATTAAAATTTGTGGTTCTCAATCCAACAGCTTCTCTCTCTGATGTACAACTGCAACACACACTTTTACTAAATATCAACCTCAATCTATCCTAAGGTGAAACAGATTATCCAACTATCTCAGGTATAGTATGGATGTAAATTTGCCAATTTTGAAAGTGCTTTAAGGTTTTGAACTGCGATTTGATATTTAGAATCCTAGAGAGGCTTAGATTTTAAAAGTATCCACCCAAACAGAGGTCTGCTGATATCTTCTCCCTCTATTCTTATGCATAAAGATTTTTTTTTTTTTTGTGAGGAAGATCAGCCCTGAGCTAACATCCGTGCTAATCCTCCTCTTTTTGCTGAGGAAGACCGGCCCTGAGCTAACATCTATTGCCAATCCTCCTCCTTTTTTCTCCCCAAAGCCCCAGTAGATAGTTGCATGTCACAGTTGCACATCCTTCCAGCCGCTGCATGTGGGACGCGGCCCCAGCGTGGCCGGAGAAGCAGTGCGTCGGTGCGCGCCTGGGATCCGAACCCGGGCCGCCAGCAGTGGAGCGCACGCACCTAACCGCTAAGCCACGGGGCCGGCCCATATGCATAAAGATTTATATCTTGTCAAGATTATTAAAATTGGTTCTCAGGGCCAGCCCGGTGGCATAGTGTTTAAGTTTGCATGCTCCACTTCAGCGACATAGGGTCCACGGGTTCAGATCCCAGGTGCAGACCTATACACTGCTCATCAAGCCATGCTGTGGCAGCATCCCACATACAAGATAGTGGAAGATTGGCACAGATGTTAGCTCAGGGACAATCTTCCTCAAGCAAAAAGAGGAAGATTGGCAACAGATGTTAGCTCAGGGCCAATCTTCCTCACCAAAAAAAAAAAAAAAAACAAGTTTCTGAAGTTCAAGTTGCAGACTATTTGATTATTATATAGATACAACTCAGAGACTTCCCAAGAAGTTCTAAACACCAGGGGCAATGGACAATCTTTGTGATCAATATTTCTGCTGTTTAGAGATAATATGGCAACACTGTGACCTTATTTTTAAATAATTTAATTTCATGAAAACATATCAACATTATCTCCCTTTACTAATGATTTTGCTCCTTGACTTCAATTAAATTCACCAAAACATGTGCTTGAAACATACAGGCACTTAACAAATATTTCCTAAAATGAACCAAGAAGTACTGTGTTACATCATTTTCCAGTAATGGGAGATAAAGTAGTACAGAGCCCACCTTTACACAAAAATCCAAGATTGATATTAGCACAGTGCTGATCTACTTCCCATTCTGTTTTACTTTTTGTGAACTGTGCTATATTGTGAAACCTAAAAACCACTGTTGAGAAAAACTAAATTATATGCCTACATTTATATAAATTATATAATTGTTCACATGGTGGATTATTAGAGAATATTACCGATTCATTAGTTACAATAAACTTCATTTCAATGAGTTATATAAAACACACATGGAATTACTTCATTTTTAGTTTTTCCCCTTACAGTATAAATCATTTTTCTCTGCCTAAGATGTCACTATCTCTCCAGCAGGTTAATCCCAGGATGTTTAGCAACTGCAATTACTACATTTAAATATTCCGAATATCTGTCAAGACTTAAAAGAATTCTGTGGTGTCAGTTTAAATATAAATATATATAATTCTAGTTAATCATCACTTAAGGCAGTTTTGAAAACCACATTACTTAGTGCTGCAAATTTTAATGTTATATTGTGTATGTTGTGCAGTTTGCAGCTCTCTCTATTGATTTATTGGTTAAGAAAATGTCCATACCGATTCTGCCGGGCATGAGTGTTCTCTTATACAGAAAATGCGTAGTTTCTCACTGAGCTAAACTTGTCAAGATCATTTCATCTAATCGTCGAAGAGAAAAGAACACCAGAAAAATCACTTTGTGCTTTACATAGAGCTCAAAGTGAGGCTGGAAATCTCATATAAATACAGTATTTCAAGAAAATGCTAGCAAACATATTACAAGCTTTTCGTTTGTTTCCTCCGCATGTAAAGGAAACCTTTATATTTACCAGTGACCATACTAACGGTCAATAGCTTTCATTCTTCTCTTGCCTTTTAATGTAAGTGCAGATTTTGTGTATTTTGTAATTTCATCTTATAAACAGCTTCAATGACCCTGCAATGAAAATCAAGCATTTTGATGGTATGGTAACTCCAGCTACATAATTTTACATGGGGATGGGTCATAGGGTTGCGATATTTACCTTTAAGTTAGATTTGCTCGTGTGTCTGTATCTATTTATCCTACTTGAATAGCCCTTACAATGAAGATAAAAGTGTAATTATTTTTACAACAATGAAAGATTCAGGGTGCCAGAACCTAATATCTTAGTGCCCAGCAACTATAACTAGCATCAGTGAATAGCACTTCAAGGCTTTTAATCTCCATGACAACCTACCTTGCGTTCTTCAATAAAATACCACTTCGCATGCATACAAATATATTCTTTATGCACACAGTTTACTTGTTAATAAATATCACCTGCACTGAACACCAAAAAAAAACAAAACTTTCTTTTAAATAACTCTGAGTTTTTCCTGTAAAACAATTAACTGAACTGAGAAAGAACTTAATTTATATCTTTACATCTATAGCACACCTACACAATAAGCAACCACACGACTTTCTAAAATAGATGTTGAAACTGATACTTTCTTCAATGTGAAATGCTGTAGAGACACTACCCCCAAACCCTCTTGGGTGTTGTATCAGTAATACTTTCTTGTGGTGAGTAGGGAATTTCACTTTAGACTAGCTGTTGCTGGTGTTCTACCAGGGGAGAAATATGCTGCTACAGGCTTGGGATTTTTCTGTTTGTTCTCTCAATTGTTAAAGACAATTCTCTAATTTTTAGGATAAGACTGACAGGTTTGTTGATTGGTCTGGTTCTTGACATCAACTTTTGGACACAGCTTTTGTTCATTTTTCACCTTATTAGTTTTTTACAGTCAAGAATAGAACAGGAAGCACTGGAAGAGAAAACCTGAAACTTTCAGGGAGTTTCCCTGCCCGGTCTACTTACAAGTGCCGGGGTGGAAGATAAAAGTAGTATCTAAAGGGAGATTTGAGAGTCTCTGTTGAGTTGGTTTTTCCATATCTCATTTTGCAAGAGGAACAGAACTGGTTTATTTTGTAGAAGCTTACTTTCTTTTTAAATTGTCAGTCTAAGGTGACCTCTGTATAGACCAGAGGAACGTCAGAAGGGAAAGGTCTTAGAAATCAGAGAACCTGATGCTTGTGACGTGCAGGCCATTGAAAGTTCTGACCAAGATAGATCACAATTTACTTTTTAGATTATGCTTTGCTTTCTTATGAATATTATTTCTTCTTTCGTGTCTCTGGTTCCTTTTTTAAATGGTTTCTTTACTCTCTTTCCTACTTACTTAACAGACTAAGGTGATGTTAATTACTGTACGGATCACATAAAACTTTCAGTAGATTTGAAAAAAATATTTTGAACATAATAACCCCAATCTAAAAAGAACAAATGAAAAAAAGATAGTATAGTCTTAGCTTCCATAAATTAAAATAATGTGGAAGCAAAGCTTAGCTGTGACTCCTCCTGTCTAGATAATTTCAAATATGTGGTGCTCATCATATCCACAAGCCACTCGTTTTGCCTTTGCAGTAGTTCCCTCTTTATCCATGGTTTCGCTTTCCCTGGTTTCAGTTACCCTTAGTCAACTTTGGTCCAAAAATATTAAACTAAAAATTCCAGAAATAAACAATTCATAAGTTTAAATTGCATGCTGTTCTGAGTGGCATGATGGAATCTCAGGCCATCCCATCAGGGACATGACTCCTGTCTTTGTCCAGTGGACCCACACTGTAAATGCTACCCGCCCATTAGTCACTTAGTAGCCATCTCAGTTGTCAAATCGACTGTCGCAGTATCACAGTGCTTGTGTTCAAGTCACCCTTATTTTACTTAATGATAGCCCCAAAGTGCAAGAGAAGTGATGCTGGCAATTCAGATATGCCAAATAGAAGCCGTAAAGTACTTCCTTTAAGTGAAAAGGTGCAAGTTCTCAATTTAATAAGAAAAGGAAAAAAAGCATATGCTGAGGTTGCTAAAATCTACAGCAACTTTTATTATAGTATATTGTTATAATGGTTCTATTTTATTATTATTCTTACTATCTTACTGTGCCTAATTCATAAATTAAACTTTATCATAGGTCTGTACATATAGGAAAAAACAGTGTATATAGGGTTCAGTATTATGTTCCATTTCAGGCATCTACTGGGGGTCTTGGAACATATCCCCCTCGGATAAGGAGGGACTACTGTACCTGCACAGGAAGGTGCGTGTATTTTGCTGTCTTCTCTACCACAGTGGCAGTATTTTCAGGATCCTGAGGTTCACTCTACTCATTATGTCAAACAGCCAGTACAGAATAAGAAAAGCAATTATGCAGATACTCTAAGAAACTCTAACAAACATTTTATAAAAATAAATCAATTCATTGTTTTCTTTGAATTTTACAAAACAACCAATTTCAGTAATATTTTTTATTGTAAAGTATAACTGGACTGTTTTTCCTGAATTGACTGGTTATTCAGCATATAAAAATACTTTCAAGTATAGTAATTATTATATGACAATGGTAGACAACCAGGCAAAATTTTCGTCAGAGCTTAGGCAAAATTTTTGTCAGAGCTTAGGCAAATAGGCATCCTTTATAAAATATCATGAATCTAGTGTTGTTGGGTTTTGGGTAGGTCTCTAACAATGGTGGCTTTTTGGTTTGCTTGACGGCCCCTCCAACTAGTCTTTGACCTGCTTGAGAACCAGCACTGTGTGTCTCCCTAATGTTCTCTAATTTCCGAAACAGTGGCCACCATGTAAAAAATACCTCACAAATGTCTGTTTAATCTAACCAACTTAAATTCCAAGTAAAATCACTTTCAAGCACAACATTCTAATCATCAGATTCTAGCACACTTCTTGCTTAGTATTGGGTTAGAAGTCTTTTGCATTTAGAAAATGAAAATTGGTCCACTTAAGCAATTTCCAATCGCTTTGATTAGTGCATTAAAGCTGAGTATCAACATTTCTATTTTTGTGTCTTTAAATATTGCTGTGAATAGTAATAATGCATCCTCGGCAGTAGTCTTTTTCCCTGACACTACCATGGTGAGAAAAGCATAATAGAAAGACCCAGTAACTCTGATTGAGAAGAAAATGGCATTTCTCCCACTATTTTTAAGGGAGTATAATTCTTACAAAAATGTGTCCACCAAAATAAGTTTTATAGGCACAGAAGTCTGAAGGAAACCATGAAAATACCATGTAACTCCCCTTCTGCCTTAAGGAAAAATAAAACTAAAACCCAAAAAAACCAGCATTCTATTATCTGAAAAGTCACCAAAGAAGCAGACTTTAGGGGATTAATTTTGTCACAAGTTCTAGTGGTTCACAACACTTACGTATAACTCAAATTGCAAATGCAGCTAAAGTGTAAACTTAACTTTTCTGGTTTAACTCTCAATAAAGCTGGTAAGATTTCCTACGGAAGGAATAAAATAATTCTCAGGCCTTTTGAGGTTTTGTTTACAGAGAGCTAAAGAATTGAGAGTTGCAATTACTCTTCTCATCCCGGAACTCACTACCCAACCAGTCAGCAGCTTAATGTTTCCATTTCCAGTGAGCCATTTATCAAGGTCGCTTGTGGTTGGGTTTTACCAAAATGAATGATGCATAAAGGCAGCCCTGCCCCAACTCTTGGATTTCTGCAGACTTTCTACTTGTTGTTTATAGAGCCAACTGACTACTCTTTAGCTCATATAGAGATACTGGTTGCCTGTGTACTGATAAGCAGACATTCTAAAACTAAAGCCCTGATTTTTAATGTTGCCAGTTTTCATGGTGTAAATGCTCCCACCATGGCTGATTTCAAGCTACCAACATGAGATCACTGAACAGGAAGTTGGGAAGAATTGCACATAATCTGATCCAATAAGAGCCAGTTCCAACACACCACAACTAGTGGCCATGTTTTAGAGATTTTTTTTCTGATTATAAAGGTAATTGGCATAAAAATATATTTTTAGTTAATGTGTTTTTCAGTTCTATAATTTTTATTTAGTTCTTTTTTTGGTTTCTAGTTCTCTGCTAAAATTTGCCATCTGTTAATTCGTTATATTTTTCTTCAAATTTGGATTATTTATAATAGTAGCTTTAAAATCCTTATTTTTTTAATTACAGCATCTGAATCATTATGGGACTAGATTTTAATAACTGCTTTTTCTCCTGACTATGGATCATATTTTCCTATATCTTTACATATCTGGTGTTTTTTTAATCATATACTAGACATTATGAAAGCTATATTGTAAAGACTCTGAATTCAGCTATATTTCTCTGAAGAATATTGATTTTTGTTCTATCGGGTAGTTAACTTGGCTAGACTTCAAATCCAAACTATATCTCCCCTATAGTGGGCAGCAGCTATAATCTCTACCCAAGTCTTTCATCTTCACCAGGCTATTGCTTTTTCACCAGGCCCAGTGGAGTCTCTCTGGGGCATGTACAGTGTAGTGGTCAATCAAGTGTTCAAGTGGAATTTATACACAGATTCTGAGGTTCACTCCCTCTGCAGCAACTTCTGTTCTAGGATTTTCCCCCTGAATTTTCCAGCTTCTCTGCCAGCCTAGAACTCTGTTGTTTTTTACTTCAAGCCAGTAAAATTGCAACTTTCTCTTACCCAGAGCTTTGTGCAGATTGAGATGTATCCTCAGGCAAAAAAGGGCATACTCACAAATCTCACTGGTTACAGTTCTATCTTTCAAGGGTAGACTCCCTCCAGTATCTGAGTGCTTTGTTGTTCTCCAGTACATTCAAATAGTTGGGGAGTTTAAATATATTTTGTTCATATATATTATAAATGTTATCTGCAAGAAGGTTATTCTGGCTAAATTACTCTGCCATTTCTGAAAGCCTAAGTCTAATATATATTTTCATATTCTGTTTTTTTCAGTTAATATTATATTATCTGGCTTTTCACATGGATATTTACTGAGTAATATGCTTTATATGTTCTGATAGGTGTATTCATTACATCTGTTGATTATTTGGATTCAGAGCCTTTAATTTGACCTTCACAATAAGAAATGTGAAGCCTCTCAAGTCCTAACACTATTCCGTGCAGTTCGCTCGGTCTGTAACACCTGGTAAAGCATTATTAGAAGGTAAAAAAATCAGTCAAGTTATGTTATGAGGCCATATTGAGTCTTTTAATGAATTCAACTTTTAGCAATATAATTTAATGTAAATAATATGTTTATAGTCACAGTCAATAAAAAAAAATTTCCTTGTTTTTCCTCATTAAAAAATTTCTTTTCATTCCTCTGATAAATAGAATTGATTTTTGTTCTTCTATTACACAAATTTGTGGAGAAGTGTTGTATTTTTCCGTTTTACTTTTACAGTCCTTGGCAAATTTTGGTATAAGAGCAATCAATAGTGTTTTACAGTCTTTGTGGCAAAAAGTTCACTTTTCCATGGATCACACTAAAGTTTATTCAAGGAAGATTTAGCTAAAGTTTCTTCATTCATTTATTCAACAAATATTTCATAAGTGTTTATTATATATAAGGCATTGTCTGAGGCACAAGAGGTAAATGGATAGGCATGGCTGTGTTCCAATAAAACTTTATTTTCAAAAAACAGGCAACAGGCTGAATTTGGCCCCTGAGCTCTATAGTTTGCCAACCCCTGGATTAGATGATTTGTCTCAAAGCAACAAGATCAGTTACGAAGTGATTGCCATAGTCTGAGTGATCGTGAGAGCTCAAATAGGAGCAGTGAAGTGAAATTGCAGAGAAAGAGACAATTCCAGAAACATTAAGAAAGTAGAAATGGTAGGACTTGGTAACCAACTGGATGTTGTGGCTGAGGGGGCAGAAATTTGGGAGGACTCCAAAGTTTATAGTTTAAGTCACTGGATAAATCATGTTGCCACTGATAAAAATGGGGAAAATAGAGGATCAGAAGGTCAGTGATGCAAAGATGTCATCAGATCATGAATTATAGTTTTTTTTCAATTGTTGCAATACATTAAGTATTTTTGATCATAAAGTATATAACAAACATTTTTAGTAGAAAATTGTATTTTTTCACTTAATTGTAGAATTTATTTGTTATGAGAAATTAAATCTGCTCACTTAAGCTATAAATGAACTAACTCACCAGTTTTGTATTACTTAGGTTCCCTTGATAAATGGAAAACTTCAGATTCTCTTGCTCTAGCATTTTCCTTGCAGACTGCTTGAAATAAAGACTATTTCTAGCAGTTTCAAATCTACTAAACACAGTGTGAAAACACTTTCTCCCACACCTTGGAGGCCTTGTTTAAACAAAATGCTGAGTCGATGGACCATAAATCTCACCCAATGTAGAAATTCCTAAGTTCCTATATCACGCAGTTGATCTCTAACACTTTAGTACGAATGAGTATCAGATCATGTGAGAGGGGAGCGTGTATAGTGTAAAAACACAGAGGTTGAAACTCAAAAATAAATAAAGCCCCCCAAAATTAATCATTGTGCTATGATCCTACTTACAGTGATAGTAATTTGTGGAAGTCAGTTGTCAGTAACTATTTATAAAGCCAGTTGGTATTTTATCCATCCTCTCTTCTTCTCTTGCCTTTCTTTTTTCTGTTCTCTGCTAATTCCTTTCTTTTCTTATACCTCTTCTGCTTTATCTTTCTTCTGTTTTTCAGACTTCACTATCCCTCTTTTCACGTTTCCTTCGTTTTCCTTATTTCTCACCCTATTTTTAGCTTCCCTTCTTCACCCAAACACATGTCTTTTTGAAGAAGTCATAATTTTTTTAAAGTTGACTTTCATCAACTAAGGGTTTCCTTTTAAATTGGAGAGAGACAGAGACAGAGAAGAAGGGAGAGAGAGAATTGTTTTCTGATTTTTTAACCTAAAGCATGCTAGATCAATATAATGGGAACATAGGAAAGAATACTACTTTAATTCATTTCATTTCATATCAGGGACAGATCCAGGTTTTGTGGTACCTAAAACTACATAGTACAAAATTAAGTATGAAAGCAAATATTTATTTTTAACAAGAGCAATCAAAACAAATTGAAAATCTTTAAAAGCTTACAAAGGCTGTATGTACCTCAAATACCAGAAAAATAATATAATTTTTGTGAATTACCTGACACAGCTCTATGATACTTTTCTCCCACATCTTTTGGCTTCATTTTCTTTGATTCCTTCTTCATATGGCAATGATTTTACAACATTCTCTATAGAAAGAATAACAGTACTGCTACAAGTTTGTGCCCTACAAACAGGAACATGAAATAAGTCCTATCTCATGCAATTCCTATTAATAAACAAAAAATGGAACATTTGTAACTGTCTCTGCTCTCTTATCAAATATATTCCTGACAGAAGAAAAATTCCATTTTGATTGGAGTCAGAGAGAACGAAATCCTACACTTTTCCACACATTAGTCCTAGTGGATACATTTCCAGCATATTTCTCCTCCATTGCCCACATGTCACTGGCGGTAGCCTGCCACGACCATCCCAAGCAGAGGAGGGGCACTTCAGGCTTAGAGAAAGGACACTGAAGGACTCTGAACAGCGCTTACTCATCTAATTAACATTCCAAAGAAAATTGATAGCAAGAAATTGTACTGTCCCCATGATCGACTGAGAGTAGTTTACCAGGAGCAACACACTACTGAGAATCTACTACACTTCTCAAAGAGCAAACCATTTTCATTCTGAGGAAGGTTTTATTTTTTCAGTGGTGTTTTGATGTTAGCAAAATTGGGGAAAAACAATTCGTTTCCACTAATTCCAAGTAATAGATTTTGCCTATTTTCCCCTTTCTTTCAAAAATCCTGCTATCAGGTAACAATTAGCAATTGGTGCATACCAAAGTCTAGGTGACTGAGAAGAGCATTTCTCAAACTGTGTTCCTTGGAACACTAGTTTCCAGCAATGTTAATAGGTGTTATATGAAATGCTGCATACTCTCTCTTCTTTGAGAGTCAATACACATAGTTGCATGCTAAAGGCTGTGAATTTTGCATAAATAATCCAATTTAACATTATTTAACTAAGTGTTCCCAAATTTGTATAACCTTGGAATCCTCTGTATGTAGGGGATGGGGGGATATTTATGGGGGTTTTTTTAGTGGAACTGCTATAGAACTAGTAGTGCTCTATGGACCATGGTTTGGAAAATCACCTCTCCCAAAGAAATCAAAACCAAAGCTAAAGAAAGACACTCAGGCCTGCAATTTTAGGCATCTGGAGACAGAAGGTCTTCTCAAAGCTGCTAAAATCACATCAGGTGGTCATTTGTCATTATTCAGCATAAAGACCCTGACCAGGCCTATTGCCATGTCATTAATTCTAAAAGGATATGGTCAGTAATTCAGTCCACCTGATTTCCCAGGCCCTGGGAATGTCTGCTTCAATGTGGCACAGAAAAGCTAGAGCAGATTGGGCACATTTTGAGCCACAGGCAAAATATTCTAAGTTCAAGTACTTATTGAATTTTACTTGCCAGTTTTCATGGCATGTGTGATATTTTTAGCTGACTAGTGATACTCATTAAATCCAACAATAGTACACATTTTATATGAGAAATGCACTGGTATATTGACAAAGACTCTCTCCTTCACCAAACTTCAGTCAAGCTCCTTGAACTGTCTTCTCAACTAGGCCTCGACCTTTGGCCTTGCCTGTCTATTTTTTTTTTTTTTTTTTTTTTTTTTAAAGATTTTATTTATTTATTTTTTCCCCCCAAAGCCCCAGTAGATAGTTGTGTGTCATAGCTGCACATCCTTCTAGTTGCTGTATGTGGGACGCGGCCTCAGCATGGCCAGAGAAGCAGCGCGTCGGTGCGAGCCCGGGATCCGAACCCGGGTCGCCAGCAGTGGAGCGCGCTCACTTAACCACCAAGCCACGGGGCCGGCCCGCCTGTCTATCTTTATGTCATCCAACTCTAGCAAAAAATCCTGTTAAGTCAGTTTACCAAGAATCTCTACCCTCAGTATCTGATCATTCTTGATATCCTCATACCCCACCCTCTCCCAGGTGATGTCTGATCAGCCTGGCCTGCCTTCAGCAAGAATTCTGTCAAGTTGGTTTACCCAGAATCCTCCCTCACCCCTGATATTTCCTGTTAGTAATTTTCCATCCACTGACCCCCACCCTGATCCTTGGCTATAAATCCCACTTGCCCATGCCATATTTAGAATTGAGCCCAATTCTATACTGAGGTCTCTTTTCCCATATTGTATTACTTCCTGAATAAAATCTGTTTTTACTGCTTTAAATACTGTTCAGATCTGGTTTTTGTTTAATAATACGCAAGCTTGCAGTAACTAATTTGCAGCAGAAAGTAATGAACACTTGCATCAACTTAGGAAGGCCTTACTAAAAGTACTTGAGTATGTTGAAAAATTAGACTGACAGCTTTGAAACACAAAGTCCTCTGTTTATCCGTAAAGCATATATATGATTGCCACCAGCTATTCTGTGCTTCCTTTATGAGTGAACCTCTGTCTGCCCCTCTGAAGAGTGAGAAGAGGGTTCAGATTCCAGGCCTATTGAATTCTTGGCTCCTCTGCTCAGACTGCCAATTAGAACATTTTGTGATATGGACATCTGTCCACTGGACTGAGACCAGCTCATTTCACAAAGCAGTTGTCAAATGGTATCAACTTTCTGTGACAACTTGTGTTGGATTCAAACCCATGCCCTTGGAGGTTACATGGCTTCCTCTCCCATCACTAAGTCCTTTAAATGCCCAGAACTTAGGCACATTAATTTTCAAAGCTAATTAATTATAAAATCAGAAAGTCATCCTCATGTCCCTTAATATGGAAATTTTACTGATACTTGCATTTATTGTAGAAAAATTATCCCCTAAGCACATTTTTATTCTTGGAAATCTTGGCATTTTTCAAGTCATTTTGAAAGAAATTTATATATTTAACATTATTTCACTGAGTGCTTTTTGAGCACCTACTACCTGTTAGGCAATGTGAAAATGCTATGTTTCCATTATTTTTATTTTCCTGAACATGTCTGTTGAATAGCCAAGAAATTCATTTTCTCTCTTCACCATAACTAGCTTTTTTTTTTTTTTTTTTTATTCACTATAATGCAAGGTAAGAGAAGCAAAAAGTTTTATGAGGGGAAAGGTAATGTTTGAAGTTACATTAATTTGAATGTAGTTTAGTTTCTCAACTATATATAATTACTTTGAAGGAGAAAAATTGTAAGAATAGCTTTATTGTTATATTTTTGCCAGTGGGTGTGTGAAGTGATTTAACTTACAGGTAATGATTATGTAATTGTATTGATACAGGGCATACAGCCTACCAAGCTGAGTGAATCATCCAGACTGACAAGGGGAGGTGCAGAAATTCTGCCTGCGTCTTTTCTGTTTCATATCTCTGCCTTGACAAAGGAGAGAAGTCTTTCTCATAAGTTGGGGAGGGCGGTGGTAAGTGAGGCATCAAAGCTCCAAGATCGCAGATATAAACTCATCAAGCCAATGTGTCAATTCCTTGTGGTATATTTTAAAAATTAATTGGGTGGGGGTGAAACAACCCAGCTGAAATGATGACCGTGCCGTCAGAAATACAATGCAAAAGGCTGTCAGGAGCTACCTACCATTCAGAAATGAAGTTCTAAACTTTACAAAGCTGAACTAAGATATAAATGGACCTTGCTGAACTGTTCCGTGCTGTTTGCCCCTATTTCACCTCTGTAGGACACATTTGTTGCATAAACCCAATGGTTTGTTTGGACAGGAAGAAGCAATACAAAATATAAAGGTCTAGTTGTAGCACTGTGTCCTAAAGTAATTAAAATTTCTATTCTTGCCGCCATTGGCCCCTTCAGCCATAGCTGATTAAAAGTACAAAAATTTAGATTTGGAGAAAAATTGTGCCAAGGACAATGCTTGACCAAATGTAATTAGCTGAATTTAGATAAATTCTCAATCTGGCTTGCTTTAACTTGAATAGAAAAATCACACACTTCATTGAACATGAATGGATTTGAAAATGAACATTTGGATTGTATGTGAGGATATTTTCCCAAAATAATAGACCCAAGATTTTTCAGTGTGCTAAGTAGAAGCTCTTTGTTGACCCAAAGTCTATATCAGCCTTCTGTTTTTACTCTCCGGTTCTATTTGCTGATTTTTGTTAATATTTATAATAACAGAAATAATAGGTGAGGGAAAGCAGGAGAATAACAGATCCATTTAAATCTTTGCTCTTTGTTTTTTAGTGCTTCTTGTTCTTTTTCTTAGGGATAATTAGAGATAAATGGTATGGTATTATATTTGCTCAGATAGCAATACAAAAATGCCTATTTCCATCATTTTCAGTAATAGACTTTCAAGCTATGTTTTCCTCAAACTTGATCCTCATTATTCTAGTAATATTTAAGCTATTAATTTCTCCAAAGAGTGCTTTTTGAAAATGGTAAATTATAAGACAAATCCCAAAATTACATTTTCTTTAATTTACAGTATTGTTCAAGCTCTACTGTTAGCATCAATGAATAGTCTGAGCTGCAGTCTGAAATAAAGCCCTGAGCTTTAAACAGTTGGCTTGGAAACAGAAACATTAAGAATATGATTGAAATTTTTTACAGAAGATGAAATAACAGCGTGCGCAAAAGCTCATTTATGATAATTCTAACATTTCTGCTGGAGTTATAGAAAAGTAACATTACAAAAAAAAAGAAATAAAGAAAGAAAGGTAAAGGTTTCACTTTCTAACCAATTGCAACGATATCAATTTTGCCCTTCGTGAAAACTGATTTTCACAGTTATATAGATTTCCTTTTTTTCTAAGTTGCAAGTTTACCCTTTTGAAGGAACACAAAGGGCTTTTCAAAACAAAAGTCAATTGAAGCAAAGTTGTCTTGTTTAATGTCTAAAATACAATCATATTATAAACACACAACAAAGCAATAAATACAGTCAAATAGCAGGTTACCCTGAAAGACACTGAAGTCTTCTATAAAGATCTATGAACATCAGCACATTTATCTTATTATAAAAGGATATTAATTATGCTAACGTGCAATGAAATCATACAAAATTTCTCCCTGAGTCTAAAGGTATATTTTAAATCACTTATTTAGCCTGTTTCATTTCACACTAGTTCTATCTGTTTGCTTTACTTTTGTTTTGCCTTTGTTAGGGGTGGGGGTTTGAGAAAGGAAGATAGAAAACACTTTTTATAAAATTATGAAGACTAGTCTTCTTAAAGATATTGGTAATCTGACACATTGCCACTGATAACTATCTGAGGCCTAAGCAAGCATTTCTAATTTTTCAAATGAAAAACTTCAAATTCAATCAGAGACTAAGAAAGTCACTTCCTCCATCTAGTGGTAACTGATTGTAATTCTCCCAAATTCTAAAACACGTTGCAACTTTTTAAAAATGTCATCTTGTTTTTATATCCATGTCTGTGTCAGGTAATCATATTTATGTGGGAAATTAAGCCAAATTTTGTTAATTTTCTGAAAGATTTTACTACAGTCTGAAGAAACATGGCATTACTATCTGCAGTGTTTCACCCTTGAGCCAAAATGAATAAACTATAGTCCCTGTTTACAATCCAGTCAGGGAGACTTGACATATACAGAAAGGCGAATAAAAGAGAACACATATTAATTATCAAATGAGCAATTAAGGCAGATACTACAAGAACAATAAGTAAGGTATGGTTTTAGATGGTCACTATTGATTGAAAAAGGCTTTGAGGAATGCATGGAATTGAAATGGTCTTTAAAGAGATGGTAGGATAGGTGGGAGGAAGAGTTATAAACAAGACTGGGAGACAAGAATGCACCTGGCTCTGGCATTTTGGGAAGACAATGGGTAAATTCTTTCCCCGCAAAAATGAGTCTGTGTGTGGTCAAGAGGGGTGGGGTAGGGCAGAAAATAAAGTTAATGTAGATTTGTTGTAGAGGGTCTTGATGTCAAGATTAAAATGCTGGACTACGTCTCATTAGGTTCAATTCCAGGAATTATGATGGTGGCATCCATGGACCATACATGGTTCATAATGGGCTTTGATATGTCCAATAATTTCTTAAAAAAGGGAAATTTTTCTATGCATGAGGATATATGCATTTCTCTAGGGAGAATATCCATAATTGTCATCAGATTCTTAATGGGGTTCATTGCTCTGTTAACAGGCAAATATTAAAGGCTTTGAACAACAAACTGATGTCTTGAGCTTCAGGAATATTCTTCTGGCATTGGTGTACAGGATAGTTTGATGTGAGCAGAAAACTTATTATTCATGTTTGGGCTCATATATTCCCCCAGCACAAGCAATACTGAGACATCTGCTGCCCTCGTTACACGGTACTTTGTTCCTCCCCTCTCTGGGTACTTAATACTTCCTTATGAGATATCTGAAGTCTAGAATTAGCTCTATGATAATTAATAGACCCACATAAGTGATCCTTTCAGAAAATGTCCATGAGCATATCTAAAGTTTAGGTTTAGTGAGTATATCTTTCTCAACACTGATGTCCATTCTGACTGCATTTGGATTTGGGATTCAGACCTCATAACGATAGTAGTAATCATAAAAGTTTCCATTTATTAAGGACTATATACCAGGCATTAAACTAGGTACGTTTGTTCAATGAATACTTATCGAGTGCTTATCATGTGCCAGGTAGGTTGTTAGTAATTCTTACAATAATCCAATGAGTTAATTTTATTCTCTCAATTTTATAGACGAGGAAACTGAAGTTTAAAGAGGTTAAGTAACATTCCCATAGTCACCTTGTTGATAGCTAATACAGCTTTAATTCAACCCAGATCTCTCTGATTCAGTAAGATGGGTCAAAGGTGGAACTGAAAAAATTATTTGGCCAGGATACAAGATTTCTGAATGCCTGTATCTTGTCCTGCCATAGCCATACTTTTCCCTTCCCTCTGTCCAAACTGCCCTTACCCTCCTTAGCCCCCTTGCAAGATGCCCAAGGGATACAGGCATAGAGCCCAAAACCAGGTAAATGTAACTTCTTTATTGCTACGAAGCTTTTGTCCAAAGCCCCAGAGTATAAACTAAGCAGGAACCAGTAGCCAAGTCCCTTTTCATAGTTTGTTGTTTCTCAAACTCTTCTAAGAAATTGTTTAAAAGACGTTAACTAGTACACCATATTAACGTTTTCCGTGACCAAAAATATCATGGAAATACTGCATTGTATATTTCCCTCTTGGCATTTAAAAATGCACATTAACACATTAAAAACTGAGAAATCCTGCAGGAAAAGAAAGATTGGGTAAGTCTGCTCAAGACAGTTTTTCTCAAACTTATTTGACCAAGAACTCTCTTACCGGGGCTGGCCCACTGGCGCAGTGGTTAAGTGCACGCGCTCCGCCTAGGTGGCCCAGGGTTCACAGGTTCGGATCCCAGGAGCACACCACCGCACCAATTGTCAAGCCATGCTGTGGCGGCGTCCCATATAAAGTAGAGGAAGATGGACACGGATGTTAGTCCAGGGCCCATCTTCCTCAGCAAAAAAGAGGAGGATTGGCATCAGATGTTAGCTCAGGGCTAGTCTTCCTCAAAAAAAAAAAAAAAGAACTGTCTTATAAAACTCCCATTAATGCACTGCAGAACAGTGTCCCGTGTTTGGGAAACACTGGCTGTCACGATAACAGGCTTACACAAGCTACAATCCTAAAAACAGACCCCTCCAGTCTTCCACTAGAATTAATGTAACTCCTTCAGCACCTACAAAATTGAGGTCCTGTGACCCCAAACATTTCATATGTTCACTTTTCCTAAATGCCAGAGGTGCAGCATGGTGCATAAAGAATGTGATTGCAAGCTTCACACAAAAAATTACAAAACACAATTAACTTCCAGAATAAATGTGATGGCTTCTTCAGCAATTTACAATAGGAGCATCAATTATTTGTAACATATCATTTCCCAAACAAAACAAATGCAATCAAATCAGGAAACTAAAATGTAGGCCCACGTGCTTCTTACCGGCCATAAACATAGCAAAGAAAACAGAAGAGAGGAAAGGAGAAAAGCTTCTTGGTTTCAGCTTCACGGGGATGCTCTTCAATCCAGGCCAGTTGTCGCGAGACCGCATCTGTGAACTTAAATTTCACTCAGGTGAAACAGCCCGTGAAGAGGTTAACTGTGACCCTAGAATTCCCTATCCTGAGGGGAAGGGGGAGCAGATGGGAAATCCATCATTTATGCCCATCATTCATACACTGCCTCTCTCAGAGAGTACTTGAAACACTCCTGTTTTCTTTCAAATTTTAGAAATTGCATTTTGGACACCTTCACTCCTACAGCTTTTCCGAACCCCATTCTACATCTACCATCTATCCCATACATTTAAAACCTCAAATTTTCTTTCTCCTCCTCTCTTTGGTCCCTGCAATCCTGGCACCCGAGTCTGAATTAACAGTGGCCTCCCCCTGGGAAACAGCTTCCGTGCCTCTGTTGAGCAAAGAACCCCACGTTTGTATCAGGCAATCACACAGTCCTAATCTCCCGCACTTCCCTCCGTGTTTCTTCAGCTCCAACAAGATCCCGGGATGTTGAGCTGCGGCCTCTGCCTTCTTCTCTGAAATTCTTCAGGCCAGTCTTTCCATCTTCCTAACAGAGGAAGCCCCTTGTTCCCACATTTGCCCCAGCTGAAAAGAATGACTCAACAGTTTTCTGAACTGGACCTGCTGGTGGTGATGCAGCTTAAGAGGTCTAATAATGTGTAATATCCATGTGCTCGTAATACAATCTAGACCTGCACTGCTATTCTTAGCTGAGTCCATAACAGAAGTCATCTGGAGAAAGCAGATAGATCCAAAAAATGGAAGAGAAAAACATAAGAAAGTCTTCATGCTTTTAAGCTTACTAGAGTATTTGTCAAGTTAGCCTAGAGAAACAAACATCTTTGTGGTGAGAAACTCTAGAAGGACTTTATTATGAGAGTATTCTTATTTACCATTATTTGGTAATTTAGTGGACAATGCTTTAATTCTTGTTTTGTAGAAAATACAAAAAGAGCTGATGAGATTCTTAACTTTAAAAGACATAGTCTCCTACCTTCCTTAATTGATTTTGATACTTATGTGTCCCACAATATTTGCTGCTAACACTACATAATGAGTGGCAAGCTCAAAGTTACAATAAATTATGCATAATTTAGTCCTTTGGAGGGTCTATAAATACAGTGTGAAGTGTTCAGCTTGTTATTTGTTGCAACATCTGAAATCAGATTGCTTTGATGCAAATGTTTATCTCAATGTTATAATTGTGGCGAGAATTCTTCTGAATTTATTTTGTTTGCAAAGAGCATTTTATTAATTAGTTACACCAGTCTTAAAGGTATTAGATTTTTTTAAAGACATCAGTGTCAAAACTTCTGCAAATATAAAATGTTAACTCATTTTTTTTGTGTGTGTGGGGAAGATTGGCCCTGAGCTAACATCTGCCAATCCTCCTCTTTTTGCTGAGGAAGACTGGCCCTGGGCTAACATCCGTGCGCATCTTCCTCTGCTTTATATGGGACGCCGCCACAGCATGACTTGCCAAGCGGCGCGTCTGTGCGCGGCCGGGATCCAAACCCACAAACCCCGGGCCACTGCAGCAGAACACACACACTTAACCGCTTGTGCCACCGGGACGGCCCCGAAAATGTTAACTCATTTTTAAAAGAAGAGAAGTTTTATGAAGCTACTTAAAAAATACTATTTGAAGAGCATAAGTACTCCTATGGGGTATATTTTCCAAACATTTCTGGGCATTGAAGAATTTACTAATTTTATTATTTATTGCATCTCCTTATCATACCATGTTCTTTCTTTTGACAAAATCAGAGTGCAAGGATCTTATCTTTGTGTTCAGTTCTTATGAAATATCCAAGAAATTTTGCCTTATTTTATGATAAAATTCTCTGTAATTTTTGCTTTTAATCCATTCATATGTATTGTCAAACTATCGATTGTGATAAATCTTTGTATAGGACAATTTTGCCTCCATTTAGGGATCTGACTTTCATTCTTGAAAGACATATGTTTTGTGATTTTTTTATTGAAAACTCATGCTTATTGGAACTTTATGTATGAAATTTATTTGAGGACTGAATTTAAGGTGAGTTTCTTCAGAAAGATTTGCGTTTGCATCTAAAAAGTGCCTATGGGAACTACCAACCTGGAATCGCTTAAAAAAAAATTCTTACCTTTTTATTTTGGGAGAGGAGGCATATAGATAGTAGGAATTCCCGCTCCACAACCCCACTCTCAGTACAACTTGTATCAATTCAGGTCTTCCAAAAATCAAATGCCCAAACAGAATTAGATATATAAGAAATTTATTGGGAAAAAATGCCTGCGAACAATAAGGGAGAGAACGGGAGTAGATGAGGAGAGCCTTCAGAACACAATGCAGGAAGATGTTCAGACTGTAGCACCATTCTGAGAAAGACTTGGCCAAGCCAATGGGGTGTCCCTGTGCAAAGGGTGCCATTGGAGGAGGCCCACGTTGCGCAGAAATAGCTCAGCTCTGTACCCCTCCTGTGCTTAATCATTGACTGGGAGCAGCCTTTAAGAAGCATGACCTCAGCCTTTAAGAAGCATGACCTCAGCATAAATGCCACAGTGGATCCAAAGGTGCAGCAGCTGGAGGCTGTCAGTCAACTAAGCACCCAACAATAGATTCTCTGGAAGGGAGATCTGAGAGGCACACCTCCATGGCCGGCACACCCACATGTGCTGGGGAGAGTATTTTTCTAATTTCACCATGATGGTGTCTCCTGAATTAGAATGAAAGAACAGGCATGCCACCTTCAGAAATTTCAGAGTTGTCATCTCACTGTTGTCTTGGGTGTCCCATGAGTTCTACGTGAGGTCCCCAGGAGGGACGTGAAAAATCAAGAAATGAAACAGAAACAGGAGCTGTCTTCAAGAGTCAGTACTCAACCAGGGGGCCAGTTCACGATAGCAGCAGGAAAAGACAGAGATAATGCTCCAGGACAGAAGAAGTAGGTAAGTACGGCCACTTGCTAGGACACATGAAACAGCCCAGTGATATCACTGAACCAGGAAGAAACAATATGAGGCTACATTTCCAGCTAGTTAGACAAGATCCAATTTTAAGTCTGTTGTTTGAATATTATTTTATGACCCAGCCCTGTGGGCCCAGGGCTACATACATAGCTTTAATTTTATTTATTTATTTATTTTTTCCCCCAAAGCCCCAGTAGATAGTTGTATGTCATAGCTGCACATCCTTCTAGTTGCTGTATGTGGGACACGGCCTCAGCATGGCTGGAGAAGTGGTGCGTCGGTGCGCGCCCAGGATCCGAACCTGGGCCACCAGCAGCAGAGCACGTGCACTTAACTGCTGTGCCACGGGGCCAGCACCATACACAGCTTTAAATGGGAACCAGTCATCTCCCCTCCGATGTCCCACTCGAAGACCCAGTATACAATACATAGAACTGAACAGATTATGTCACATACTCACATAAAACAAAACACACAGAATGTCTCCTGACCCCTATATTTTCCGTCTCATTTGATGGCGTAGTCATCATCTAGTCACCCAGCTAGAAAACTAAGAAGTATCCTTCTCTCTTCACTTTTACTCCCCACAATTTAATCAAGTTATTAAATCTTATCAATTCCACCGTCAAAATTATCTTTTTTGTCTACTGTCTCTTCTTCTTACTTTACTGTCTTACTTTACTCTTGCAGTAGCTGGTCTGGGTTCAATCTTTCCCCATCTCAATCCATTCTTGTTGTTGCAAGAGTTCTCCTCTCTCAAACACATCACTAATTACAATGTTTTCCCATGTAAGAACATCATATAGCTCCATATTACATGTAGGATACATTCCAACATTCTTTACAAGGCATAAAGATTTATAACCCAGTGTAAACCTCACCTTTCTAGGCTGACCAACACTCTTCCTTCATTCATTTATTCAGCAAATATTTTTTGAGTGCCTACTCTGTGTTAGATATATTTAGCCACAGGGTCATCTGAACTTGCCATTCTCTTAATCAGGTATTGTCTTTGCACATGATATTTCTGATACCCTTGACTTCACACTCTCAATCATTCAGGACCTAATTTAAATGCCACATCTTCTGTGAAGCCTTCCATGACCCCCTTATACTCTCCCTCCTCTGTGCTCCTTTAAATATTTGTACACAACTTAATATAACACTTATTACAATAGAATATTCAACTACTTAACATTTATTAAGTGTCTACTATGTTGCAGGAACAGTGCTAGGCGCTGAGGATACACGAGTGAGACGTGGGCTCTTCTGTTGAAGTCCTCAGGATCTGTCTGTGTGTTTTTTCTTCATTAGACCATAAGCTTCTCAAGGACTTGTCTTTCTTGGTTCCTAAAACATGACAAGGATTCAGCTCTTTGTTGGGGAAACAAATTATCAGGTTTGGTTCTGATGCTTTCTCTCTTTTTTAACCTTATATTTCACATGCTTTTCTTCCAAAACTCTGTGTCCTATTGAAGCCAGGCAAAGAAAACTTGTCCTTTCAAGTCCCAGACATATTACTAAGGCTATCCAGTCTGCCAATTCAATTTGCCTCATAGTGGGGTTTGATGTTCTTCCTATCAAAGTGGCAACTAATTCTCCGATTCCTGATTATGGGCCGACCTTACAAACTTGCTTCTAACAAATAGAAGGCAGCAGAAGGGATGCTGCATGACTTCCAAGGCTAGGTTAGGAAAGGTGATACTGCTTCCACCTGGCCCACTCTTGGAACCCAGCCACCAGTAGGATGCTGGCTCTTAGAACTAAGCCACCATGCTGTGAGGAAGCCATGGAGCTACATGGAAAGACCACCTGTAAGCGTTTTGACCACAGCCACAGCCAGCTGACAGACAGCATCAAATGGCAGATGTGAGTGACCCAGCCCTCTCAGCCGACGCTAAGTAGAGCAGAGGAGATCTGAATTGATGAGCCCTGCCAAAATGACAGATTTGTGAGAAAAACAAATGTCATTATTTTAAGCCACTAAGTTTTGTGGATATTTATTAGGTAGCAATAGACAACTGGAACAACACTGAAATGAATTGCAACCCAAATGCTAAGAGCAGCTCCTCAGAGAAGCTGCCAAATGGGCACAAGGGCCGTTTTGCAGAGCCTCAAACCCAGAAAGCACCAGAGTAGCATTGGTTCACTTGCCCTTTAAATTTACACTTGGATTATATTATCAGCAGAGCATAAGATGCAGAGAGTGGATCTAAAGCTTTTCTACGTCATGTTATTTATTACAGGTCTCCCCGCTTCTTCTCTTAACTCCCACGTGCTCTGTTCTCAACACAGCAGCCAAAGTTATGTGTTTCAAACATTAGTCAGATAATGTCCCTTTCCTGCCCCCAAACCCTTCAGTGGCTTTCCATCTTACACAGAATAAAATTTGAATTACTGTGGCCTAAAAGTCTACATAATCTGGCCCCTCAGCTACCTCATCTCTTCCAGTTCTGTCTCATTCACTCTATTTCAGCCAGTTGACACCTTTCCTATTTCCAGAACCTGCCAAGCACATTTTTGTCTCAGGGTCTCATTCTCTCACCTTATTCATATCTCTTTTCAAATGTCAATTTATCAGAGAGGACTTCAATGATCTCTCATTTTAAAATAAAACCTCCCCTCTCTCTATTACTTTGCTCTGTTATAGTTTTCTTCACAGCACTTGCCGTCATCTGACATATTACATATATATTCATTTACTTGTTTATTTTGTGTCTCCTTCCACTAGAATGTGAGCTCCATGGGAAAAGGGACTTTGTTTACTGCTCTGTCCTCAGGACTTAGAACAGTACCTGGCACTCAATAGTTATTGTTGACTATACGAATGAATGAATATTTTTAAAGAGGAGAGCCAAGATATAAACATTTTAAACCATGTATTATTGGATTTTATTCAGTCAAAATTCCATTTATACTCATTCTGATTGTCACCAGAGTACTAGTAAATGATGTTAGCCATATGACTACTGCTTCTGTTTACAGAAAAACAAGGACTTGTAAAGTGATTTTAATAAAAATCATAGACTATGAATTGACTATGAAATATATGAAATGAAAACTATCACATACTTAAAAGATACAGCTTGAAAAAGCTGAGATGTAGAAAAATTAATTGGCAATATTTCAGGGGATGTAATAGGAAATGTTTTTCCATTTATTTTATCTGTCATAAATTTGCTTCAAAGATATTTAACTTAATGCTATAGTTAAAGGCTGAAGGGGCACAAGCAACAGACAATTCCTGGAAACAACTTATAATGCTGTGATCATTCTTGACACTGTTTTACCCATTTCCAGAACTCTTCATCTCTTTGCAAAGATCCAAATCTCCATCTGGTATCATGTTCATGTTCTTTCTGTCTGAAGAAATTCCTTTAACATTTCTTATAGTAGGGGTCTGTAGGCAATAAAAGTCTTAAGAAGTTTGGAAATATCTTTATTTCTCTTTCATTTTTTAAAAAGATTTTCATGGGGTATAGAACTCTGGGTTGACAGTGTTTTTTCTTTCAATACTTTAAAGATGTTGCTTCACTGACTCTGGCTAGTGTAGTTTCTGTGGAGAAGTAAAATGATGGAAATAGATATATCACGCCCACAATAAACAAACAAACAAAAAAGCTATAGTGGCTATGTTAATATATTCATGGCATATAGAGTAGACTTCAGAACAAGGATTACTGGAGACATAGAAGGCCATTTCATAAAGATAAAGGGGTTCAATCGTAAAGATGACATAACAATCCTAAACATATATGTACCTAATAACAGAGTTTCAAAATAAATCAAGGAAAAACCAATAGGACAGCAAGGAGAAATAGATAATTCACAATAACAGTCAGAGATTTCATACCTCAGTCTCGGTATTTCATAGAAGATGTAGACAGAAAATTAGTAAGGATATAAAAGAATTCAACAGTATAATCAACTGACTTGACCTAACTGAGTTTATAAAAATACTACCAAAGAACAACAAAATACATATTCTTTACAAGTATATATGGAACATTTACCAAGATAGATCACACTCTGGGCCATGATACAAGCCTCAATAAATTGTTTTTAATTGAAGTATAGTTGATATACAATATTACATTAGTTTCAGGTGTACAACATAGTGATAATCTAAATGATTCAAGTCATACAGAGGATATTCTCTGACCACACGGATTTAATTAGAAATTAATAACAGAAAGATTTCTGGAAAATTCCCAAATACTTGGAAATTAAATAGGATAGTTCTAGGGGACGGCCCAGTGGCGCAAGCGGTTAAGTGCGCGCTCCGCTGCAGTGGCCCCGGGTTCGCCGGTTCAGATCCCGGGTGCACACCGGCGCACTGCTTGGCAAGCCATGCTGTGGTGGTTTCCCATATAAAGTGGAGGAAGATGGGCACGGATGTTAGCCCAGGGCCAGTCTTCCTCAGCAAAAAAAGAGGAGGATTGGCAGATGTTAGCACAGGGCTGACCTTCCTCACAAAAATAAATTAATTAATTAATTAAATTAAATAAATAAAATAAATAGTATAATTCTAAATAACCATGGTCAAAGGATAAATCAAAAAAGAAATTGAAAACATTTTCAACTAAAAGAAAATGAAAATACAACATATCAAATCTTGTGGGAAGCCATTAGAGCAGTACGTAGGGAGAAGTTTATAAAACTACCAACTATATTAGAAAAAAAGAAATGTCTCAAATGGCCTTAGTTTCTACCATAAGAGACTAAAAAAAGAGATCAAAGAAACACAAAGTAAGAAGAAGAAAGGAAATAATAAGAAAAGGGCAAAAATTAATGAAATAATAAACAGAAAAATGATAGAAAAAATCAATGGTTATGGTTTTTCAAGGATATCAATAAAATGGATAAACCTCTAGCGAGAGTGACAAAGAAAAAAGGAAAGAAAACACATATTACCAATATCAGGATTATCTTTAGGTAATGTCACTAAAGATACTCCAGATTTGTAAGGAAATATTATGAACAACACTATGAAATAAATTTGACAATTTAGATAAAATGGAAAAATTCCTTGAAAAACACAAACTACCAAAACTAACTCAAGAAGAGAGAGATAGCCCAAAATAGTCCTATATTTATTAAAGAAATTGAATTTGAGGTTGAAAATCTTACCAGAAACAGAACTCAAAGCCCGGTTGGCGTCACTGGTGAATTCTATCAAATGTTTATAGAAGTGTAATTGGACTGCAGAGTCCAATCGCCCAGGTTCTTGGTCAGCGTAAGAGAGGAATTGAGACACCTACACAACAGCAACAGCACGCAAGCCAAGATTTATTAGAGGAAAGTTCAGATACACTCCAAGTGAGGAGCAGGCAGTGCCAGAGAACGCATCTGCCCCGTGTCTTGGGTTAGTTTTATTTTCATTTGGGCCGTTTAGAAGGAACTTAGCATTATCTAGTTATCTGCCAATCATGGTTTTTCCTCCACCCACATGTCTAGAGGGGGAGTCCTTGACCTTCTAGGGGAATCTCCAGAACTGTCATGGCAGTCATCCCCCATGGGAGGGGGGCTAATGCATATGGAATTTGTATGTAAATTAAAGAAAGGTCAATGTCCTCTAGAGGTGTCTAGCAGAAGGCTTTGTATGCGCTGTTTCTGCACCTGTTATTTTTATCATCACGGTTGATGGCCTCAGACTGTAGTGGTGGCTCCAGGCAGGTCTCAGCTCCCCTTCATCTGCATTTGTAGGATGCCAGCAAGACGCTTCACTGATGCAGCAAGGTCTCCAACTATGATCCCCTGCTCATGTCTACCTAGCTAACTATCTCAGAAGAATTAATACCAATCCTATAAAAACTCTTCCATAAAATTGAAGAGAAGGGAATATTACAGAATAGGACCCCACCTGAGGATGATGGCTGGTTGCCAGGAAAACCAGCTATGTAATTAGAGGGTTGAGGCTTTCAGTGCCACCCTCTGACCTCCAGGGTGGGGAGAGGGGCTGGAAGTTAAGTCAGTTGCTAATGGCCAATAATTTAATCAATCATGCCTATGTAATGAAGCCTCCATATAAACCCAAAAGGATGGGATTTGGAGAGCTTCCATGTTGGTGACCATATGGAGATTCAGGAAGAGTGGCACCTGGAGAGGGCATGGAAGCTCTGCCCCCTTTCCCATATACTGTGCCTTGTGCATCTCTTCCATCTGGCTGTTCTTGAGTTATATTCTTTTATAATAAACTGGTAATATAGTGAGTAAATGGGTTTCCTGAGTTCTATGAGCTGCTCTAGCAAATTAATTAAACCCAAGGAGGAGATCATAGGAACCTCTGATTTATAGTCAGTCAGTCAGGGGGATAGGTAGAGTCTGAAGTCCAAGGAGGGGTTTGTTGGAACCACCAATCTATACCCAGTTGGTCAGAAGCACAGAGGATAAGCCGGGCTTGCATCTGGTATCTCAAGTTTGGGGGGGAGGGGCAGTCTTGTGGGACTGAGCCCTTACCCAGTAGAATCTGATACTATTTCCAGGTAGATAGTGTCAGAATTGAGCTGAACTGTAGGACACCCAGCTGGTGTCTGAGAGTTGCTTGATAATGTGGGAAACCATCCCTCACCACACACACACACACACACACACACACACACACACTGGAATTGGGTCCAGAACATTTAGGCTGTGTTGGACATCCTTTACGTCTCGTCTTACATCCTCTTGGCTCACCTTTTGTACAATAGGATAAAAATAAAGAAATATTTTTCTGGCTCATATTTGACTACACATTCTTATGAAAGATCTAATGTATTAGCTGTCTAGAAAAATCTGCTTTAAAAATTTCATTTAAAATTAGGAGCCTGGAAAAACACCATGTGTAGTGTTTGGCTTCTAATCAGAATTTTTATTGGAATGAGCCTATTATTTCTTCTGCAATGAAAATTTTTATTTACATCTTCTCTCTGCAACAAAATGTTAGCAAGAGTTAGCAAGGGTTGATTGAAGGCAATAGAAGGATAGCAGGAGGGAACCTGAATAAATGCTGGCAAGGACTTCCCTCCTGCTGACTTCACTGTTTTCAAAAGGCAAATGAGGAAGTATGGAATTTATTTAGTGGAATGTTTAATAGTTTTTAAAGGGGTTAGTTTCAGTGTTAAAACATTGACAAGGGCTATTGACGTTAATTTACTTGAATAGATGGAAACATAGTGAAACTTTTATTCCTGGATGTTATAAACAATAAATTTCATGAATATTTATTGCAAAATCTACCAAATTATGATTCTTTACAGTGCATCGTTCACCTAAAATTTCGCTGTCATAAAGTCATAGCACAGTTAGAGTCTGGAATGCCTGGTATAAACATTTACTAAATCAATTAGAATCAGGGGAGATTTCCCCACTATTCTGACTCCTTCCGATACCACCAAGGCTTTCTCTTCTGTACTGCCACACCCAGAGGTGCTCTAGGAGGTAAAGGACCCCATCCTCCAAGAGAGGAAGGTGCTTACTGGTGTCCTGTTAATAAGAGGAACGTGTTCATACGGTACATTAGATTGGATCCTCAACAAAGTCTCAAGGCGAAAGTAGATGTCCTGAGGAGGTGGCAAGGGAGCTTGGAAGAGAACAGGTATATCTGCATGTATTTTAGTCTCTTAGCTTTGTCTTGGTACTAATTATGGGCTTCTATCCTTTCAGGACCCTAATATTTTATTCTTAAGAGACTTAGCTGAAGTCTTAAAAATAGTAGAACTTGCATTGGTTTCTGTTATAACAATTTTAATTTTGCCCAAGATAATAAAGATAGCACTATCAACTAGAGAACACATTAGGAAGTTCAAGAAAGAAAGAAAAACACACAACGAAAGAATAGATAAGTCAGAGAATCAGAAAGTCTTCGTGTTGGAAGATGCTGTAAAATAGTTGTTCCCAACTACTTTTCAGTGGGCCAATGCAGAGACTGAAAAAGTTTTCACCAACCTTTGGTTGATGAGAGCGACAGAAAGAAACAAAGGAAGGGAAGCATAAAGAGGAGTCACGTTATTTACAAGGTTTCTTTTTGAGGTAATCAAAAATGTCCTAAAATTGGATTGTGGTGATTTTTGAGAAAATCTTTGTATACTAACTACCATCACATTGTACACCTAACATGGGTGAATTTTACGGTATGTGAATTATAGCTCAAGAAAGATGTTTGTTAGAAGTTAAAATCAAAGAAACAAAGACAGATAAATTCAAGAGTTTGCTGAGCACTGACAAAGTAGAGAAATGCATTGTTCTGAGGTCTGGAGAGAGGGGTGGATATTGAAGAGTCAGGGACTTAGAGAAATATTGTCTAGCACTTGCACTAGATATTTCCTTTGCTGGAAGGCTCTTCTCATTCCTCCACATCCATAAGGCTGGCTCCTCTTTATCATTCACATCTCTGGTTTAATATCACCTTTTCATAAAAATCTTCTCTGAATGCTTAATCTAGAATAGCCACCCATTCACTCTCTATCACATACTATATTTTAATTCTGGCATCACAGTTTTAACTATCTGATGTGTTTATGATTTAAAAGGATATCTATTGGTTTTAAAAATTGAAACCACACACACCTATAAGTTACTGTCTACATAAATATTACTTTATTATTCTGCTGTCTTCACTAACAAAACTTTATTATTGCTCTATCCTCATTGACATGATTTATTTTTCCAGGAAACTCTTATCCAAGAAGATAAAAGTTACAAACAATTTGTTTAAGTAGCTTTATTGAGATATAATTTACGTACCATAAAATTTACCCATGCCAGATATACAATGCAATGGCAGTTATTATATTTTTAGACTTGTATAAAAATCACCACAATCTAATTTTAGAATACTTTGATCACTCCAAGAAAGAAACCTCATGCCTGTTAGCAGTCAATCCCCATGTCCTCCTGACAACTCTAGGCAACCACTAATCACTTTCTGTTGTGAAAGATGACATGTGTGGAGCCATATTATAATAGACAGCTGGAGCAGCCATTTCAGATGAATTGCCTTGCATGTGTTGATTTCTTTATCTTCCAAACTGGACCAAACTGCCAACATTCCAAGAAATCAGTAAGGATAAGAATATCCTGTTTGTAAGGACTGATAAAACCGGACTTTGCTGATGACCAAATCTGAAGCCAATCTATGAAGCACAAACCTAGCCTTACCTTATCTAGCACCAATGAACTCTTCTTTAACACAATTTACCTCATCTTCCTCCCTTTTTCCCATAAAAACTCTGAGCCCCTCTTCTGTAATCGGGATGCTATTTGGGTTTCTACCTGAATCTGTGCTCCCTGAATTGCAATTCTTTGATCCCAAATAAATTCTTTGCCCCTTAAGCTGGTTTCTGTTTTTGTAGGTTGACACTGTCTCTACAGACTGGCCTATTCTGGATATTTCATATAAATGGAATCATACAATATGTGATCTTTTGCATCTCATTTCTTTCACTGAATATTATGTTTTTGAGACTCAACCATGTTGTAGCATGTATTAGCACTTCATTCCTTTTAATTGCTAAATAGTATTCTTTGTGTGGGTATACTAAATTTTGTTTATCCATTCATCAGTTGATGGACATGTAAATTGTTTCCACTTTTTGGCTATTATGAATAACAATGCTATGAACATTTGTGTACAAGCCTCTATGTAAGCATATAATCTCATTTCTCTTATGGAGATTCCTAGGAGGAGAATTGTTGCGTCTTATGGTAATTCGATGCTTAACTCTGTAAGAAACTGCCAAACTGTTTTCCAAAGTGGCTGCACCATTTTACATTCCCATCAGCACTGCATGAGGGTTCTGATTTCTCTACAACTTTGCCAACACTTGTTATTTTCTATTTTTTTAATTATCCCTCTTCTAGTGGCTATATTTCTTGTGGTATCTTTTGTGGTTTTGATCGGCATTACCCCACTGCCTAATGATATTGAGCATTCTTTCATGTGGTTATTGACCATTCGTGTATCTTCTTTGGAGAACTGTCCATTCAAAGCTTTGGTCCATCTTTTAATTGGGTTTTTTGTCTTCTTATTGTTGAGTTTAAAGTGCTTAATATATTCTGGATACAAGTATCCAGATTATATGATTTGCAAATATTTTCTTTCAGACTGTGGGTTTGTCTTTTACGTTTCTTCGTGGTGTTCATTGAAGTGCAAATCTTTTTAATAATGACGAATTTCAGGTTATCAAATTTTTATTTTATCACTTGTGCTTTGGTGTTAAATCTAAGAAATCATTACCTAACCCAGAGAATTTTATGAATTTCAATTTCTAATTGTTCATTGCTGGAATATATAAATATAATTCATTTTTGTGTATTGATCTTGTATCCAAAAGCCTTGTTAAACTCATGTATTAGCTCTAGTTGCTTATTTGTAGATCCCTTCAGAATTTTACATAGACAATCATGTCATCGGCAAATAAAGTTTTACTTCTCCCTTTCCTATCTAAATGCCTTTTATTTATGTTTCTTTAAATCCCTTGTTCTTAATATTAGTTTTTCTGCTTTTAGTCACTTGTTGGTACGAATCCAACATCTGGCTGCAGTTTACTCACGAAGTGACTAAAGCAAACAATCTTACTGACTCTTGGGTTTGTATATATTTTCCTTTGGGAGACGCTCACTTTCCTTGGCACCAGTTTCTTGTAATGACTCAGTTTCTTGTAACGAATGTCTGGGTAACTGGACTCAAACATTAGGCAATATTTAGGTGGTAAACAACATAATAAGCCAGATAGCCATAAATCTAAAATCCCCTATCATATCATTTCTGTGATAGAAATGGAATTGTCTATCTTTGCTGAAACAATATTTGGGGTGCTTTCACAGGAGCTAGCTTTTGTAACCAATTTTTTACAGAAATAGAACTTCAAAGAGCTCTAAGGAGCAGATAGTATATATTTGGAGGCTGTCTCACTGCCACAGACTTTACAAGTAAGACACACTATCTCTCTTTTGCTTTCAGTCTATCTAAGCATCTCAGTTTTACAAATAGCATTGTCTAGTGCCAGACCATGACTGATGCCAAAATGTTACCACACTATTTGACAACTCCTGCAGGTATTCTAGCAGAAAACAGATCATTGAGTGGCCCTCAATGACTGATATTGGATTTGTGGTACAAAAGCCTACTGGCTACTACCTGAAAACTGGGCAGGGCTTGTACCTTGGTGAGATGATGCCAGACATCACTTGGGATTCATTTTAGTCATCAATGTCCCCTCTTGGAAAAATAAATCTTTAGATAGCTTAATTAAATGGGCAGAAGAACTGAAGCTTGATTTGAGATCCAAACACTGTCTACTCAAGGGCAATTCTGGACTGCTTCCTTTTCTCCTCAATTTTCTTAAATATATGCTTTACCAAAGGCCCAGAAAGTTGGTAGGATGTTAAATGCGATGGGTTAGAGAATAGTAGAAGTGTTAGACAATGCCATCTGGGCAATTGACCTCCTCTCATGGGAGGCTCATAAAATTGGACAGGCAGTGCTTCAGAATAGAGCCACATAGGTATGATATTGGCCTCTCAAGGGGAAACACATGCTATTTTGAGAGAAGGGTGTTGTGCTTACACGCCTGCAGATATCTCTGGAATCTTTACTGTTACTAAAATGATCAAGGAAGCAAACAAAGAAATCTGTGGTATCTCCACATTGGGGATAGGATTTATTCTCTTGGTTTAATTTTGACACTTTTGATTCCTGGTGAAAAGTGGACTTCAAACTCTGATCATGACCCTTCTCTTAGCTAAATCTCTTCTCTTAGGTAAATATCTGTGATGTAGCGTTCATATGTGTTGTCTCCAGTGTGTTAAATGATGCTGCATAGCCAGTGTGCCATCAAATGATTCAATAAATAATCCTACTAAAACAAAGCAAAAACAATATCAACAACAACAGGGAACCTGAATATTTATGGAGATTGAAAAGCCAAAACCACACCTGGAAACCTGATTCGCAAACATGACACCTCAAATAGAGTGGAAGGTATGACTGATATGTCCCCAGACATGAATGGTCTATCTTTTGGCTTAGACTGAAAATGACCACAATGGAGGAATATTGAGAACAGGAACCATCTACATGCACCCAGCTTACTGTCTTCATTAATACAACTTTATTATTCTGCTGTCTTCACTAATATAACCTAACTTTCTACTGTCTTCTTCAACTTGATTTCACAATTCCAGGAATCTCTTGCCTAGGAAGGTAAATATTACAAACGACCTTATTTTTGTTTCAGGAACTTGCTGGAAAAATCCATTTAAATGAAATCAAACTCTTCAAATTTTCAGTAGATGGCGTCAAATAACTGTTAACTCCCCAAATCTCTTTGAAACCCTTGCTTCAAAATCTTCACCTTGCTTTGTCCACCTTAAGCTTATATAATGATCCTTACCCAATCCTAACCAAGTCTCCCCACCTCCATTGAAAGAACTCCCTTAACCCAAACTCTAAAACCTTTTGCTCTCTTCCTTTGGAAATGGAATGAATATTCAGTGAAGGTTGTGCTCTCCTTTACCATGCTAAGAATAAATGAAATTTCGTCTTATCAACCAGTTGTTTGGCAATATTTTAGGGGAGCCTTTCAACAGTATGATTATAGTTTTTCTCTTCCACTATTATGTATGCTCCATGAGAGCAGAGGCCTTGCCTTGCTTGTTCATCACTGAATCTCCAGAGCCTAGAATAGGCCCAGCAATATGAGGAGCTCACTACTATATACATTATTCATTAATACACTCATATTACTGTGCATGGGAATTAATGTGAATTTTTAGAATAATGTTTACTATGCTTAACTTAATCTTAATCTGCTGTGCTAAATTTAGAACTTAATTCCCTGGCAAAATGTAATTTCACCATATTGAATTTTTCCTAAAAGCTAAGCATTTCAAAGTACAGTCTTCTTAATTAGTTCCTTCCAATTTTTTTTAAGGCTTCAATACATGGTTGTGTATCCTAGTTGTTAGTTTTAGTTCTCTCTGTGAGCCAGCGCCACAGTACGACAACCAACAGATGGGTGATGTGGTTCCACTACTGGGAAACGAACCTGGGTCACAGTGGTGAGAGTGCTGCTGAATCTTAACCACTAGACCACCAGGGCTGGCTCCCTTCCAACTTTTTTGGTGGTAAAATATCCTTTCTTTTGTGAAAAGATCCTCCTGATAATGATGGAAGTCTGTTTTCTTTTCAGTGTTCTTACTTGGTGTTATAGGTTGGATTGTGTGCCCCCAAAAAGGATAGGTTGGAGTCCTAACTCCCCATACCTCAGAATGTGACCTTATTTGGAGCTAGGATCTTTGTTTTTTCTTTTTTTTGTGTGTGAGGAGGACCAGCCCTGAGCTAACATCCAACACCAATCCTCCTCTTTTTGCTGAGGAAGACTGGCCCTGGGCTAACATCCATGCCCATCTTCCTCTACTTTATATGGGACACCGCCTCAGCATGGCTCAACAAGCGGTGCATCAGTGCGTCGGTGTGCGCCGCGGATCAGAACCGGCAAACCCTGGGCCGATGCAGCGGGATCTAAAGTCCAAGCTCTTGAGGTTGTACTATTTGGTCTCCTTGAAGAATTTTCCTGAAAGAACAGCCATAAAGGTCTAAGCTAAGCTTTACGTAAGTGTCTGCCTCCTAAATGGTAATTCTGTGCCCTGGACCTTTGTGCGAATTTGAAGTTTTCTTCCACCCCCATCAAGACATGCAGGTGAGAATCCGGCTCTTTATAAATGAATCGCTTTATCAACTCACTTGAGAAGTCATTTTCCTCGAGTATTCTGGGAGGGATTAAAAAATCAAAGTACACAAAATAAACTGAAAACAGTTTTGATTGCCAGCAATTGTATCCAAGCATTTTTAAGATTCAGTTCAAACATGTTGTTCGTTACTTAATTTATTCCAGGTGGCATTACCAGTGTGTGCGCTTGCATTTGGAGTTACTCTTAACTGGAAAGAGGCTCTGATTTCTGTGTAAACACTTCAGGCCAAAAGATAGCAATTAAGAAAAGCAATCCAGACAACCATTTGTTTCAAACACCAACCTGGAGAAGAGAAATGTTACCGTGAACATATATACCTTTGACCTATATTGGAACATCGTGTCTCATATTGGCTACAAGCAAACTTTGAGCCCTTCTTGCTAAAATCACGCAGTTACCCAGCAGGAACAGTATCATTCCAAATCACTGCTGTTAATAAACCTGCTTATTATCCAAACAACCCTGAAACAAGAGACCTGAAACTGCTGTTTTGGGTGGTGCTTCCTGCTGCCAGGAGGTGGTGTGTTTGACTTAAAAGACACAGAACCACAGTTAGATTAAAAATTTAGATCAAAACATTCACGTGACTGAGACATTGAGAAAAAAATCTGTTTGGTAGCAAACAACAACCTGCTTTTCCTAAAATATATTTTGATTCCAGTTCAAAAATTGATGTAAAAAGGCTATAAGGAACATTTTAATGTACACATTGAAAACTCCATTCAGAAATTTATTAGCACTGCTGATAGCATAGTAGATGCTTGAAAAATACTTATTGATCCTGGGATCATACGCTAATAATGGTCATATACTTATTTTTACAGTATTCTCATTATAACTTGCACACAAGTGGTGATCAATTAATGGGCTAATTTCTTTTGCAACCATGGGATGAAAACTCTGTGGCATTAATGCCAAAATTAGAGATATTAAGTATATTCCAAAGTATTCAAATATTGCTGAGAATCATAGAAGAAAGCTTAAGAAACAAACAAGGAGAATGAGCACAGAGAGGGTAAGAAAAAAAGACCTTCATTAAAGGAAGAAGTGAAAAAAACAAATCTGAGGTAAATATGGAAGGAATAACAAAAAGATCATGAGTAGATTAGGAATATTTAAGATACAAAGTTAGTTAGGGAAAAAAGTAATTACTTCTATTTCTTGCTTTCAAATGTTTGTTAGAATTTAGTAAAATAGGGCCGGCCCCGTGGCTTAGCGGTTAAGTGCACGCGCTTGCTGCTGGCGGCCCGGGTTCGGATCCCCGTTGCGGATCCCGGGCGCGCACCGACGCACCGCTTCTCCGGCCATGCTGAGGCCACGTCCCACATGCAGCAACTAGAAGGATGTGCAGCTATGACATACAACTGTCTACTGGGGCTTTGGGGGGAAAACATAAAAAAATAAATAAAATCTTAAAAAAAAAAAGAATATAGTAAAATAGAATTTGGGGAATAGAGTCCCATTGTAAGTGAGCATAAGTGAGGCCATCTTGTTACACTAAATGGCCCCAGCCCCTCCTCCGTGTGACTACTCACTGTGCTGCACGTACTCCAAAAAGTTCCCATGCTCTCCTGATTTATGGCCTCCATTTACGTATGTACTCCCCAGTAGCTTGATAAATTAAAAACTTGGTTCTATGAGTTTCTCTCCAGGAACAGGCTGACCACAGGCGGGAAACACAAAGTATCCATCAGAGCTGACAGAAGAATGGAACAATGTAACGCCTGGGGCTGGTCATACCTGGAGACCAACATCCCTGGACCCCCTCCTCACTGCCCATTTTCTCTATATAACTGCCTCAAGATTCTGTAATCTTTGAAGATGGGTTTTTGAGACATTAGTCACCTGTCCTCCAATTTGCCGGCTAATCTAATTAAATTTCGTTTCTTGATCTCTAAGTTGTTTTGATTAATTGGCTCAGATCATGGCGAGCAGAGCGAGCCCATTGCTCGGTATCACCATGGTAACCTGTAGTCTTAAGAGGGACTAATTGTGACATATTTTAAGCTATGCTGGCCAATATGGTAGCCACTAGCCGTGGGTGGCTAATGACCACTTGAAATGTGGCTAGTACAAATTGAGATGTGCTGTAAGTGTAAAATATACACCAATTTCAAAGACTTAGCACCAAAAAAAAAAAGAATGTAAAGTATCTCATTAATAATTTATTCTACTGATTACATGTTAAAATTCTGTTTGCTAGCAAACATAATATTTTAGATGTATTGGGTTAAATAAATATATTATTTCAATTAATTTCACTTGTTTCTTTCGATTTTTTTTTTAATGTGGCTACTAGAAACTTGAAAACTAGATATGTGGCTAACATTTGTATTGGGCAACGCTGGTCTAAAGAACTGCTGAGGAGAGACTGAATGGGACCTATTCTACAGTTCCAGAAAGCAGGAGCAGACACCTTGCCTGCTTGTTGTTTCTTTTCTCCTTTTTTTAGTTGTTTTGTCACCATTGCACATAGTAGACTAGTAAGTAGAACAGAGGAAAGGTGGCATATAAGGGATAGGAGTAGAGGGAGAGGGGAGCCATTTGTTGCTCCCCTAGCATAATCTCCAAAAGAGGTACATTTTTTGTGAGGCAGTATGTTGATATTCGAGTTAAGTCTATAACGATATAATAAAAGCTATTGAAAAAAGAAGTGTGAAAGCAAGACTGGGCAAAATAAAAGTGACACCTTCTTTACATATTTGCTCACTTCCCCATCTACCAGTAGCCTCAGCCCCCTCCTAGCCCCCCAACAAACACCCACCCTCTCTTTCTAGGCTAGGTATCCTATTATAAGAACCTGAGTAAGCCTCTGATTAGACTTTTTGAATGGTCTCTTCTAGAAGTACTCTTCTCATTGTATGACTCTGCTAGGGTTCTGAGTAGCAGGAAACTTAATGTAATAAAAAGTTTTGTTCCAAGATCTCAGAGATGGTCACTAGTCATGGGAGCAGATAGATGAAGTGACCTTGGGTACCAGGCAGAATATTGATAGGGATTGATTTAAGGGCAGAAAGCTAGAAATTTATCCTCAGCGTGGACAGACATTCACCTAGCTGGGTATAAGAAGGGGAGACGAGGACCTGCCAAAAGTATGAGTCAAGTATTTGCTACAAGTATGGGTAGGTGTTATGAGAGGTTCGGGGATTCGATCGGAGACGTAAAAGACACTTCCACTCCAAACAAATGGACTGAAGGTATATTTTATTATATAGAGGATAGTAAAGGCGATAGTCTGCAAACAGATCTAGATAGGTCAAATATTAAGAGGGAAAAAAAATCAGCCCGACTGGAAAGGGAAAACACCCACATCGGCTGAAGAGAAATGACACAAATCAACCGGAAAGAGAAACACCAGGTTGACCGAAAAGAGAACACATCAAATCAATTACTTCATATCAAATCAATTACTTCACATCAAATCAGTTACTCACAACATCCACGCCCCACTGCCGGGAGAGCCCTGTCAATCGACGCGGCTGGGCAAGGATCACACGTCCTGGGCAAGGTGTCCCTTCCACAGGTGGAACTCTCACCAGGTCTCAGCTTCCAGCAGTTTTTATACCATCAGTGATTTTCAGAGTAAGCAATTACAGAGTTTGCAGAGCAAGCATTTAGTGTTTCCATGCACAAAATGGTTATCAGTGGCGTATGTGCACTGAGCCCCCTGGCTAACGTCCCAGCCCAGTAGTTGTGTACGTGCATTGTTCTCTTTGGTTATCGTCCTAGCCCGGCACAGATGGCCAGTCTATCCCGTGCTACGGCGCTCCAAGAGCCTTGAAATGTTACAACTTGCAACTCTCTCTGTGGGGGAAGGGCCAGTTCCCACCACACAGAAAGCAGCTTGGTATTTCTGTTTGTGCTGGTGGCTGTAGGTCAATGGAGCGGCCAAACATGGCTGTACTCATGTCAAGACAGTAGGAGATGATGATCAAGAAAATCTGACTCATATGAAAGGCAGAAAAGCTTATGAGAAGTTCAGTATGGCTGACCCAGGGAAGGAATGAGTTGCTGTAAAGGACAATTTAGTCCAACAACGTGTACTGATTCTAGGCGAGTGCTAATGGAAAAATGAGTGCCATGCTGCAGGGCCATGTTTATCAGCATTACTACAGAGCAGAATATTCCTACATTTCTAATTAGATAATACCGTTCTTCATTTTCATTTGTTTGTCTTTGGGGGTTCAATAGCCCTGACTCTGGAGGCAGCAGTTTAGGGGGCAAAGCAACACAGCTTTGTGAAGTCTCCTAATAGCATGGATGTACCACAACTTATTCAATCACCGCCCTCCTGATAGACAGTTGTTTCTTATTAGGAGTGCTTCAAAAAGCACTCGGATGATTAATTCTATGGGAAAATCCCAAAGTTTAGAAGATTTGGTCAAAGTGACTTTCCAAAAGAGTTGTAGCAGTGCATGCTCCCAGTAGCTGAGGATGTGCCTTTTACCACCACACTCTCCCAATATTGGATGTAATGAATTGTTTGAATTTTTGCCAATCCAAGAGAGGAAAATTCATTTTTGGTTGTATGGTAGTGAGATTGAGGATTTTTTTGTTTATTGTCCTTTCTCATTTCTTCTTCTGTGAATTATTTGTTCATTTCTTTTGTCCATTTTTATTACTTTATGAAAAAATAAAATTATAAAATTTTTTACATGAGTTGTTAACCTTGTATCATATGTATTATAAATATTTTCTCACAGTGTCTCATTTATCTTTTGATGTTTTATGGTGAATCTTTCCAAAAAATTACTTTAAACTTTAACATAGTCACATATATTTGGAGGGGAGGAAAAATTTTTTCTCTACTCTCTTATGTTTAGTATGAAAGTCCTGCAAATTAAACTGATCAAAGGCAGATTAATAGAAAAAAAGGCATAAAAATTTTCGTTTTAATTTTACATGCACAGGGGGGCCACAGAAAAGAGGTGAAAACCCAAAGAAGTAGTTAGGCTTGAGAACTCATATACCATTCTAACAAAGAGCAATAAATTGTGAACTGGCTAGACAAAGGAAGAGGTTTGGGCTTCTAGGAGCAGTAAATTGTGGGATGGTAAATATACGGGAGAAACCAATGGTAGATAAGTGGAGAAACCAATGGTAGATGTGTTACTTAGTAAAGCTTTCTTATGCAGACTCATCTCCGTGCCATCTCCATCTCCAGTGATATGGGGTGTTTTCTTCCTCCTGATACAAGAGAGAAAAAGGGGACACCTTCACAAAGGTAAATTTATGCCCTGCTCTTAGTTAGATAGGGAGAGGGCAGAGAGTTCTTCCTGTGTCTGCTTTTCCTCAACTGCCTTCAGCTCAAAATAATCTTTATGCCAAAGTGGCATATTTTGGGGTGGCATATTTATCTTTTATTTCATGGCTTTAAATTTCCTTCCTTCTTTAAGAAGTCTCTTCTAACCTAAAGTTTTCTAATTTTTCTCCCAATACATTTTTGCTACCTTTTTTATATTTCAATCTATGATCTTTCTAAAATTTATTTTGGTATATGGTGCAAGGTAGAGGCCTAACTTTGAATCTTCCGTATAGATAGCCAGTTATTGCTATTTCTTGTTAATTTATGAATGAAAACATCCTTTTCCCACTAACTGAAATGCTACCTTTGTAATTAATATTCCATGTATGGTTGATTTTTTCTGGATTCTCTATTTGTCTTTTTATGCTAATAATTTTTTCTTTCACTACTACTCTTTGATCATAGTAGCTTTGTTGCAAGTTGTACTACTTAGTAAGACAAATTGTCTCTGCTAATCTTCTTTTTCTAAAATGTCTTTTTTTAAAGATTTTTTTTTTATTTATTTTATTTTTCCCCCCAAAGCCCCAGTGGATAGTTGTGTGTCGTAGCTGCACATCCTTCTAGTTGCTGTATGTGGGACTCGGCCTCAGGATGAACGGAGAAGTGGTGCCTCGATGAGCACCCGGGATCCGAACCCGGGCCACCAGCATCGCAGCGCACGCACTTAACCACCAAGCCACAGGGCCGGCCCTAAAATGTCTTAACAATTCTTATATATTCATCTTCCATTTATAAATATTGAAATCACCTATGTTCTCCAATTACATCTTTTAAAATATCAGAACCTATACTTTTCTATAAAATTTATTTCTAAGCATTTTATTGTTATTGTCATTCATGTCAGTTGTGATAAGAAACTTTCAAAGTAGGTTCCAGGAGCTTTTCTGCTAAATCACTTTGTATTGGCTCTTGTGTGTGAGCTGATGACCATTGGCCCCACAAGTGTTTTTGTTTTGTTTTCTACTGCACATGGTGTGAGTAGGAGGAGGAAAGCAGGTAAGAGAGAAGTAATTTGATTCAAATTTTCTATAGATTCAGTTCTCAGCTAGTTCAGATAACCGTGGGGTTATCAGAAACTAAGTAAAATTCTTTGTCTATTTTTCTTCCATTTTTGCAGCTTTTATTAAGTGGAATACTCATATCAGTATATTTCACTTGACTAAAAAAATTTGTTAGCTATCAGAATGTCCAGTCTGATGGCTTGATTAGATTTAAATATGTCGTATAATGAATATTTTCTTTAGAAATTTCTTAAATCTGTATGTGCTCAGGCTCCTTAATTTAGTCAGTGGGTATTTATTGCAGATCTTCTTTGTTCACGAAATGCTGTCACATTACTTGAATACTGATTTGTATTCAAATTCACCTATACTCACTCTTGGAAAAAAACAGGAATAACAGTTTAAATAGTGCAAATAACCTGATATTCCGCTCAATAAACACCAGCCCTAGACAATTTTTGCAATTAAGCCTGGCTAGTCCTGTGGGAAAAAATATGTTAATGACTTTAAGGGGCTCTCCACTGCTGATGAGAAATTAATTGCATTGGTCTGGCTGATGGGGGATGATAACTTTATCAACATTTTGAAGGAAAAAAATTGAAGAATTCATTAAGGATCCTAAAGAAGGACTGCCTAAGGAAAACTCAGAGGACGAACATTAAAAAAAAAAAAAGTATAAAAAATTATATATATATGTAGTGTTTTACGATTGTTTTGGGGGCTTTCAAGGGCAATTTGAGTATATTTAACTTTTGCTTGCAGATTAACTTGAGAATTTAATTCCTGTGAAGGATGAAACTTAATGGTCGAAAGGTGACAAGAATTATGAAAGACGTAGGAAAATATGTGACAACAGTTTCTGCCTTTAAGGAACATGAAAGAACAATACATTTAATGGGGTCATATTAGAAATGGGGGACACTAAATAATACAACACATCATGAATGACAAAATATGCCGTCAAACCATTACCCTATAATTGTTGAATGAATCAATAAATGAATGAAGGGACACAAACTATTCAAACATTATACATGTAACATTTATTAAACCTGATTCTGTATCTAGAATATACTCAATTTCTAACAATCTTCTTTTGAGGCCGGCCCTGTGGCTTGGTGGTTGAGTGCGCGCGCTGCGATGCTGGTGGCCTGGGTTCGGATCCCGGGTGCGCATCGAGGCACCGCTTCTCCGTTCATCCTGAGGCCGAGTCCCACATACAGCAACTAGAAGGATGTGCAGCTACGACACACAACTATCCACTGGGGCTTTGGGGGGAAAAATAAAATAAATAAAATCTTTAATAAAAAAAAAAAAACAATCTTCTTTTGAAAACAATTAAAATTGCAAGAGTAAAACATGCTTGTTATTTTAAAAATTCACCTAGTTATAAAGCAAAGGGTAAACAGTGTCTTCCCATCCCCATTCACCAATCTGACTCTCGGAGATAACTTTTTACAATTTATGTATCCATTCAAGAAACTTTGTATGCCATTCGCATACACATACTTTAAAAGAAGGATACAACATACAGTCCTCCTAAAGCTGATTTTTTTCGTTATTTCATTTGAGTACCTACTGATCTACTTCATTATTTTTAGTGCCTGAACAGTGTCAGTATATTAGATCCTAAAGTATCATAACTTATTTAATCATTTCTGTATTGGTAGACATTTAGGTTATTTCCTATGTTCCACTATTAAAAACAGTATATCACTTAATAGCTTTGCACTCCCTTGTGTCAGATTATGTGTAAAATAAATTCCTAGAAATCGAGTGAATCTTTCCAATGGCAGTTTTGATGGAGGCTTGAAGGTGTTCTGTCATGGCTTGGTCTGAATTGAGCGGTTGAGGTAAATCAATGCTAGCAGAAGTGAGGATGATCTAGGGGGCAACGTCAATATCAGAGTCGTTTACTTTCCTTTTTTTCTTTTGGCCTAAGAACATGTTCAGTCCTTCCTTTCCTTTCTTAAAGCTCCCAGATGTATCCCTTCAGAAGCTTGAGACGTTTTGGATCAAGGATATATCGTGCGATCCTTGGTAACGGAAAATTACACTGTTGTCCCAAGAATCTCACAGGACAACTACGTAACAATCTCGTAAAACGGTCTCCTACAGAGGGGGAAAAAAGCTTTCTAACACTTATCCTCAAATATTTTACTTGGGACCAAGAACTGGTCGGACCACTTATTTTCAATTTGTGGCTGGAATAAGGCTGATTGGTGCACTTGGCATTTTTTCTTCCTCAGACAGGGGAGGGAAAGAGCTTAAAAGCCCTGACTGTGCGGGGATAAGACTAAGGAGGCCCAGGGAATCCCCGTACTAAGTGTGTGGAGGGCTTGTGTTTTCTTTCTTGCTGTAGCGTTGTGTACATGAGGGCGAGGGGAGGATAAAAAGTCTGGCTCCATTTCTCTTTTTATTTTCTCCATTCTGTGAAGGAAAGAAACTTCAGCAATGCTCTGTCCATTTCAGACACAAGAGAATCCCCTCAAGAGCCACGGGGCAGAAACACCAACCCCCCACCCGTTCTCTGTGGACTTAACTAGAGAAAGACATAAGAGAAGCTCTGGGGAAGACGAGCGGACCTCGCGGCTGAGGAGCAGCGCCACGCCTCGGCCTGCCCCACCTCCCGCGTCGTCGCGGGCCCCGCCTCCCGGGGGGCGGGGCCAAGCACTGCTTCCGGGTCGCGGGCGGAAGTGGAGAGATTTGAATCGTGTGGGCCGTTGGATGGGGCTGCTCGAGGTTGGCGTGTGGCGCTGCGCGAAAAGGGAAAAGTGTCGCGGCGGCTCTGGAACTTCTGCCCAGCGCGCCTTGGTGAGTGGACGGGGAACGGGAAGAAACGGAGTATTCCAGGGAGAGAGGCGGGCCCGTCGGGTGGGACAGGGGATCGGGAGGCGGGACAGTGTAGCGGGGGCCTCAGTGCTTTTGGAGGTGTGGGGCGGTCGGCGCCTTGGGAAGTCGCGGCGCTGGGGAGCGTGTCCCGGGCCAGCGCTCCCCACGGTCGGCGCTCACAGGCCGGCTCTGAGTCTTGAGGGTTCGGAGGCCTGACTGCCGCCGAGACTAAGCCTTGTTTAGTCTCTCATTTTCGGGTAATCGCAGTTCAGTATTTCCGCCAGTTTGGCTGGAATGCTGAAGCTTCATCAGCAGTTAAATCTCATTGCGACAGCGTTACCACAGGAAGAGAATCTGCCTTTATTAAAGATGGAAGGTTAGGGGCAGGTTTCGAGTGAGGAGATGGCCTACGTGGCTCCGAGTTCTAAGAGGGGTACCCGGAGTAATCCGTATTACTCTCGACTGCAGGCAAGTGACAGTCTTTGAAATGCTGGTGGGGATTTAAACTGAAATCTGAGTATCCTGTGTATTTAAAACCCGGATAGTGTTCTTTCGTGGTTGACATTTTTCGTAGACCGCAAAAATCCGAAACTGTTGCTCATTTAAACTGGTAACAGCGGTGACTCACGAGGGTCTTGGTTTGCCAACAATAGGGATAAGGTTTAGTTAGTTCCGCAGACCTGCCTTTTCACCCCGTTCATTCATTGGCCCGCGGAGTTATTGTGGAGTCATTTTGAAAGTACTCGACTAATATTTCCAGCATCGGGTTTTCTTTGTTTTGGTTCTTTGGTGTTTTTTGTTTTTGTTTTATTTATTTTTAGTGATGAACTACCTCACATATCTAACTCGATCCAACCCCGTAGCAAAGCCGTAACTTCTGAAATAGTTTAAACGTGTACCTTAAATGTAAACTGTAAATGAGTACTTTAAATGTCTAGAAATTCTATATCTTGCCTTATTGAAAACTGTCAGACTAATTTTTTGTTTCTTTAGAGGAACAGGTATTTTATGTTCCTTTAAAGATTTTAACACCACGGTGTGTATATCCCATACTATATAAATGTATAAATATCTTTTAAAAAGTAGGACTTAATAATATTCAGAATAGACAGTTCTCCATCCAGTGTTGGCTACTCCCACTCTCTGATCCCTGGTAATGAACTTTTGTTTCATTATAAGCCAGGAAAAATAGATTTACATATTCAGCATGTGTGATAGTTGAAATTTAAACATTTTGCGTAAGACTGCAGGAGACTTAGCTATAGTACTTTCCTAAGGATTGCAGACAACTATTCAGCTCATTTCATATAAGCTACCAGCAAATGGTAATATTTAAAAAAAATTAGTCTCTAGATTTTAATCTGTTCCTTTTCCTTACCTGAACTCTTATATCATTGAGTTTTTGCTCTATCTACCGAGATCAGTGAGTTTCAAATTTCAGTGTGTGCACATTACCTTGAAGGGTTTCTTAAGTGCTGATTCCTGCGCTTCAAATCTCAGAGATTCTGATCCAGTAGGTCTGGAGGATGTGGTTGAGGAATCTGTAAGTTTAACTGGAAGGCTAGAAAATTTGACTGAAATTTAAATTCAGAATTTTAAGAACACTGACTTGATCTTTCCTAGCGAGTCATCATGATACATTGGTTAAGGGCATGGAACTGGAGCCAGATTGCCTGGGTTTGAATTCCATCTCCAACCACTGAGGAGCTGTGTGATCCTAAGCAAGCCGATTAACCAGTCTGTGCTTCAATTCTCTCAACTATGTAACGGGGATAATAGCAATACCTATCTTGTAGGTATTGCTACCTACCTGTGAGAATCAAATGTGCCAATATGTATAAAAATCTTAGAATAGTGTGTGGCACATAGTAAATGATACATATAATCTCCTATTATATTGAGTTACTAAACATTGTACAAAATACATTACATACATTATCTCATTAATCTTTACAAATAACACTGCAGTATGTACTATTTTCGGATAGAAAACTGAGGCTAAGGGGGCTTCAGTAATTTGTTCTCACACAACTAATAAAATGTTTGATCTGGGTCAGGAACTAGATTTAGTATAAGAAAGTTTATGCCTCTTTTTTTTTTTTTTTTGAAGTAATGCTTCCTGCCTCTCTTTGCAGTCTCTCCTTCCAGATGTTGCTCTGTAAAAATCTCTAGTGGCTTCCCATTGTCTACCATATATAATTCAGATTTCTTAGCTTTTTCTTTTTTTTACGAAGCCTGTTTCAATCTGATTCCAACCTCTGTTTTGGAGCATCATCTGTATAATATTCCACCCCTCTTTTCCAACCTGTGAGCTCTAATCATACAATTATAATTCTCCAAATCTATTCTCTGTCTTTTTTATGCATTCTTACCCATCAATCTTTTTTATTTCCCCTTAAAATTTTACCCGGTGGGATTCAGATACCTTCCTAGACTTCCCCAGGCACAGAGTACTTCTTCCTCAGTGCAGTTTAGTTGTAAACATAGCCCTAGACGGAGAGCTCGTGTCCTGTTTGCCTTTATATCTGCAGTTCTTGGTGCAGAACAGTGAGTGCCCTTCTACTCTGAAACTGTGTATGTTCAATGAGTGCTTGTTACTTCTACAGTTGAACACATTGTGTCTTGTTAATGCTGAAAAAGTTAAAAGAAAAAAAAAGAGCTTTGCTTTTTTACTGAGATGATAGACTATAATTCTGTGTGGCTTAATAGAAAGATTTTAGTGATATCATATGGTTTGTAAATTTCACAAATGTGGAAAAATAAGTATTGAAATTATAGGCTCAGAAGACATTACAAGTGGGAAAAAAATTAAGAGCAGTATTTGGTAACATTCGCAGAACTCCAAATGCTTTATATGTGTCTGCTCACTCCTTAAAGCCATTTTAGTATTGTCCCCATATTAAGATGAAGAAACCGAGGTGAAAGATTTAGTAACTTAAAATAATTTTTTTTTTGCATTTAATTTCTCCCAGTGCAGTTTTTTTAAATTATAAGAATAATATATGTGTAATGAAAAAATTAACTTTATAGTAGAGAATTACCTTCATTTGTTCATGAATGTTCATTTCTACATTAATTCAATTAGAAATTAAGAAAATATTGGAGAATTAAAAAACAGAAAAGTTTGCCTTTCCTTTTCAGTTTGAACAGTTAAGACTGTTGTTACCTGACCTCCTTGCCCACAACCTTTTCTTTAAACACCTGCCCAGCATTGTAGGAACATCATTCTAAGGGCCAGTGAGTGGGTAGGGGTTGATCAAAGGAGCATATGATTCTAATATGCTCCCATCCCACACACCTTCTCCAGCCAAAGTAGTACCAGGTATTTGAATCAGAGCTGAATATCTGGTGTAGGCTAGACGATTCACATTATTTTTCTTGAATTTTGGAGTTGGGATACCAAAAGACTGTTGGGAGCCAAGCTGGAAAGGTCTTTATGTGCTGAGATGACAGTGGAATCATGAAGAAACATGGACACTGGGCATAGGGAGCCAATATGCAGCGCGGTGGGGGAGACCTGTTTCCTGAGGACTAGTTAGTTATAAAGTAAGTCAGTATAAACTTGTAATTTTATTGCTTTCCTCTTTTTTGTTGAGGCTCTATTTTTTTAGAGCAATTTTAGGTTCACAGCAAAATTGAGGGGAAGATAATAAAGATTTCCCATGTACCCTCTGCCCCCACACATAAGTAGCCTCGACCATTATCAACATCCCCCACTAGAGTGGTACATTTGTTACAATTTATGAACGTTCGTGGACACACAATAATCACTCAAAGCTCATAGTTTAAACTGTGGTTCACTCTTGGTGTTATACACTCTGGGTTAGGACAAATGTATAATGACATGTATCCATCATTATGGTATCATAGAGAATATTTTCACTCTTCTAAAAATGCTGTGTACGGTGCCTATTTATCCCTCCCCCCACTTCGCAACCACTGATCTTTTTACTGTCTTCATCGTTCTGCCTTTTCCAGAATTTCATATAGTCGGAATCCTACAGTATGTAGCCTTTTCATATTGGCTTTCTCACTTAGTAATATGCATTTAAGTTTCCTCCATGTCTTTTCATGGCTTGATAGCTTGTTTCTTTTTAGCACTGAATAATATTCCATTGTCTGGATGTACCAGAGTTTATTTATCCACTCACCTACTGAAGGACATCTTAGTTGCTTCAAAGTTTTGGCAATTATGAATAAAGATGCTGTAACCATCCATGTGAAGGTTTTGGTGTGGACATAAGTTTTTGCTTCCTTTGGGTGAATATCAAGGAGCATGATTGCATCATTGAGGTAAATCCCACTTGGTTGTGGTGTATAATTCTTTTTATACATTGTTGGATTTGATTTGATAATATTTTGTTGAGAATTTTTGCATCTATGTTCATGAGATATATTGGTCTGTAGTTTGGTTTTTTTCTTGTGATGTCTTTGTCAGATTTTGGTATTAGGATAATAGTGGCCTAATAGAATAAGTTATGAAGTGTTCCCTGTGCTTCTGTCTTCTGAAAGAGATTGTAGAGAATTGCTATAATTTCTTCCTTAAATGTTTGGTAGAATTCACCAGTGAACCCATCTGGGCCTGGTGCTTTCTGTTTTGGAAGGTTATTAATTATTGATTTCTTTGATACAGGCCTATTCAGATTGTTTATTTCTTCTTGTGTGAGTTTTGGCAAATAGCGTCTTTAAAAGAATTGGTCCATTTCATCAAATTTGTGGGCGTAGAGTTCATAGTATTCCTTTATTATACTTTCAATGTCCATAGGATCTGTAGTGATATCCCTTCTTTCATTTCTGGTATTAGTAATTTGTGTGCTCTCATTTTTTCTTAGCCTGGCTAGAGGCTTACTGACTTTATTGGTCTTTTCAAAGAAACAGCTTTTGGTTTTGTTGATTTTATCTGTTGATTTCTTGTTTTCAATTTCATTGATTTCTGCTCTAATTCTTTTTACTACTTCTGCTTAATTTGGATTTAATTTGCTCTTCTTTTTCTAGTTTCCTAAGGTAGAAACTCTAGATGATTGATTTTAGAGTTTCTTTTCTAATATATGCATTAAATGCTGTAAGTACTTTTCTGAGCACTGCTTTCACAGCATCCCCCAAATTTTGATAAGTTCTGTTTTCATTTCCATTTAGTTCAAAATATTTTGTATTTTCTCTTGAGATTTCTTCTTTGATGCTTGTGTTATTTAAAAATGTGTTGTTTAATCTCCACGTATTTTGGAATTTTCCAGTTTTTTTTTTGTTATTGATTTCTAGTTTAATTTCGTTGTGGTCTGAGAGCAGATATTGTATGATTTCTATTCTTTTAAATTTGTTAAGGGGCCTGCCCGGTAGCATAGTGGTTAAGTTCATGCGCTCCACTTCAGCACCCCGGGGTTCATGGGTTTGGATCCCGGGTGTGGACCTATACACTGCTCATGAAGCCATGCTGTGGTGGTGTCCCATATACAGAAAAATGGAGGAAGATTGGCATGGATGTTAGCTCAGGGACAATCTTCCTCACACACACAAAAACACATTTAAATTTGTTAAGATCTGTTTTATGGCCCAGAATGTGGTCTGTCTTGGTGAATGTTCCATGTAAGCTTGAAAAAAACATGTATTCCACTGTTGTTGGATGAAATAGTTCATTATATCCAGTTGACTGATGGTGTTGAGTTCAACTATGTCCTTACTGATTTTCTGCCTGCTGGATCTGTCCATTTCTGATAGAGAGGTGTTCAAGTCTCCAACTGTGATAGTAGATTCCTCTGTTTCTCTTTGCAGTTCTACTAGTTTTTGCCTCACATACTTTAACACTCTGTGATTAGGCATATACATGTTAAGTACTGTTATATCTTCTTGGGGAATTGACCCCTTTATATCAGGTTTTTCTCCCCCCTTATGTGGGACAGGATGGCTAGAGTTGGCTGGAGTTGGGTATTTCTCTTCCCTCAAGTCATTTAGGCTCTGATAATACTCCAGCAGGAGTATTAACCAAGTTAATACTCTGGTTAACTCCTGAGGGCAGGCCTTGTTAAGAACAGCTGAGTGCTTTGGCGAATTTCAAAAGGATACCATTTCCCCTCTCCCTGCCAAAATCACAAGGGGGTTTTTCTGTGGTATTCACTGTGGGATCCTGGTCAAGTTCCTGGTGATAAATCTCACAATATTGTGAGAGGCCCCCATGACTGGGTACCCCTGGAGTTTTTAACTCTCGAAGTTATCCATTTTGAGCCTCCAGCAATTAGTCAATTACAGTTCAGATTTTCTTACCGCAGCACTGGATCCCACAGCAATTTCAGCTGGTAAGTCTCTGCTCAGGTAAGCTGTGACTCCCTGTATTCACCTGTCTCTCCAGTATTGGGGGCAGTGGTTTGCCCTGTGTCCTCCCCTCTTACAGATCCAGGAAGTGTTGTTGATTTCTTAGTCTTTTCAGCTCTTGTTAGGTTGGAGTGGCAACTTACAAGCTCCTTACATGCTACTTTTCCTTTTAATTTAAACAAATATCTTTATTTTTTAATGAAGGTGGTTAACTTTTAAACATCTATCTGGTAATATAATTTGTATAGAATCAAATTCACCCATTTTAGGGGTATAGTTTAGTGAGTTTTAGTAATTGTATTCCATTAAATGAATATACCACAATTTGTTTTATCCATTGTCTGTTGATGGACATTTAGGTTGTTTACAGTTTTTGGCTATTGCAGGTAAAGCAACTATGGACATTTGTGTACAGTGGGCATATGCCTTTATTTCTCTTGGTTGCATCATATGGTTAGCTGTACATTTAACTTTTTTTTTTTTAAATAATTTTATTTATTTATTTATTTTTCCCCCAAAGCCCCAGTAGATATTTGTATGTCATAGCTGCACATCCTTCTAGTTGCTGTATGTGGGACACTGCCTCAGCATGGCCAGAGAAGCGGTGCGTCGGTGCGCGCCCGGGATCCAAACCCGGGCCGCCAGCAGCGGAGTGCACGCACTTAACCGCTAAGCCATGGGGCCGGCCCTAACTTTTTTTTTTTTAATTGAAGTAAAATTCACGTTCATAAAATTAACCATTTTAAGGTGTACAATTCAGTGACATTTAGTACATTCATAATATTGTACAACCATCACCTCTATCTGGTTCTGAAACATTTTCATTACCCTGAAAGGAAAACTCATACCCATTAGGCAGTCACTCTGCATTCCCCATTCCCCCAGTCCCTGGAAACCACAAATCTGCTTTCTGTCTCTATGGATTTACCCATTCTGGAAATTTTATATAAATGGGATTATACAATATGTGGTCTTTGGTAGTTGGCTTCTTTCACTTAGCATGTTTTTGTGGTTCATCCATGTTGTAGTATATATGAGTACTTCATTCCTTTTCATAGTTGAATAATATTCCATTGTACAGATGTACCACATTTTGTATAACTGTTCATCAGTGGATGGACAAATGAGTTGTTTCTATTTTTTAGCTATTGTGCATAGTGCTGTTATGAACATTTGTGTACAAGGTTTTGTTTGAATACCTCTTTTCAATTCTTTTGGGTAATTACCTAGTGTAATTGCTGGGTGATGTGGTAGTTCTATGTTTGATGTGTTGAACAACTGCCAAATCCAAGGTCATGGATATTTACATAACCCTATGTTTTCTGCTAAGATTTTTATAGTTCTGGCACTTACATACTAAGTCTTTGATCCATTTTGAGTTAATTTTTTTATATAGTGCAAGATAGGGGTCCAACTTGATTTCTTTGCATGTGGTTACCCAGTTGTCCCAGCACCATTTGTTGAAGAGACTCTTCCTACTGAGGGGTCTTGGCACCCTCTTCAAAAACTAATTGATCATAGATATATGGGTTTATTTCTGGACATTTACTTCTTTTCTATTGATCTATATGTTTATCCATGTGCTGGTACCATCTTGTTTTGATTATTGTAGCTTTGTAGTAAGTTTTCAAATTGGAAAGTATGAATCCTTCAGCTTTTTCTCTTTTGGATTGTCTTGGCTATTCGGAGTTCCTTGCAATTCCATATGAATTTTAAGGTCAAGTTTTCCGTTTCTACGAAAAGGCCATTGGATTTCCATAGAGATTGCATCGAATCTGTAGATTGCTTTGGGGAGTATTGCCATCTTAACAATATTAAGTCTTCCAACCAGGAACACAAAGTGTCTTTCCATTTATTTGGGTTCTTTAATTTCTTTTAGCAATGTTTAGTGGTTTTCAGTGGACGAATTTTGCCCCTTTTTGGTTACGTTTATTCCTAAGTAGTTCTTTTTGATGTTATTGTAAATCGAGTTGATTTGTTAATTGTTTTATGGATTGTTTTTTGCTATTGTATAGAAATACAACTGATTTTTGTGTGTTCATCTTGCATCCTGCTGCTTTGCTGAATTTGTTTATTAGCTCTAACAGTTTTTTGGGAATTCATTAGGATTCCCTACATATAAGATCATGTCTTTTGCCAATAGAGCTACTTCTTGCTTTCAATTTGGATGCCTTTTATTTCTTTTTTTATCTAATTGTTCTGGCTAGAACTTCTGGTACAGTGTTGAATAGAAGGGGTGAGAGTGGACATCATTGTTTTGCTCCAGATCTTAGGTGGAAAACTTTTAGTCTTTCACCACTAAGTGTGAATAGATGCCCTTTAGTATGCTGAGGGAGTTCCCTTCCATTTCTAAATTGTAGAGTGTTTTTATCATGAAAAAGTGTTGGGTTTTGTCAGACGCTTTTCCTGCATCAATTAAGATGGGCATGTGCCCTTTTTCTTTTATTTTGTCAATGTGATGTGTTACATTGACTGATTTTTCATATAATGAACCACCCTTGCATCTTGGGATAAATACCACTTTCTCGTGGTGTATAATTCTCTTAACAAGGATCTAGTTTGCTAGAATTTTGTTGATTTTTGCATCTATGTTCATAAGGGGTATTGGTCTATAGCTTTTCTGTGATGTCTTTAGCTTTGGTTAGCACAGTAATGCTGGCTTCATAGATTGAATTAGGAAGGGTTCTCTCCTCTTCTGTTTTTGGGCAGGTTTGAGAAACATCGGTGCAGTTCTTTTTAAAATAATTGATAAAATTCACCAGTGAAGCTGTCTAGGCCTAGACTTTTCTTTGTTGGGAGATTCTTGAAGTATTGATTCAATCTCTAGATATAGATCTGTGAAATTTTCTATTTCTGCTTGAATCTGTTTTGTAAGATTATCTAACTTGTTTAACTAGTTAATTATCTAATTTGCTGGCATACAATTATTTATATAATCCTTTTTATTTCTGTAAGGTCTATAGTAATGTTCCCTGTTTTTTATTTTAGTAATTTGAGTATTTTCTCTTTTTTTTCTGGGTCAGTCTAGCTAAAGGTTTGTCCATTTTGATCTTTTTAAAGAACCAGCTTTTGATTTTATTCTCTCTATTATTTTTCTATTCTTTACATTTATCTCCACTCTAATCTTTATGAATTCTTTCCTTCTACTGGCTTTGGTTCAGTTTGCTCTTCTTTTTCTGGTTCCTTCAGGTACAAAGTTAGGTTATTTTTTGGGGAATCTTCTTTTTTAATGTTTACATTTATAGCTGTAAATTTCCTTCTGATCACTTTTTGCTGTACACTGTAGGTTTTAGTATATTATGGGTTTGTTTGTTTTTTTATGTTCATTCATCTCTAAGTATTTTCTAATTTCCCTTGTGATTTCTGCTTTGACCTTTTGCTTGTTTAATTGCCACATTTTTGTAAATTTTCCAGCTTTCATTCTTTGGTTTGCTTGTTTGACCATGTTGTATTTGTTTTCTAAAGTATATGTTCAACTCCCAACCTCATTTTCTGAGACCAGCATTACCCTGATACCAAAGTCAGATAAGGACACTACAAGAAAAGAAAACTGCAGGCCCATATCCCTGATGAGTATAGATGCAAAAATTCTCAACAGAATATTAGCAAACCGAATTTAACAGCACAGTAAAAGGATCATACACCACGATCCAATGGGATTCATCCCTGGACGCAAGGAAGGTTTAACATATGCAAATCAATAAATGTGACATATCACATTAATAGAATGAGAAATAAAAATCAAATGGTCATCTCAATAGATACAGAAAAAGCATTTCACAAAATTCAATGTCCGTTCATGATAAAAATTCTCAACAAATTGGGTATAGAAGGAATGTACCTCAACGTAATAAAGTCCTACATGACAAGCCCTCAGCTAACATGATACTCCATGATGAAAGGTTGAAAGCTTTTCCTGTAAGATCAGGAATAAGACAAGGGTGCCCACTCTCACCACCCCTATTCAACATAGTACTAGAAGTCATAGCCAGAGCAATCAGGCAAGAAAAAGAAATAAAAGGCATCCAAACTGGAAAGAAGTAGTAAAATTGTCTGTTTGCAGATGACGTGATCTTATATATTGAAAATCTTAAAGATCCCACCAAAAAGCTGTTAGAATAGCAACCCAGCTAGAATGCAAGGCAATTTGGCTTACTTGATTTTATTACCTGTCTATTCCTGTGTAACAGATCACCCCAAAACTTAGTGGCTTAAAACAATAAACATTTACTATCTGACCGTTTCTGTGGGCCAGAAATTTGGGAGCAACTTAGATGTGTGGTTCTGGCTTAGGATCTCCCATGAAGTTGCTCTCAGGCTGTCAGCCAGGCTGTAGTCATATGAAGGCTTGACTTGGAGGATTTGCTTCTAAAATGGCTCACTCACATGACCATGGGTAAATGCTTCAATTCTTTGCCGAGTGGGCCTCTCCAAGGAGCATTATGACATGGCAGCTAGCTTCCTCTGGTGCAGGTGATCCATGATAGAGAGCAAGGAGGAAGTCACAGTGCCTTTTATGACCTAGTCATACATTGTCATTTCTGCCAGGCTTTTTGGTGGTAGCAGGTTACTAAGCACAGCCACATCAAGAAGAGGGAAATCAGGCTCTACCTTTTGAAGGGAGGAGTATCAAATATGAGGATCACTCACTGACCAAGTGGAGGTAAGCAGTGGAAGAGACTCACAATACCTCTTGACAGTGGCTTCCTGGAACTCTTCATTAAATTGTTAATGATTTCTCAAGGAATGGGAGAATAGTTTGATATTATTTCTAAAATCAAGTCTGTTGTTAAAGAGTTGGGCTGTTATTGAGATATATACTTACATACATCGTTTTCTTCCTTGCACTTAGGAAGTCTTAAAATTCACGTACTGGATGCAAAACAAATGATAAAATCCAACTAAAAATGTGTGAATAGTCCTTATTTTTCTGGCTCAAGTTTTGTATTGGAGACTGTTGTATGAGACAAAGCAATCATCAATCAGGATTTAGAAACAAAAGTTTTATTTCAGGTGCTGGTTATTAGAAAGAAGGCTAATGTGAACTGGTCAGAAGTATGAATTGTGTAATGTCTTTAGAACATCCAATTTGGGGGTAACTTTTAATTGTGATATAATATTAAACTGTGACAAAAGTTATAAGAATAGTATAAGGAGCTCCTATATACTCCTTATCCAGATTTACCAATTGCTTATGTTTTGTGCCATTTGCCTTATCATTCTTTCTCCAGTCTTAGCCCAGTCAGCCTAAAACCACTAGGGATAAACCTGTAGTGTGATAAAGTTAGGTTTATTGACTCATTGCAATGAGAGAGATTGCAGACCAGAAGAACCACAGGGCTTCTCACCAAACAAAGAGTAAAATAAATTTCTTATAGGATTTTGGAGAAGGGTGGCATTTAGGTGAAATTTAAAGGAAGTAGTGTTTTGATGGGGTCAAAGCAAAGCCAAGGCTGTGTGTAAAGGAGTCAACATCAGGTCTGGACTACAAAGTGGACCTAGGGTGTTTAGTTGTTTTATGAATTCTTTTAAGAAATACCAATCTTGATGGCACGGGTGATTTTGTAAGGAAGAACCAGAAAATATTGAAGACTGGGAGTCAAAGTGATTCAAAAGACTTGGACTGTGACTTTTTCTGAAACCACAAAAGTGATCTATGAGAAAATCAATGTTTAAACCCAAAACAGTTCTTATAATCAATATGAAATATAAATTCTAAATTATAAGAAAGCATTGATGAAATTTGATAATAATCTTTGTTTTTTTGTCCTTCCTTTGATATTTACTATTCTGTATTATTTATTGTGCTCTTTCATTATTTTCATGTGAAGTGGCATAGTCACTCAGTTATGGGTTAGTCTGTTCCCACTGAGGACTCTGTGACCTTGGACAAGTGTTTTAACCTCTCTGAGCATTGGATTTGCAACTATAAAATGAGATTACATTCACCTAGTAGCATTGTTATGTTTATTCTTTTCCACTTAAATTCCAAGAGCTTACACATACATTATTGTACTTGAATCTCATAACATTTCAAGTAGGCTTTCTTATAGCCTTGGTAAAGTGAAACTTTGATGTTATTAAGATATTGTTCTTCCTTCATTTGATCTTTTAGCACTAGAGAACAGTTAGAGAAAGTTATATTTCAGTAATGAATATGAGTAATTTCATTTGTTAACTAGTAGGGAGTGAGGAGACAGACAGATCAGTGTCTTTCAGTATGTAAATGGTTGAGTACTGTGCTAGAAGATGTGATGTGGCAGTCAGATGCTTGCAGCTCTGTATACAATCCCTGCAAATGCACTAACCATAAATATAGCCTGATAAAGGGTTGTTTTGTAGGCTACTCAAATACAAATGGCATTGCTATTAATGTTGTGATTTTTTTCCCCCCTAGACAATGAACACTTCTTGGTAAAATTATGAACAAAAATAAAATACAGATTTCATTGACTTACATAGGAGTTGTAGTTTGGAAATACTCATTTTGTCCTAAAATAGCAAGAAAAAAAAAGAGTTGATATTTATGTGTAAACTGCCTGTAGGTTTCTAGGTTGATGTAATTATAAATAGGTTGTTTTTTTTTTTTTTTTTACCTAGTTGAATGTCCAGCTGGAAATTTGGAAGTCTAGAGTATTCTTTGCTGTATAGGTCTGTTTGGTGCATTGCAAGATATCCTGCAATCCTGGCCCTTTTCCACTAAATGCCAGTAGTCATCTTAATCTTTCTGACATCTGAAAAACATTCCCTCCGATTTTAACAATGTCTTCAGACTTTACCACCCTTATTGAGAACTATTGGTCCTAGATGTGTGAAAGATGAGGAAGTTAAGTACTAGAGTAAGAAATGATTATGCAACTTATTTGCAATTATGCGTTGACTAAATTTAATTAAAATGGATAACTTGAGATTTTTAAAATTAAGATGGCTGTATTGTATGTTTTTATTTTTCCTAGTAAAATGAATGAAAATAAACCTGGTGACTCACAGAATCTTGGTAAGTAACTGTATTTAAAATACTTTCAAATATGATTTAAAATATTAAGATATTTTACTCTCGGTTTTTTTATTACAATAAATCCTTTTAGAATGCTACTCAAACAATAGGAATGAATTCCCTGATCCATGCTTAGTTCATATATTCATATACTAAAGTATAATATTGTATGTATTCATTTCAACAAAAATCTACTATAAGAGGACAATTTGCCAAATTTTATTTGTATTCTCTATATGTATTTATCAGGTATGGTTTGTATCTGAATAAAATAGTGTTATTTATTTAATAAATATAATTTTTTCACCTTTTTGTGTGACTTTTTCTTACAAAAGGAAAAAATGCAGGTGAGAACAATTTAAACAATACACACAAGTTGAACATGAAAACACACAATGAAATTGCTCACAAAAGTCTCCTCTAATAGATGCAGACCTTTGCTTTTAGTTGTTTTCTTCATTTATTAGTTATAAACAGTATATATTGACTTGCTACTGTGGAAGATGAGAAATTTAAATTGTTACTTTATACTTTTCTGCCACTACCTCTCCCCTCACCTACCCTTTTTAAGATTTCTTTTTGGATTCCCTTTCAAGTTAAAGTGTTACACTTCTCTCTATCTTGACCATCACTTACAGAGAGTATCTGTTAACTCCACACCACGTTGGATGAGGAAATTGTGCTCTTAAACCTCTCTCTGTTTTGCTTTTCTGCTTTTGCCTATAGACTTACTAAATATAATGAAGTCAGAACAATTTTATTGGAATTTAAACGTTAAAATTAAACAACAACAAAATCCAAATAAAAAACAAAATCTGCTTATAAAATGCATGCCTGAAACCTAGTCTGTTTGCATCCAGAGTCTCCATACTGGGTGAAGGGAGGAGGGGAGCAAACGGAAAGCCACAGGTCCACAGCATATAGCAGATACAGTTCCATCCAGCGTTCGTCATGAGGACTCCTCTTCTGTTTCATTTGTTAGTGCCTTCAAGTAGATTCCGACTCGTAGCAGCCCTGTGTACAGCAGGGAGGAATCCTGTGCCATTGTCTTCACCATCCAGCGCTGTATCAGACAATTCTCTGCTGTATGCATAGGGGTTTCATGGCCAATTTTTTGGAAGTGAGTGGCCGGTTCTCCTTTCTAGTTTGCTTAGTCTGGAAGCTCCACTGAAACCTGTCCACCATGGGTGACCCTGCTTGGTATATGAAATAGCAGTGGCATAGCTTTCAGCATCACAGCAACATGCAACTGCCACAGTATGACAACTGACAGATGGGTGGTGTGGTTCCCTGACCAGAAACAAAGCTGGGCCTTAGCAGTGAGAGCTCCAAATCTTAACCACTAGACCGCCAGGGCTGGCTCTTCCGTAGTCTCAGCTAATGCCTTGTATTCCTCTTCCTCTTGATAACTGCATGCACACTTATAGCTAAAAGTATAGGCACTGGAGATGAAGGAGTTAAGGCGGGAGCTGCTGGTGTCAGATGTCCAATAAGCACATGGCAATTTGCTGGAGTTAATGTCAGTGACTTTGTATGGGAAAGGAAGGGGGGCTGAAATCTTTTAAAAGATTGGGGGAAGGGGCTTATAGTTATGGCTTATCTCATTAAACTGGAGTGAGGGAGGGCAAATATAGGGGGGAGATTTCACAGTATTAAATATTAGCTCATGCTGTTTCTTTCCAGTCCTGGAATCTATTTTGTGAGTAGCCTATTAACGAATATACTAGTACCTTTCAACACGTAACGTCCATTCTTGATTCCATGTATTAGTTAAGGTGAATAAGACTAGCTGCTGTAATAGGTAAACTCTCAAGTCTTAATGGTTTAACACAATAAAAGCTATTACTTGCTTATGTTGTAGTCTAGTGTGGATTGGTTAGGGGAAAGGGGATAGATAGGGAATTTCTGCTCCATGTAGTCATTTAGAGATTCAGGCTCCTTCCATCTCGTATTGATCTGCCTCCTTGAGATCCTCAGTGTTTTTTCTCTTCAGCTAGTGATCTTCTCATTGTTTTATTAATATGTTATTAGAAATTTTTTATACAAGTAAACATCTTAAGGTAGAAAAGATTGATAATTATAATGCTAACATTTATTTAGTTCTATCTATGTGCTGCACTCTTTTAATTATATTACTATATACTATCTCATTTAATCCTTATTAAGGTGTAGTTTGAGGTAGGTACTGTTGTTGTCCTCATTTTAAAGATGAGGAAACAGAGCCATAAAGTGTTTATGTGACCTGCCCAAGGTTACATAGCAAGAGCGTGGAGCTGAGTCTTAGCTCAGATCTCTCTGACTCTACAATTTACCTTTTTAAAATTATATTATTATTGTGGTAAAATTCACATAACATAAAATTCACCATTTTAACTATTTTGAAGCGTACAATTTGGTAGCATTTAGTACATTAACAGTGTTGTGCAACCATCACCACTATCTAGTTCCAAAACATTTTCATCACCTCCAAAGGAAACTCTGTACCCGTTAGGCAGTCACTTCTCATTTCCCTTGTCCTCAGCCCCTGGAAACCACCACTCTGCTTTTTGTCCGTCTCTGTGGAGTTACCTATTCTGGGTAATGTAATCTATTGTGAGCTTTTGTGCTTGGCTTTTTTCACTTAGTGTAATACTTCTGGGCTCCTCCATGTTGTAGCCTGTATCAGCACTTCATTCCTTTTTTTTTTTTTAATTAATTATTTTTTTCCCCCCAAACCCCAGTAGATAGTTGTATGTCATAGATGCACATCCTTCCAGCCGCTGTATGCGGGACGCAGCCCCAGCATGGCTGGAGAAGCCGTGCGTCGGCGCGTGCCTGGGATCCGAACCTGGGCCGCCAGCAGCAGAGCGCGGGCACCCAACCGCTAAGCCATGGGGCCAGCCCACTTCATTCCTTTTTATAGCTGAGTAGTAGTCCATTGTATGGATATACTGTATTTCTTTATCTCTTCATCCATTCATTGATGGACATGGGTTTGTTTTCACTTTTTGGCTGTTGTGAACAGTGCTGCTATGAACATTAGTGTACAAGTATTTGTTTGAACATCTGTTTTCAGTTCTTTGGCATATATACTTGAGTGGAATTGTTGTGTCATACAGTAGCTATGTTTAACTTTTTGAGGAACTGCCAGACTATTTTCCAAAGTGGCTATACCATTTTACATTTCCACCAGCAGTATATGAGGGTTTCGATTTCTCCAGATCCTTGCCAACATTTGTTATTATCTGACTTTTTTTTGTTGTTTTTTTTTGAGGCAGATCAGCCCTGAGCTAACATCCATGCCAATCCTCCTCTTTTTGCTGAGGAAGACTGGCCCTGAGCTAACATCTATTGCCAATCCTCCTCCTTTTTTTTTTCCCTTTTTCTCCCCAAAGCCCCAGTAGATAGTTGTATGTTATAGTTGCACATCCTGCTAGTTGCTGTATGTGGGACACCACCTCAGCATGGCCGGACAAGCAGTGTCTCGGTGCACGCCCACGATCCGAACCCGAGCCACCAGTAGCGGAGCGCGAGCACTTAACCGCTAAGCCACGGGGCCGGCCCTCTAACATTTTGATTAGAGCCATCCTAGTGGGTGTGAAGTGGTATCTCATTGTGGTTTTGATTTGCATTTCCCTGATGACTAATGATATTAGACATCTTTTAATGTGCCTATTGGCTATTTATGTATCTTTGGAGAAATGTCTATTCAGATCCATTGCCCCATTTTAAAATTGGGTTGTGTTTTTGTTATTGAGTTGTAAGACTTTCTTATACATTCTGGACACTAGACCCTTAACAGGTGTATGATTTCCAAATATATTCTCCCGTTCTGTAGATTGTCTTTTCACTCTCTTGATAGTGTCTCTTGATGCACAAAAGTTTTAAACTTGGATGAAGTCCAGTTTATCTTTTTTCTTTTATTACTTTTGCTTTTGGTGTCATGTCATATCTAAGAAACCATTGCCAAATCCAAGTTTATGAAGATTTACCTCTATGTTTTCTTCTAAGCATTTTATAGTTTTGGCTCCTACATTTAGGTCTTTAATTTGTTTTGAGTTAATTTTTGTATATGGTGTGAGATAGGGGTTCATTTTTTATTATCTTGCGTGTGGCTATCCAGGTGTCCCAGCACCATTTGTTGAAGAGACTATTCTTTCCCCATTGAATGGTCTTGGCGTCCTTGTTCAGAATTAATTGACTATAGATATATGGGTTTATTTCTGGACTCTTCTTTTCCATTGATATATATGTCTGTCCTTATGCCAGTACCACACTGTTTTGATTTCAGTAGCTTTGTCATAAGTTTTGAATCTTCTCTCTTTTTTTTCTAGGTCACTCTAGCTAAAGGTTTGTCAGTTTTGTTGACATTTTCAAAGAACCAATTTTGGTTTTTATTGATTCTATTTTTCTATTCTCTATTTCATTTATCTCTGCTCTAATCTTTATTACTGCCTTCCTTCTGCTAGCTTTGGGTTTAGCTTGCTCTTCTTTTTCTAGTTCTTTAAGGTTAAATTAAGTTAGTGATTTGGAATCTTTCTTTTTTCTTATGGGTTTGCACAAGCCTAAAGATCAACTGGAGGTGAAAGCTTAGGGTTTCTGGGGTCTTTTCTGAGCATGCATCCAGCCCTGGGCATGTGAGTGTGCTTCTAGCTTCCCTGGTGTGTGTGGGAGCTTTTCAAAGTCCTTATTCCCCCATGTATCCCCTTTTCCCAGCCTCCTCTTTCCTAGTTTTTTTGCTCTGTTACCTGCTTGTCCTTTCTGTTATCCTTTGCTCCAGGCTACTACAGCTAGTATATTTGTCTTAAATGCTTTTGGCAAACAGTCAGGCTCCAGCCCGGAGAAAGTTCTGAGGCAGGTGAAACAAAGGCAAGCATCTGAGTCCATCCCTCAGGGAGCCACCACACAGATCAAAACACACAATCACATTTCTTTGAGAACAAGGTCCATATTACCTCCTCTTGGACAATCCATACCAGGAACATGGGCCATCCTACCTAGGACTGTTGCCCAGCTAGAGAGTGGGGGGATGGTAGGTGAGTAAGTTAAAATGCCACAAAGCTCTCATCAAAATTTAGCAGCTTGTTTCCTTAAAGCATTCTGCTGATTGTTGTAAGGTTTTAAATTAGATTTCAGGGTTTCTGAAAAGTTGATTCTGACAGTTTTTGGCAGCTTAATTGTTGCTTTAGAGGAAAGATGGAGTTTTGAAGTGTTCTAATCTGTTATTTTCAGTGATGATACCCTACAAGTTGCCATTTTAATGACATAGTGGAATTCATCATTAAAGATTAATGAAAAAAATTTCAAGTCACATTATTGTTTTAGAAGTAGATATTGGAAATTCTAAGTTACTGATAAACAATACAATGTGATTTGCTCTCAGAAAGAATTGAACACATCAATTGAGAGATGCGCCGATTCCATAGGTTCTTTTTGAAAAATTTAAAAAAATTTTTTTGTATCTATTTACTTTTTTCACTGTTAGCTTGTGTTTTCTGTCGGAAAAATGATGACTGTCCTAATAAATATGGAGAAAAGAAAACTAATGAGAAATGGAATCTCACTGTACATTACTATTGTTTGGTGAGTATAATTTATAATTAAATCCTAGAAATTTGATATTCTTCTAAAGAAGAGAATTAGATCCTGATGGCTGGTTTCTGAGAATTGGATAAGTCATTTAACTTCTCTGGATCTCATTTTGCCTATATGTAAAAATAAGATTTTTTATTTATCAAATTCTAAGATTCTGAAATTACTTGGTATGTATAAAGACCTGTCATCATTACCTGTTTATTTTTGTCTAACCCTTTAGGGCCTAAGTGAAAAAAAGGAGAAAATGGTTAGATCTCCAGGGGAGTTTGTTCTTATTACCACTTTCTTGTTTCCATTGTTGCTAGTGATAAATCTCAGAAAAGGCTAGTTTGAAGGTTCAGGGAGTAGAAGAAAAGTATTTTATTTCACAGAGAACCTGGAAAGAAAAGTTCTGACTAAAGACAAATATTTGTGGGAAAGGGAATAGACTAATATGGGTCGCTCAGAAGATAGAAGAAGTGATTTTAGACTGAGAATTAGTCTCTCTTTTGTTCCCCCTTAACTCCACCAACTTCTCACATCACTGAATCTGTGCCCTAAGGCATCAGTGGCACCATCACGGCGTTAGCATGCTAAGGTTGCATTAGTACACACAATATTTCTTGATATTCTCTTAGTTACGTAGTACCGCTTAACGAATTATCCTGAAATTTAGCAGCTTAAACAACATTCATTATCTCAAACAGTTTCTGAAGGTCAGGAATCTGGTATTGGCTGAGCTGGGTTGTTCTGGCTCAGGGTCTCTCATGTGGTAGCAATTGAGATGTTAGCTAGGGTTCAGTCATCTGAAGGCTTGACTGGGTTTGGAGGATCTACCTCTGATGGCTCATTCACATGGCTTTTGGCCTCAGTTCCTCCTACCTGTTGGCAGGAGGCCTCATTCGTTACTTCCTGTACACCTCTGTAAGGCTGCTCACAGCATGGCATCTGGCTTCTCCCAGAGCAAATGATGAAACAAAGAGAGAGAGAAACCAAGACGGAACCATATGACCTAGTCTTCACAGTCACATACCAGTGTCACTTTTGCTTTATTCTGTTTGTTAGAAGTGAGTCATTAAGTCTAGCCCACACTCCAGGGGAAGGGAATTAGGCCCCACCTCTTAAAGAAGGAGTATCAATAAATTTGTGGACAAATTTTTATACCCACCACAGCATCCATGTTAAAACTCTTTAGATAGCTTCATTGAGAAGCCATCTAACATATTCCTTGGTGGTTCTCTAAGACTACAGTTTTATGTCTCAGGTACCCTGTGGGTTAAATAGACTTATAGACTGGTCTAGGAACCAAATTACTTTGTACCAAGACTTAAGGGAACATGAAGTTAGCATTCTATATTTGTAAGTTGGAATCTGTTATATTTTGCATCACAAAAAAAAAAAAACCTTTTCATTTTTCTAAGTTTATTTTACTTTTTATGCAGTAGAATTAGGAGAGCTATTTTATTAGTCCGCGGGTTATTTTTTCATAACTAATTTTTAAGTAATATATATCACTTTTGGTCTTCTTTAGGATGTATTATACTGATTAAAATAAGCGTCTTCTCTAATCACAAATTGGAAGTATTTTTGAATTATTTAATATATTTAAGTTGATCATATCAAAATTTCCCTTATATTGTCTTATTTTATTAATGAGTATAATAATTTGAAAACATACTGACCCTAGGCTCAGCACTTAAAAGATTCTATTTCATTGTGAACAGGCAAGTATAGTAATGTTACAGATGGTAATGGAATGTTAGAGCTGAAAGAGACTTAGACACAATCTAGCCCCGTGTTATCATTTTTGTGTTTAAGGTCGGAGACATTAAATTACTTGCCTAGGGTTCCAGAAACTTGGACACAGAGCCTGGTTTGCAAGTCATGATTTCTTACTCACAATTCTGTGCTTTTTCTTGATTCATGCACTCTTAACATATTTAAATTGAAGTTAAAATCAAATTTAAAAAAATTTAAACATTTATGTTAACTGCAATTTAATGTTTCCCTGTAAAAATGCCTTTTATGATTCAGAATCCAGCTAGATTTAAAGTTAGCCTGAAAATCACCGATAATGTGAATTATCTCCATTGTATTTACTGTTTTGCACCTTTCAGTGTTTACCACTTTTTTTTTCTAAAACTTAATTATAGGTGTTTTTTGTTTTCCTGCCTTCCTTTTTCTGTTATTTCCTGGAATACTTTCAGAAACCAGTTTGGTTATATGAACTGTTAATGCACAGTGTCTTCCAAATCAAAGAATATGAGTAGCCTCTTACTCTGACCATGAAAAATAACTATTGTAGATAAAAGGTGCTTGAAATCTAAATTATTTTATGTCCATTTTTTATTGGAATATTATAGATATGTAGTTTTTATTCCAAACTAGTTTCTTAGAGTTTATTTTCTAATTGAGAATATGTTCATAGTTGATGTCAAGTGGAATTTGGCAGAGAGGTAAAGAAGAAGAAGGAGTTTATGGTTTTCTAATAGAAGACATCAGGAAAGAAGTGAATAGGGCTTCTAAACTGGTAAGTAAATTATTTTACTCATTACACTAAATGCCATAAATATTGTCAATACTAGGGACGCCTTTTTCCATCAGTTTCTCTACTAGAAATTTATGACTGATTCTGTGTTCCAATGCTTATTTTTGTCAAATACAATAAATTTTAGAAGAACATTTTGTATTTTTGCAAATGAAAGAGTTTAACTGACCCTGGATAATATATGTGACAATACTGATTTTACTTCCTTATGTTATTCCAACCTATCCATGATTTCACTCACTTTTACCATCAGAATTATGACCATACTTCCACTCTGCTGTTCTTCAAACCTTCAATCCTGAGTCAACCTAACTGTTCACTTTTCATTCTTATATGGGTTGGAATGATGGGTTGAAGTGGATATTACACAACTATACAGACCAGTAAATTATGATCTCCACACCCTTTATGGCCCTTCTGTGGCATCGTGTGCTTGTGTTCAGTGCCTTCTTGTTCTCCAAGATAAGTACAGGCCTACCTAGTTTTATTGCATTTCGCTTTATTGCACTTCACAAATACAGTGTTTTTTTACAAATTGAGTGTTTGTGGCAACCCTGCGTTGAGCAAGTCTATTGGTGCCATTTTTCCAACAGCATTTGCATTTTTTAGCAATAAGATATTTTTTAATTAAGGTGTGTACATTGTTTTTTTAGACATAATGCTATTGCACAGTTAATAGACTACGCTATCGTCTAAATATAACGTTTATGTGCACTGGGAAACCAAAAATTTGTGTGAATCGTTTTATTGCAATATTTGCTTTATTGTGGTGGTCTGGAACCGAACCCACACTATCTCCGAGGTATGCCTGTATTCTAAACTTTAACCCCTCATTCATTCAATGATAATTTGTGAATCTTCTGTGTGATAGCTACTATATTATGTGCCGGGAAAGGACTGTGGGTCTCCATGTGGTATAGAGTTAGAGAATAAGAAGGTTGGAAGCATAGGAGTTCTGTTCAGAGAATTTGATACTGGAATTGATGATTTCCATGGTGGAGCAGTTTTGGGTGATGATAGGATTCATCATTACACAAGAGTGGACACGAAGGGCATTGACACAGTATAGTTTAGGAAGTCCAAGAAAGGTTGTTTCATCAATGCAGAAGTTGTTTAGAATGATAGCAAGAATTAAAATACAAAGAAAGGTGCCAAAGTCTGGAGGAGGGGTGGTGACCTGGAAGTTAGCAGGTGGCAGAGGGTAAATGTCCTTAGGCTCAAAGGACCAGATTTTTTTAAGTATGAAGATAGAGTGGTGACCTACAGTCTACGACAGAAAAGTAAAATAATGTTCTATTTGTCCACCTTCCTGTCTCTGTCCGTATCCCACTCCCACCCCTTGCCAAGTCTGGAAATTAAGGAAGATGGGAAAATAAGCAGCTTCATCAAGCAATTCTCTAAGGGAAGCATGTAGAGACCTTTATTTTAGTTGAGGCAAAGAAATGGAGGCAGTTATCTTTGAAGATGTTGAGGATGCAGGACTGGATGGTAAAATAGAGGCTCTGGGGCACAAGGGAAAACCTTGGGAGAAAGGTTAGCTGTAGCATTTATCTAAGGGCCATGTGACAGTGTTAGTATCAGAATTCCTCCACCTCCTAATGATGGTGAACTTGTGAAAGATGGCTTCTAAAGGTCCCCTTATGGTTTGGAAATACCTGTTTTCTTAAAGCATCTGAATCTTTTCTGAGTATATTATGAACCTTTGAGAGTATCTTGATCCTGAAGAGGTATCTCCATTTTTGACCTTAAACTAGAATTCCATCTGTCAGTGGGAGACCCTCCTGTTGACAAGGTGTTCTCTCTAACGGGGTGGTGCTTTAGGAGTCAGCAGTAAGACTGTATAATCCCTCCGTCAGTGACTATTATAGTGGCCATCTCAAGGGTTCCAAGATGTTTTAAGTACTGTTCTGTATTTTAGTAATGATTGGTTCATCTAATAGTCTTTCTGTTTATATACCACTGTTATATTTCAGTTAGTGGCAGTGGTGTTGTATTTGTTTCCTAGGGCTGCCGTAATAAATTACCACAAACTGGGTCACTTAAAACAAATTTATTCTCTCTCAATTCTGGAGACCAGAAGTTTCAATTCAGGCTGTCAGAAGGATTGATTCCTTCTGGGAGCTCTCAGGGAGAATTCATTCCATGCTTCTCCCCGAGCTTCTGGTAGCTGCTGGCAACCTTTGGCATTCCTTGGTTTGTGGCAGCATAACTCCAGTCATTGCTTCCTTTTTCACATGGCCTTCCCGTCTGCCTTTTTCACATGGCCTTCCCGTCTGTGTGTCTGTGTCTTGAATCTCCCTCTCCTTTCACTTACAAAGGACATCAGTCATTTGATTTAGAGACCACCCCAAATCCAGGATGATCTCGTCTTGAGATCTTTAACTTACTTATATCTACAAAGATCTGATTTCCAAATAAGATCACATTCATAGGAATTCGGAATTAGGACTTGAACATATCTTTTTGAGCATCACTATTTAACCTAGTTTGGGTATCTAACACTTTTTCATTTGTTTAGGATAGAGTGATCCTAGCCAATTTTTTACAGATCGATTTTTAGTATAGTTTTGCTGTTCTCCTTGGTGAATATTTCCTAATTTATGTGTTTTCTATTGAGATTTGAATGAGACTTTCATGTATACCCATTATGTTTACAAACCCTTCAGTTTAAAATATTTTAGCAGGTAAGAAGGAAAAGAAACTTATCAGTCTCATCCACATGTTAGGTTACAGATGTTTCCTTTATCAGAAATTCTTATAGGGGTGAATCTTTAGTGTCTTTAGACTGTTTCTGGGTAGAACCGTTTTTTCAGGAAATTTCTTTAATATACCATCATCACAGCTGTTGTATGATGAAAATAATTTTCAGACTCCCCACAAGGAATATTCATTTGTACCTTGGTCATATTTTATACTCAATTTTTTGTATGTAGTGACCCCTATTTTCATATTTTCTTTTAGAAATGCTGTGTTTGCAAGAAAACTGGTGCTTCAATTGGATGTGTTGCACCTCGATGTAAACGAAGTTATCATTTCCCATGTGGACTTCAGAGAGAATGTATTTTCCAATTCACTGGCAATTTTGCGTGAGTTAATTAACTATTGAATATGAAAGATGAGTGTTAAAGAAAATTGGAAAATGGATATGGCTATCTCAGTGATATAATACCTTTGTAAAATTTCTTTTCAAAGCTGCACTGAGTTTATACGTATACATTATATATATATATAATTTCTCCCCTCCTTTTTTATGGAATCATTTCTGTCTGCAGAGTCTTGAGAATTGCCATGTCTGGAATGGGCTTAATGATTAGTATTCACCTTCAGCTTTCAGCTCTAGAATATAATATGGAACTGTTAATTTATTCATATTCAGTGAAAATTTCCACCTTACGAAATTCTAGATTTTTATGTCACTCTTTAGATTTAATAGTCCACTTTTCTTTCACAGGGCCATATATATTTCTCATTGAGTAAATTGAAGGCATGTAAGTTGGTGGAGTCCAAAAAATAAATAGTATGCCCTAGGATACCCCTGAAAATATTTACTTCTCAAGTCCAGCTTTAAACATCAAGATTTTATGAATTTTGGTATCGTAGTCCCCCCTTATCCATAAGGGATACATTCCAAGACCCCTGGTGGATGCCTGAAACCGTGGGTAGTACCAAACCCTAGATATACTATGTTTTTTCCTATATATATATACCTATGATAAAGTTTAATTTATGATTTAGGCACAGTAATAGATTAACAACAATAACTAATAAAAAAGAACAATTATAACAATAGACTGTAATAAAAGTTATATGAATGTGGTCTCTCTCTCAAAATATCTTATTGTACTTTAATTACCCTTCTTCTTCTTGTGATGATGTGAGATAATAAAATGCTTACATGATGAGATGAAGTGAGGTGAATGATGTAGGCAGTGTGATATAGTGTTAGGCTGCTATTGACCTTCTGACCATATGTCAGAAGGGGGTTTATCTGCTTTAAGATCACAGTTGACCGTGGGTAACTGAAACCGTGGAAAGCAAAACTGTGGGTAAGGGGAGGGTCTACTGTATTTGGTATCAGGAATGTTCTATTTATTTTAGTCTTTGTGTTCTTGAACTATTTAATGGATTGTTACCATGCACAAAAATGAAAGTTTAGAAATACAAAAGAAATTTAGTGGATTAGAAGTTATTATTTGTATTTTATTTGTTACATGATTAAAATATTTATTTTTAAGTTCTTTCTTTAATTTTATACAGTGTTGAGTACAATGGTGTATATACTCTGTTGCTAACAATATTACATAGGATTCTCAACGTAATATTAGTTACTGAAATTCTGTAAAGTAAGTCTCACCACCAAAAGTTCACATTTTGCAAGTCCAGCTCTCCTTGATCATAGATTGTAAGACTGATTTATAATGCCAAGGTTCCAGTCTATAGTAGGTTAATTATGAAAGAGATACAAATGAATTTTCTCTTACAAATGTGAATTGTAATGCTAGTCTATTTGTGCTTTGTCATTTATTAGATGTTGTTTTTAAATAATTTGCCTTTTTAGATCGTTTTGTTGGAACCATCGACCTGTTCAAATAATTACATCTAGTAATTATAAAGACTCTTTACCATGCACCATTTGCCTGGAATTTATTGAGCCTGTTCCAACGTATAGCATATTACGAAGTCCTTGTTGTAAGAATGCTTGGTTTCATAGAGACTGTTTACAGGTAAGATGTTTTGTAAGCTTTTTCTGATATGAAGTTTGTTGCTTGCTGATTTGAAATTTTATTTATTTATTTTTGCTGAGGAAGATTTGCCCTGAGCTAACATCTGTTGCCAATCTTACTCTTTTTGCTTGAGGAAGCAACATCTGTGCCAGTCTTCCTCTATTTTATATGTGGGTCACCGCCCACGAGTGGTATAAGTCTGTACCCGGGAACCGAACCCGGGCTGCCAAAGTGGAGTGCACCAAACCTAACCACTAGGCAACGGGACCGGCCCCTGATTTAAATTTTAAATTGGGAAGAATTGACGTGTATATTTTAGCTCTTACTACTTGTAACTTTTTAAAACAGCTTTATTGAAGCATACTTTACATATAACATTCACCATGTTGAAGTGTACAATTAATATTTTAATAAATACTTTAGATACTAACTTTTAATATATATACACACTTAAAAAATTTTGTTGGTTTTATCTAAGGATTTTGTTTGTATTTCACAATGAATAAAACACAGATTTTAATTCCCAAGTTCATTTACATATTTAAGCTTAGAAAACCAAGATATGTGAAATGATAATTTAACTGTAAGCTAAGGTATTTAAATGTTAACAAGCTTTTTTTTTTAACTACAGTAAACACTTTATCATAACTTCTTGACAGGGAAGTGATTACTGTCTAATGAATTAAAAGTATTAGTTCTTTGAGAGCCACCTTGTATGTCAAATCTAATGGCAAGTTTTCAAGTAAATGAAATATAAAACACATGAAGTTAAACAAGATTTAATATTTCTTTGATTCAGAAGGTACTTGAAAATTTTTTAAAGATCCCAGTTATTGATAACATCACGTGTAGTATACATGTGTGAAAGTTCCAACTGATAGACAGTTGTCATTAATAGGATGCCAAAGTAACAAAGGATTTATTTAAGTTTAATACTGGTATATAAAACCTGGCTTTTATTGTTTTTTAGTAAAATGAAATGTTATTATTGATTACAAATTATTCAGAAAAATATGTTTTAAAGTTAGGAAATGTTGTAAATCCTCTTATATTTCAATAAAGTCATAAAAGTACTAACAATAGTCAAAGTAGTAAAGCTTGATTACTTTCTGTTCTTTTGTGTGAGCCTTGAACTTTTATATTTAGGATTAGTCAGTTAAAATGGCAGGATGGAGCCTTTGTTGTTGGGTAAATGTTAGAAATTCTGTTAATTCTTATAAAGAAGTCTTTGTAAAAGGATCCGGAGAGTGCAGTTTGTAAACATCATGAAGTGTTATCTTTACCTATTGAGGAAGAAGTTCACATTATATGAGAATCTTAAAAAAGTAATTTATCTAAAGTAAGCATTTGTATTTGAATAAATGTAATTGCTACCAAATGTATCATATTGTTAATTTTATAACAAGTATATTTTTTTCAAGATGAATAAGATTTGCCTCATTTATGTGTTAATAATGAAACAGAGAGGTTCTCAAACTTAACCTAGTATTCATAGGGCTTTTTGTGAACACTCTGAAAATATCAAGTTTCTAATTCAGTCATTAAAAAGTAGAAATAATATTTCTAACAAAAATGTAGGTCTGCTTTATGCAAATAACATATAAAATCACAGCCATATGGACACCTATGGTACAAATATTAATAAGCAGTTGTTACATGATTAGAACACACCAAGACGAAGCTAATTCTTGAGTCATGTTCTCTAAAGGAGCTTCAGTGGCTTTTCCACTCAGGTACTAGAGTCTTAACTGAAATAGTAAATGGAGTCTACGCTGTCTGGATAGCTGTAACAATACTTGAAGAAATTTTTTTAAATCTCTGAACTTCATTAATATAAGAGTCAAAGGAAGAAAAAACCTATGCAATAGAATGAGAATTGTATGCAGTTAAGCATATTCATTATTTGTTACTGCTACAAATGCTATGTTGGGATTTTGTAAGGAGAGACTACAGATTAATATCAATGAAACTGATGGAAACTTCACTCTGTGTATGTAGAGAATTGTCAGTATTCTTGTTCAGGTTGGATTTCTCCATCGTTGCTATAAGTCTTGTTGGTAACTTCCATATGTCCTATGTTGTTTTTTTCCCTCTATTCTAGACCCTTCCTTGTATCATATCCTGTATTCACTAAGATCTTGGTATCGGGGTACAAATGCGTGAAGATCCTTTAGGTTCAGGGGTTTCAATAACTTGTTGCTTCCCTTGCACGTGCTATGTGTATATGCCCTTGCTAGTTGTTTGAACCTGGATTCCTCTTTGTTCACTTCTTCACCATCCACAAATCATTCCCCAAGTCTGTCAGGTCTATCTAACCAATATTTTGTGGGTATCCTTTTTTGTTACTACCCTGTGCTTTAAACCCTACGTGATTTAACTTGAAACACTTTTTTTTTTTTTTAACTAGACTTTTGCAGGAGCCTACTAAGCTGGTCTTTCTCCTGCATGCTTTATTCCCTGTCAATTCTTCACACTGTTGGCTTTGATTTACCTGTCTATCCTCATTACTTGGTTCAGTATGGCCGCCATGTAATCCCCAAGTATATTATCATTAGTTCCCTAATCACAGGTGCTCTTTCCACTGAGACTTGATATGTGCTATTCCTTATCCTTGTGATGTCTTTTGTCCTATTTTCCTGGCAAACCCCTATTGCTTCTTCCAAACTTAGCTTTGACCTCACCATACCTGTGATGTTTTTGTCAGGCTCTTATACAGACTTAGATACTTATTCCTCTCTCTTCCATGAAGAGACTTTTTAAAGGCTTTATAAAAACACTTGTACGGGCCAGCCCAGTGGCGCAAGTGGTTAAGTGCGCACGCTCTGCTGCGGCGGCCCAGGGTTCGCCAGTTCGGATCCCGGGCGCACACCAACGCACCGCTTGGCAAGCCATGCTGTGGCGGCATCCCGTATAAAGTGGAGGAAGATGGGCACGGATGTTAGCCTAGTGCCAGTCTTCCTCAGCAGAAAAAGAGGAGGATTGGCAGTTGTTAGCACAGGGCTGATCTCCTCACAAAAAAAAAAAAAAAAAACACTTTTACGCTGTATTATATTGTATACCTGTGTGCCTACTCGCAAGGATTTCTTGAAGTAGGGTCTAAGTCATTTTATGTTGCTATTTTTGGTACATAGCATATTGTTTAGCACCTATATAGTAGGGGTTACATGTTTGTTAAATGAATGTGTACTACACATTTTTTTTATTGGGGATGGTCTACTCTTTCTAGTAGGCTTATAATTTCCTGTCTCCTCTAAGTACCTCTGCCTGCTGCTTCTGTATTTGTTATTTGCTGAAGCGGTGAGAATAGATTTTATACTTTGACCCTCTTAGGAAGAAAACTAACTTAGAGATTGAGTTAAAAACAGAACCAGGGATGCTGTATATGTAACACTTATTTAAACATCCTTCCTAGATGAAGTAGCTCAAGATTTTTACTGTGTTATTCACAAAGAGTGATGGACAACACAATATTTGGGGACAGAAATGACATTAGATATCAAAGGTTGAAAAAAATATATGGGTGATAGATGTAAAGCTAAAAACAGGCAATTTATTAGCTTACTTTTTTTTTTTGACCATTAGGAAAAAAGATCTCCAAATTTTAGCAGTGGGATAACTTAGTTTATCAAAATTTGAGAACTACTAGCATAGAGAATGTTTTCACAATAAATTAAGTGAAAAATAGCACATGTTCTGTTAACTCTATAATTCATAACCTGATAATCTGTTAAATTGTTAACAACAGATTTTCTGTTTTCCACTATAGGTTCAAGCAATAAATGCAGGAGTGTTTTTCTTTAGGTGCACAATATGCAATAATAGTGATATATTTCAGAAAGAAATGTTGAGAATGGGAATTCATATTCCTGAAAAGTGAGTAACATTTAGTTTTTTAACAAAAAGGTGTTTTAAATGTAGGATTTAATAACAGTAGAATTTATCATTTCTGTCTGATTAAGTGATCGTGGACAAGTAGCCATTTCAAATGGGGAAATGTAAAGCCGTCCCGCCGCCTCCCCCTTTTCCTCTCCAGGTTGCTAGTTCTTGAGGGCAGGGACTGTGACTTCAGTGTCTCATTAGTTAATAAACACCTCAGTCGTTACTATATAAATTGATTGATTTATACACAAGTATAAGAGACTTCCAAATGGTATGTATGAATTATCTAAGAGAACCAAGTTGTGGTTTAAAATGTATGAGAAGAATTTTCTTAATACTTAAAGATGAGGAATCCAGAAATGATACTAAACTTTAAATTAAAAAATTGGAAGTAAAATATTAGGAAAAATTTTAGAAAATTTCTGCTTAATTTTTCATTTAGCGTTTGAAAATTCACTGAGACTAATTATCTGTAGGATAAAATGACACTAATGGATTTATATCTTGAAGAGAATGATTACTTCTAAAAAGAACAAGTTTTATCCTTGTTCCTAAGTATGAGAGAAGTTTTTATTTTTAGATTCATTACCAATCCTTTTATGTAACATTTTAGGTCAAAGTATATTTTATATCCTGCTTCAATTACAGAGACGCATCTTGGGAATTAGAGGAAAATGCTTATCAAGAGCTTCTGCAGCACTATGAGCATTGCGATGTCCGAAGATGTCGTTGCAAAGAAGGGCGAGACTATAATGTGCCTGATAGGTATACCGGGCAGTTTGTTTGTGCTGAGTGTCCTTATTTAAACCTTCAGCTGAGAAAGTAGGTTTTCTAGCTAGTAAAATGTACTGTTGCTCTTGGATGTTTGAAGTTTTAACTTGAGATGAGGTATATTTATTAAATGTATATTTACATCTATTGACAGAGAAATTACTGCAGTCAGCATAGTTGTACCTTATTTTTGTGGTGTATTTTCATGAGGCTCCATTTTCTAGAGCTATACTGTCCTATGTGGTAGCCACTAGCCCCACATGGCTACTGAGCACTTGAAATATGGCTATTCTAAATTGAGAGGTGTTGTAAAATACACACCAAAGATTTAGACTATATCTTAGTTTGCTAGGGTTTCCATAACAAAATACCACAAACTGTGTGGCTTAAACAACAGAAATTTGTTTTCGCACCATCCTAGAGGCTAGAAGTCCAAGATAAAGGTATTCGCAGGTTTGATTTCTTCCAAGGCCTCTCTCCTTGGCTTGCATGTGGCTCCCTTCTAGCTGTGTCCTCACATGATTGTCCCTCTGTCTGCATCCTGATCTGCTTTTCTTATAGGGACACCAGTCATAGTGGATTAGGACCTATCCATATGACCTCATTTTATCTTAATTATCTCTTTAAATTATCTTAATTATCTCTTTAATTATCTCATTTATCTTAATTATCTCTTTCAAGGCCCTGAGGTACTGGGTGTTAGGACTTCAACATATGAATTTTGGGGGACACAATTCAGCCCATAGCAGTAAGAAAAAAAGAACTTAATAAAATATCCTGTTAATAATTTTTTATATTAATTACATGTTGAACAAAATGATAATATTTTGAAAATATTTAAATTCATTTCACCTGTGTCTTTTATCTTCTTAAATCTGGTTATTAGAAAAATGTAAATTACATATGTGATTTGCATTGTATTTCTATTAGATAGCACTGTTCTAGAAGTTAATTTAACTAGATTAATCTAGCAGTGTTTCTTTTGGATCACTATAAAAATGGTTTGGTGTTTGAAATTTATTGATTACTCTTTTGTAATGTCAGTAGATACTGGCTCTAATTTCAATCAACAATCATTTTTCTGCCTTTTATGTACACTATACTGTGTTAGATACTAGAAATCAAGAGTATCTTCATTTTTTAAGATGCAGAATAAAAAGTAACAAATCCAGTTCTGTCAAAATTTATGTAGGAAATTTCAATAAATTTTATCCCTGTTATACAATCTTACTTAACATGGCAAACTGGAGCTTCAAGTGCAGAGCAGAATATTAAGAACCTTGTTTCTGGTGGAAAGTGATTGGCTGGATCACCTACTACTTATTTGTGAAGACTCAGCTGAGGTCTTGCCAGCTTTGGAAAGTTTCCCCTGAGCAGCTTTTACCACTCCTGATTCTCCATTCTGGGCTGGGTTTTCGCTTTATCATGCTTGTTACAGTGTAATAAATTTGTCTTTGCCATTAGACTAAAAATTCTTTAATGGCAGAGATCTCACTGAAGATGTTGAGTAATGTGTATTCTTGCCTATGTTACTTAATCTGGTGACCCTGTTTATTCATTTATAAACACTAATAATACCCCTCTCAAGGGATGTGCTGAGGCACAGATGAGATAATGTGTATAAATGAGTTTTGTAAGCAGTAAAGTGCTTTAGAGTTTTAAGAAGCAATACATTCATTAATATTGATATTTGCTAAATTCATTTAGACTGTTTTAATTAACCTATATATATTTCTTGTATACTGCTGGTCACCCAGTCAGTAGCTACCAAACACCCATTTCTGTCTGGCAGCTAGACAGAGGCAAGATTGCTATCCCTTGCCTTTTCTCCTGGGATACAGATACCTGCCATCTGAATGCTTTCTTTCCTAATCTCACTTGCTCTCATCCTAGTGATAGGAAGGCAGTTTTGCTGAAAGCATGGTGTGGTGGTTAGGAGCATGGGTCTGAAGCCAGGTAAACTGGGGTGGAAACCACACTATGAGACTTATGAGCAATGTGAACTTGATTGGGCAAGTTATTTATCCCCTATGCCTTGGTTTCCTCTTCTTTAAAATGGATGTCACGGTGGTTTTCCCTGCCTTTTAAAATTATGAGGATTGGGTGGGCCCCGTGGCTTAGCGGTTAAGTGCGCGCGCTCCGCTGCTGGTGGCCCGGGTTCGGATCCCGGGCGCGCACTGACTCACCACTTCTCCGGCCATGCTAAGGCCGCGTCCCACATACAGCAACTAGAAGGATGTGCAGCTATGACATACAACTATCTACTGGGGCTTTGGGGGGAAAAAAGGAGGAGGATTGGCAATAGATGTTAGCTCAGAGCCGGTCTTCCTCAGCAAAAAGAGGAGGATTAGCATGGATGTTAGCTCAGGGCTGATCTTCCTCACAAAAAAAATAAATAAAATAAAATAAAATTGTGAGGATTAAACTTTTCATGTAAGAATGAAAATTGGGCCTGGTGTATAATAAGCACTCATGTTATCTGTCATCTTTCTTTCTCTTCATCATCAGTTGGCAGAACTATCTGGGGAAGAGGGAGGGACACATACCTACACACCCATATCCACACAGAGGGAGATTTGCCCACACCTACCAGAGGGGAGAGTATCCAGCTACCTCTCTTATCACTCACACATCCACATAATCACGGAGTATATCCATTTCTATACAGAGAGGGTGTGCTCATAACCATGCAAAGAGGAGGCCCCACACCACAACCTACACCCACACTCGTACAGGAAATGTGAATATGGACGGCACATGTCACACAACACAGTGGGGAAACATGCGCCTGAGGGGTTAGGGGGAATAAATGAGAGAGAATACGAATGTGGGCCAGTTAGTAAGTCTGGATCCTCTTGAGCTGCATATACCTGAAGTGTCTGAGTAAGCTTGTGGCAGGAAATAATTTGTCACCTTGCATGGGAAAGATAATGTTTTAGGTAAGATGATGAATTTACTGAATGGTTCTTCCAAATTAGGCACACTGACAGAGCAATCTTTCTATGAACAGAGTCATCTCCAAATATAAAAGAAAAATTTTTTTCCTCCTTAATCATATTCTTTCTGATGTTCATATTTTTTGTGTCTGTGCATGTGCCTGTACGTGTTGGGTATTTAGGTTAGGTATTTTAAGTTAGAGAATATTTAGAAGAGGAGGTCACAAGCATCATAAATGAAATAAAAAAAAATACTTTAAGGAAAAGTAATGCAGTTTCAAAGCAGATAATCTATTTTTCCTGCTTTAGTAAAAGGGTCAGTTGTTTGCGTGCAACAGACAGTGAGGCCTGTGGCAGTGGTTGGAATTAGACTAAGTTAATACCAAAATGTAAACATCTGCTTCCCTTTATGTCCTCAGCAAATGGGAAATAAAGCGCTGTCAGTGTTGTGGTTCTAGCGGAACACATTTAGCCTGTTCCTCACTACGATCATGGGAACAAAATTGGGAGTGTTTGGAATGTAGAGGTATTCTCTATAATTCAGGTAATATTTTGTAATTTTGAATAAAGATGTTTTCATTCAAATGCATATTACTAAAAAGTTTCTACCTGTATTTCTATTATGCTAACGTTGGGATTTAAATCTGCAGGGGAATTCCAAAAAGCCAAAAAACATACGTTACCCAACACTAATAATGTGGGCATAACCGATTGTTTGTTGGAAGAATCATCACCTAAATTACCCAGACAGTCACCTGGAGCCCAGCATAAAGATCTGCTGAGGTGTGTATTTTGAATTGGAGAAAAATATAAAACTCTATTTTGAGAAAATTACAACAGAAAGTGGCTGTGTACACTTAGAATATTAGCTGATCTTACAGAAGTCTGGAAGAATATTTTTCAGACTCTAAGACCCAGCATTTGGTAATGAAATCAATGCAAACAACATTAAAAAAAAGAAAAACAGGATAGAATAGAATATAAAATATCAGATTGCATTACTAATAGAACGTATATGAAATATTTTTAGTTGTGTACTGAGTCATGATGAAAAATATATTTTTTATTATAGATCATTTTCAAGATAGTTTAAAAAGCACTGATCTAGCAAATGTGCTTAAAATTTTATTTGATTATAGAGTAAGACAGGAAATTAAAATATCAAGCATACCATGTTACTTTGTTAAAAGGAAAGAATCATATTTAATAAGAGATGGTTTACTTTTTAATTTTATAATCATTTGTTTAATATACATTTAGTGTCAAGATCTAAATGTCAGCTCTTTAGAAAGCTTAAGGCATTCTTACAAGTATTATGTATTAACGCCTAACTTTTTATAAAACAGCAAAATAAGTAACTTGCAAAATCATTCATAAACATTTAAATAACACTAAAATTACGTCTTCATGCCGTGTCAGGTATTCGTTCAGTTGAAGTTAGTATTTTTAAGTACATGTAGCTTTGCAAAAGGGTTTGTATAGAACGTTGCTTTTAGCCAGTAGGAAAAATAGACAAAAATAACATTAGTAGTTAAGCATGATGAAGTACTTCCTTGTTAAAATAGTATTGTTAAAAGTGAGAGGGAAGAGAGAATTTTTATGAAAATATTTGATAACTAGATTTGTAGATAGAAGTGAATAGTAGATTACTATTCAAAAAGTGAAGAATTGCTGTTTTAAGATACCACTTGTGTTAACTGAAAATTTTTATAATATTTTTATTATCAAAAAATATTCACATTAGTTTTAAATAATTTTAATATTTAGATTTCCAAAGATGTTTGATTTCTTGCTCCTGCTTTTTTTGTGTGTGTGAGGAGATCAGCCCTGTGCTAACATCTGCCAATCCTCCTCTTTTTTTTTGGCTGAGGAAGACTGGCCCTGGACTAACATCATGCCCATCTTCCTCCACTTTATATGGGATGCCGCCACAGCATGGCTTGCCAAGTGGTGCATCGGTGCGTGCCCGGGATCCGAACCGGCGAACCCTGGGCCGCTGCAGCAGAGCGCATGCACTTAACTGCTTGCACCACTGGGCCGGCCCTCTTGCTCCTGCTTTTAACATCCCATCATATTCTAGAATAGCATGGGCATTCCCATTCCAGGCAGGAGCAAGGAAGCAACCTGCTACAAGAAGGTATATTTCTGAAGGATTATTGTCAGAAGACTTTGGATTTCCTTCCACCTAGGTTAATGAATAGGGGGTTGTGTGAAGAAAGAAAAAGCAAAGCCTTGCCCACACTAGGCTATTATAATGTCTTAGGATGGGAAAAATTTATACTTGATATAGAAAGATGATCCATGGACGTTGCCCCAAACAGGATTATTTTGAGTACATCAATCTCAATTACAGATGGAGAAACTGAGGCAGGGAGCAATTGAGTTAGTTCATACAGTTGCCTGGAGGTCTTGTTAAGAGACAGATTGCTGGGCCTCATGCTCAGAGGTTCTGATTCTGTCTTTCTGCTGTGGGGCTCAAGAATTTCTGTTTCTAACAAGTTTCCAGGTGTTTGCTGCTTCTGCTGATCTGGGACCACACTTTGAGAATTACTGGTATAGACTAAAAAGTACTGTATAAAGAGTTGTGAATTCTGTTTATCATATTAGCTCTACTGTTAATTAACTTTATGATTAAAAATACATTGTGTAATCTCTTAAAGCTATAGTTCTCTCATATAGTCAGCAGAGATTATGTTTGCTCTATTTTTAAAGGATCTAGTGAACGTGAAATATAAGATACAGTTAGGCGAGTGTATATTTTAGCCATTGGCCAGAAAGGTGAGAGTTTGAGCTTCTGAATCCACTAAATTGATCAAATTGAGATAATCATCTATCGGCATTCTCATAAATCATTTATGACATTAAATGATTTTAATTTGATAAGACTGGGGAGAGGAAATCAAGAATTTAGAACTAAGGTTATCAAATAACTGTATTTGGTTTCAGTGGCAGCCATTGTCTGCTTTTGGGTGGGAGTTGGGGAAGAACTTCCTTTTAATCTTTTGTTCTATTCTTTTTTATTAGCTGTATAACTATTATGTCACATAAAGTACTTTAGAGTACTTACCTCTGTTTAAATTCATGTTTTATAGGCAAGGCAGCAAATTTAGAAGAGATATTGCAAGCATTATAATAGAACTAGGATTTCAAATTAAAAAAAAAACTAAAAGATTATATGTCAACAAAGCCAATATCTGGAATAGTGCCTTAAATGGATTCAGAAATAAAAACTTTAATCCTTCATACACAATTGAAGTAGTATATGTTGATGACAATGATAATTTTGGAAGAGAATATCCTGGATCAAAGCAAGAATTCCTAAGTCTCTTAATGCAGCGTCTTGAGAACTCACCATTGTTTGAAGGGTCCTTGTCAAAGAACTTGTCTCTAAATTCTCAAGGTAATTATTTTATTTATTATTGTACATACTGAATATACCATGTGTAAAGAAAGAGATAGCTGATTAGAATTAATACTCAATACCTGTGGTCAAATGTGTAATTCACTTTGTTAATAAAATACCGATAGAATCACAGGAAAGAGAGGAGGAGATGTGATATTTTTAAAAGTAAATTTTGTAATGACACGTTTTGTGTTTAAGAATATCTGTAATTTCTTTATAGCAATATCCTCCTTGAAGTGATTCCATAATTAAGTGTAACTTCTTAAGAATGTACTTTATATTCGTTCTAATTTTGTTTAAATAGAGTAGCCAAATAGGATGGATGATTATTTGAGCCCTTCTTGTTCAAATATTCGGAATTTGCATTTGGCCTATTTCTTTACAACCTAGGGTTTTTATAGTGTAATTTTCTGGTCCACATGAAACAGATTTTTTAATGTACTTTAGCTTTCAAGAATTTTTCTTACACAATTATGTATATGATACTTTTCTATCTTTACTTCTTGCTAGGAATTGATGTGATTAAAACAGATCTCTCAAAACACTGGTTAATTCTGGCATTCTTTTTTAGGAGCTTTTATAAAAAAGAGAGTGAGAAGACTTATTTCATTCCATTTGAGTTTCCTCCTATGTATTCCTTAGAACTTCCTCACCATTGCCTGAAGCATCATTAAAATAATTGAGAAACTACCAAGGATCATTTGTACTATATATAATACGCACAGCTTAATTCTAAACTCCCTCAAAAAAAAACCACTCCAAATAATCAGTAATGTTCACTCAAGGCAGTTTTGGTACAGTGGAAAGTACATGAATTTAAGTCACAAAATCTAAGTCAGTGTATACACATCTACTTCAGTAGCCTTATATCCTTGGATTAATTACATAGCCTCTCTGGATCTCAGTTTCTTCATCTGTAAAATGTGACTACTAATGTGTAGTATATAAGGTTATTGTTGAGATTTTATTATTGGTTCAGGTATTGTTATGTTGCTTGTTAATAAATTGCTTTGAACAACTTTCAGAAAAAAAGGAAAATTTACATATCTTTTTGACTTAACAAAGTAGCTAAAACCTTTTAAATGACAATTTAAAAAATATTGAAAGCTGTGATGATATGGTGATAGAACATATATTGTTGGGAGTAAATTTGTGCTATTTTGGAAGATAATTTAGGACTATGTAATCAACAACCTTAAAAATGTTCATATGCTTTGAACCAGGAATACCATATGTAGGAATCTATCCTAATCAAATAATCAAAGATATATAACCAAGAATATGTAAATAGATGTTGATTGTAACATTGTGTCTCATAGTTGCAAATGTTACTCAGCCAGGGTAGCCAGTAATAAGGGGATGGTTTACATAGTAACACCTCTGTAAATTAGTCTTAATACATTCATTAGCTGTAGATTTGAATAATTTTGAATAATATAAAAAAAGTTTACAATATAGTAAGTAGAAAAAAACAGAAGTCACACTATTTATATTTATATACACAACGGCAAATACACCAAAGTGTGTACACTGGTTATTATGGTGGTAGGATTATAGGTGTTGCTTTTTTCTTTTTTTAAGATTTTCTGTATTTACATTTCTTCTACAATAGGTTATTACTTTGTATTCAGAAAAATATATTTTTTGTATATTTTAGGTGAGATCTGTATTTTATACATGATTATAGCTTCTATGAATTGTTATTTTACATTTATCTACTGCTTAGGGTTTTTTATTTTTAATTTATTATATATGTATTCATTATATATGATGGTTATCTTATAATAATAAAAGAAGTATATTTGATGTATTTTCATCTGTATTTACAGCTCTGAAAGAGAATCTTTACTATGAAGCTGGAAAAATGCTTGCCATTTCTTTGGTTCATGGTGGTCCTTCACCTGGTTTCTTTTCTAAAACCTTGTTTAACTGCCTTGTTTATGGACCAGAAAATACCCAACCAATTTTAGACGATGTTTCAGACTTTGATGTGGCACAAATTATAATCAGGGTAAGAAATGTACCTGTGTATTAAAATGTAGGCTACATCCTAGGTATATTTGAATATAAATAATGGATCTGCAATAGAATAATAATGCTCTTTGTGGAGTAGTTAAGAAGTGTCAATATTTCTGTTTACCAGCAGAGTTCACAACCAGTTAAGAGATAGATGTAAAGGTCAGACAGCTAGAGATCAAAGTACAGGTTTAATGTTGATAAAACCAGTTGGATACTGTGACTTCGATCTGTGGTCAAATGGCTTGCTAACACTCCTTAGAACTAGATGGATTTATCTACCCGGCCAGAGAAAATATGAAGCAACTTCCTTGTTGCAGCTAGAGAGCAGATGAAAGTGCACTTTCCTGCAGGCAGGTGAATCTGAAGAGGGGAAGGACTTGGCTTACTGGTCAGAAAACTTATCCTTCCTCCTACAAGGAGGTATGAGTGACAGGTGGAGAGAAAGACCAGGCTGAATTTCTTCTATATGGAAACAAGTGGGGAGACTCAATGTTCCCACCTAAAAATAGTTACCATTTATTGAGCCCTGTACTACACGTTACATGTACAGATTGTTTAGTTATAATGCCCTATGAGATAAGTATCATTGTCTACATGTTACTGATTTGGAAATTAACTGAGACATTGAAAGCCATTCAACTTTTCTTCCCTCAACCTCCCCCCTACTTAAGCCTACTCTATCCGTTGTCTTAATTAATAAGCAGTATAGTTGAGGGTCCGGCCCAGTGGTGCAGCAGTTAAGTGCGCATGCTCTGCTTCTGTGGCCCAGGGTTCGCAGGTTCGGATACCGAGCGCACACTGACACACCACTTGTCAAGCCATGCTGTGGCGGCGTCCCATATAAAGTGGAGGAAGAAGGGCACAGATGTTAGCTCAGGGCCAATCTTCCTCAGCAAAAAAGAGGAGAATTGGCATTGGATGTTAGCTCAGGGCTGGTCTTCCTCACCAAACAAAAAAAAAAAGAAAGAAAAAAAACAATGTAGTTTAATGGTTAAAAGCAAATACTCAGAAGTCAGATTTTACTTTGAAATGACTGCTATAAGCTGCGTGACCTTGGGCATGTTAATCTTGTTAAACCGTAGTTTCTAAACCACAAAGCAAGCAATATGGAAGTGTGTTGTTATAATAATTCCATTTATTTGGCCCAAGACTTCTCATCCTAAAATGGTAATTTAAATTGACCCTTTAAATCTTCAACTTATTTTTCCTTTTCTCCTCTTTACCAAAAAATGTACTTTAGTTTAACTTCATTTTCTCTACTTTCTCTTTCCTGTTATTTCTTAACTTCTTATCATTATACTTCTGTTCTCACCACCACTCTTCCAAGTTAGATAGTCATAGCTGATATCCAGGGATCTAAATCTCCACATGCAAAGGCCTTTCTTCTAATCCCTCATCTTCTCTGACTTCTGCAATCACCACTGTCTTCAAATTCCTCTCTACTGTTTTCTTTAATGTTGTACTCCCTCTTACTTTTGACTGCTACTGTCTTTTTTAATGTTTTTTCTTCCTACCCCTGAAACTTACATATTTTTCAAGACTTCCTACCCCTGAAACTTAACGTATTTTTCAGTCTTAACAGTCCTCATTCTATACTGTTTGGAATGCTTCCTCTCACCCATAACCTTTCTTTTTTTTTAAGAAATGTTTTTTTTGTTTGTTTTTTTATAAGCTTTATTTTTATTTATTTTTTGTGTGTGAGAGGAAGATCAGCCCTGAGCTAACATCCGTGCCAATCCTCCTCTTTTTGCTGAGGAAGACCGGTCCTGAGCTAACACCTATTGCCAATCCTCCTCCTTTTTTGTTTCCCCGCTTTGCTCCCCAAAGCCCCAGTAGATAGCTGTACGTCATAGTTGCACATCCCTCTAGCTGCTGTACGTGGGACACCGCCTCAGCATGGCCGGACAAGTGGTGCGTTGGTGCGTGCCTGGGAACTGAACCCCGGGTGGCCAGTAGCGGAGTGCGTGCACTTAACCGCTAAGCCACTGGGCTGGCCCACCCATAACCTTTTTGAATGATTCCGAGACCTGTATTTTTGAGCCCCTAGACTTTTATATCTAGATAGGATCTGAGTCTTGCTATCACTTTGAGCCCAACATGTTTAAAACAGAGCTAATGTTTTTCCCTGAATTTGTTTTTGGCCTGATTTTACTATTCTTTTCAAGAGATTTCTTACTTCCAGGCCATTCTGGAGAAGATACTGTTTTCATTCTTCCATACTCCATTTATCGGTATGTGTCAAGTCATCTGTCTCTAAGACTGGCTTATCTTCAACCTTTCCTTCTTATTTCCAGTGTGTCTACTATACCAAACTCAAATTATATCTAGCCTTAAACAATTAGGATATTATTCTAATCTTCTTATTCAGGGTGATTCTTTCAAAACTATCGTTTTGACCACATTCTTCCTCTGGAATCCTCAGTGGCTTCTCGTTGCCTGTTGAACCAAGTTCAAGCTCTTCATTAGGGCATTTAAGACTTCCAACTCTCATGGCTTTATATACTCCTGTTTCTGTACTCCTATTCAGTGTTTGTTTGTTCATTTAGTCAACAAATACTCTGTACCCTGTACTGTTTGATCACTGAAGACAGAGTAGTGAACCAAACAAAATCCTTAGCTCCATGGGATTCATTTTTAGAGGGTGGACAGAAGATAAATATATAATATACTGTCATATAGTAAAATGTATTATAAAAATAAATAAAAGAAAAGAAAGGAGATATATAATGCATAAGTATAATAAGTTAGAACTTAGGCTAAGCCTCTGTAAAAAGAGACTCCAGAAGACAATGGCTCAAAAAAAAAGCAGATAGTTATTTCTCTCTAAAATCTCTTATCTAGGGCCGGCCGGGTGGCTTAGCGGTTGGGTGCGCGCGCTCCGCTGCTGGCGGCCCGGGTTCGGATCCTGGGCGCGCACTGACGCGCGCGCTTCTCCGGCCATGCTGAGGCCGTGTCCCACATACAGCAACTGGAAGGATGTGCAGCTACGACATACAACTATCTACTGGGGCTTTGGAGAGGGGGGAAATAAATAAATAAAATCTTTAAAATCTCTTATCTAGATTTTAGGGTAAGGGTTGGCAAATTATGGCCGTAGGCCAAGTCTGTGCTACTGTCTCTTTTTGTAAATAAAGTTTTATTGGACTACAACCACACCCATTGGTTGTGTGTCTATGACTACTTTCTCACTATAATAGCAGAATTGAGTAATTGTGACAGACACCAACCATATGGCTCACAAAGCGTAAAATGCTATATCTGGCCTTTACAGAAATGGCTCTTATTTTAGAGATACAGTTGTGATATATCAAGTCATCCAGAGAACGGGATTACTTCCTGTCGTTGTTGTGTAATCACTTAGGATATTGTCTTCATATACATGGCTGAAGCTTGCTCTTAAGAGGGAAAGTGGAAATAGGGTACAGGGAAGTTTGCCGCATTTTCACTCACATCTTATTGGACAGCTCTTAGTCACATCTAGCTGTAAGGAAAGTTTGGCTTTGTGCCCAGCTAAAACTCAGGGTGGTGGTTTGGAAGGATGAGGCAGCATAGACCCAAGTATTAGTCTCTGACAGAGTGTGATGGTGGTATTTTGAACCAGGTAGTCAGGAAAAACTTCTGAGATTTCAGCAGAGATCTGAAGTGAATGAGGGAATTGTGTAAATATCTGGGAGTAGAGTTTTTTGGAAAGAAGAAATAAGAAGGAAATTTTCCATTCAAATGTACTATTAACTGCCTCCTGTTTTTATCTTTCTCCCTCTGTAACTTTGTCCAAGAACTAACCTATATGAACATATGTGGCATATAAAATGGTCAAGTATTTCTTTGTTTATGCTGTTCCCTGAAATACTCTTTCAGTTCTCTCCATCTTTTAAGTCTCAGTTGATATTCTTTCTCTTTCATGACATCTCCTCAGGTCATCTCTCTTGCGCCTCTAGTGGTATCTAACTGTTCTGTGTCAATTATTGCCTTTTATGTAAATAATTTCCTGGGTTAAAGTGGCGTTATACTCTAGATTTCTTGAAGGCAGAAATATACAATATTTATTGAACTGAATTGTCAAATATTTATTCTAAAAAGATAATTCTTTGTATACTTTAACTCCACCTGGTGTTCTCAAGAATTGAGTATAAAGTAATGTGTCATTTGAAATGTAAATATTCACAAGTAAATGGGTAAGCTGCATATATTTTCTTCATTACAGATAAATGCTGCAACATGTACAGCTGACTTAAACTCAATAGTAAATGAATGCTATAACTACCTAGAGCTTACTGGATGTCTAAGAATTATAACATCATTAAGTGATAAATATATGTTGGCAAAAGACCTACTTGTTTGCCATGTAATTAAGAGAGTCCAAGCACCCTTTGAAAGGTAAGTTGTTTATATGTGAAAGATACTCTCAAATTACGTGTTTAAAGTGGTTAATTGTCTTATAATGGGAGATATATTTGATAAAATAAAATAACATTTAAATTTTTATTTATTTAAATTTATTTTTAAAGATAAAAATTCTTTTTATTCCTGCCTCTGAATTTCCTGTTTGGTTGTTTATGTTTTGGATTAGGTTAGTTTCTTCCTTCTTGTGGTCATTTTTTTTTTATTGAGGTAACATTGGTTTATAACATTATATACATTTCAGGTGTACATCATTAGATTTCAGTTTGAGTGTAGATTACAGCATGTTCACCACCCCAAGACTGATTACCATCCATCACCATACACGTGTGCCTAATCATTCCTTTTGCCCTCCACCCTACCCCCTTCCCCTCTGGTAACCACCAATCCAATCTCTGTCTCTATGTGTTTGTTGTTCTTTTCATCTTCTATTTATGAGTGAGATCATACGGTATTTGACTTTCTCCCTCTGACTTATTTCGCTTACCATAATGCCCTCAAGGTCCATCCATGTTGTCGCAAATGGCAAGATTTGTCGTTTTTTATGGCTGAGTAGTATTCCATTGTGTATATATACCATATCTTCTTTATCCATTCATCCTTTGACGGACATCTAGGTTGCTTCCATGTCTTGGCTGTTGTGAGTAATGTTGCGATGAACATAGGGGTGCATGTATCTTTACACATTCGTGTTTTCTTGTTCTTTGGATAAATACCTACCAGTAGAATAGCTGGATTGTACAGTAGTTCTATTCTTAATTTTCTGAGGAATCTCCATACTGTTTTCCATAGTGGCTGCACCAGTTTGCACTCCCACCAGCAGTGTATGAGAGTTCCCTTTTCTCCACATCCTCTCCAGCACTGGTTATTTCTTGTCTTGTTAATTATAGCCATTCTGACAGGTGTGAGGTGATATTTCATTGTAGTTTTGATATGCATTTCCCTAATAATTAGTGATGTTGAAAATATTTTCTTTTTTTTTTTTTTAAGATTTTATTTATTTATTTTTTCCCCCCCAAAGCCCCAATAGATAGTTGTATGTCATAGCTGCACATCCTTCTAGTTGATGTATGTGGGACGCGGCCTCAGCATGGCCGGAGAAGCGGTACGTCGGTGCGCGCCCGGGATCCGAACCCGGGCCTCCAGCAGCGGAGCGCACGCACTTAACCGCTAAGCCACGGGGCCGGCCCGAAAATATTTTCTTGTGCCTGTTGGCCATCTGTATATCTTCTTTGGAAAAATGTCTGTTCAGATCTTTTGCCCATTTTTTAATTGGGTTGTTAGTTTTTTGTTGTTGAGATGTATGAGTTCTTTATATATTTTGGATGTTAACCCCTTATCAGATATATGGTTTGCAAATATCTTCTCCCAATTGTTCGATTGTCTTTTCATTTTGTTGATGGTTTCCTTTGCTGTGCAGAAGCTTTTTAGTTTGATGTAGTCCCATTTGTTTATTTTTTCTGTTGTTTCTCTTGCCCAGTCAGACATGGTACTTGAAAATATGCTGATAAGACTGATGTCGAAGAGCATACTGCCTATGTTTTCTTCTAGAAGTTACATGGTTTCAGGTCTTACATTCACGTCTTTAATCCATTTTGAGTTAATTTTTGTGTATGGTGTAAGATAATGGTCTAGTTTCATTCTTTTGCATGTGGCTGTCCAGTTTTCCCAGCACCATTTATTGAAGAGACTTTCCTTTCTCCATTGTATGTTCCCGGTTCCCTTGTTGAAAATTAGCTGTCCATAGATGTGTGGGTTTATTTCTGGGCTCTTGATTCTGTTCTATTGATCTTTATATCTGTTTCTGTGCCAGTACCATGCTGTTTTGATTACTATAGCTGTGTAGTTTGTTTTGAAATCAGGGAGTTTGATACCTCCAGCCTTGTTCTTTTTTCTCAGGATTGCTTTGGGTATTCGGGGTCTTTTGTTGTTCCATATAAACTTTAGGATTCTTTGTTCTATTTCTGTGAAAAATGTCATTGGAACTTTGCATTGAATCTGTAGATTATTTTTGGAAGTATGGACATTTTAACTATGTTAATTCTTCACATCCAAGAGCACAGAATATCTTTCCATTTCTTTGTGTCTTCTTCAGTTCCTTTCAACAATGTTTTAAACTTTTGTACAGGTCTTTCACTTCTTTGGTTAAATTTATTCCTAGCTATTTTATTCTTTTTGTTGCAATTGGAAATGGGATTGTATTCTTAATTTCTCTTTCTACTACTTCATTGTTAGTGTATAGAAACGCAACTGATTTTTGTATGTTGATTATGTATCCTGCAACTTTATCGTATTCATTTATTATTTCTAAAGTTTTTTAGTTGATTCTTTAGGGTTTTCTGTATATAAAATCATGGCATCTGCAAATAGTAGCAGTTTCACTTCTTCCTTTACAATTTGGATCCCTTTTATTTCTTTTTCTTGCCTGATTGCTCTGGCTAGGACTTCCAATACTATGTTAAATAAGAGTGGCGAAAGTGGGCATCCTTGTCTGCTTCCTGTTCTTAGAGGGATAGCTTTCAGTTTTTCTCCATTGAGTATGACATTAGCTGTGGGTTTGTCACATATGGCCTTTATTTTGTTGAGATACTTTCTTTCTGTACCCATTTATTTTTTTTTTATTTTTTATTTTTTTGGTGAGGAAGATCAGCCCTGAGCTAACATCTGATGCCAATCCTCCTCCTTTTTGCTGATGAAGATTGGCCCTCGGCTAACATCCGTGCCCATCTTCGTCTACTTTATATGGGACGCCGCCGCAGCATGGCTTGATAAGCCAGTGTGGTGTTGTGTGCCTGGAATCCGAACCTGTGAACCCCGGGCCGCTGAAGCGGAACGCACACGCTTAACCGCTGCACCGCCAGGCCAGCCCCAGTATACTAACTAGCTTTGAAGTGTAAAATACTTCAGATGTCTACTTTTTTCTTCTTAATAAAAAATTGTTGGCTTAATTTTAAAACTATTCTATAAAGCCAAATAATGTGGCATATAAAATATTCATTTTACATTAATATATTTGCTTGTTATTGATTTGAAAGTATCATATCACGTATAGTACACCCATATTTTTATATCTTTTTCCTCACATTTAACTATCTGTGGTAGTATATTAGCTAGAAATGTTAATTCCCTATTCTAATATCAAACATGTGTATAAATGTTGGCTCATTATTTTTCTTCTCTTAAGTTTTAAGCAGGGTCTGAAAACTCTTGGTGTTTTGGAGAAAATTCAGACTTATCCAGAAGCATTTTATAGCATCTTATGTCATAAACCTGAGAATCTTTCCACAAAAATCCTTAGTGATCTTTTTACAGTACACACATTATCTGACGTACAGACTTTGGGGTTTTGGAACAGTTACTTACAAGCTGTTGAAGGTATGTGGATGTTTTATTTTTGTTTAACTGTCTTAGAATGTTTGTTTCAGGATATTAGTTTATTTGCTTGAGTTTTGCTTTTTGATAATAAGACTTTCATCTGCTAACTATATATTTACAAAACTTATTTCAAAACAAGTTTATATGACTGAGTTGAAAGTGATGATGAGAAGTTACAGAGTAAAGTTATATTTTGCAGTTTTTTTTCCTCTAGCTAATTTGGGGTGAAAGGCATTCTTCCTAGAAAACTTTAAATATATGGGTGATTGCCACAGCATAGAATAGTCTTAAAACTTATCATCTATTTCATCTTTTTTAGTTTTAAGTTAAATTGAATTATTGTTCATCCATTGGTTGGGGCTATGATAATGATGTTTATCACTGAGCATTATCAATGTAAAGTGATTCCATTTAATAGAGTGGGAAAAAATTTAACTTTTAATTGCAGTGTTTTTTAGCTAGGTTGTTTGGTTGTTTGACACCATTTAGTTTTTCTCTCTGCATTGGTTGAACTAGTTTATCAAATAGTGATGATCTAGAAGTGATTTAAAATTGTTTTTAGTATCATACCCCCAAAAAATGGAGTTTTAAAACCCACAGAACCTGTTGGACTATATGATAATTTTATATTAGAGAAGGCATTCAAATATACAATGAGTATTTCAACTAAATGATTTTATGAGTCCTACTTTGAGATTCAAATAAACATTTATTGACTGTACTGTTTTCCTATTACAACACTTGACTTAGTGATTTAGTTTGCCCAAGATAAATGTGGGAGACTCTTGCCTTTCAACATTCCTAGTCTAGTTGAGGAAGAGTCTATGATGGTAGCAATATATAACATGGATTTATTTTTCTTTCTTTTCCTCTTTTTTTGGTGAACTTTTCAGATGGTAAATCTGCAACAACAGTGGAAGACATTCTTAGTTTTACAACTGGTTGCAATTCTATTCCACCTGCGGGATTTAAACCCACTCCTTCAATTGAGTGCCTTCATATGGATTTTCCTGTTGGAAACAAGTGTAATAACTGTTTGGCTCTTCCAATCACCAATACATATAAAGAATTTCAAGAAAATATGGACTTGGCCATAAGAAACACGCTAAGACTAGAAAAGGAAGCAAGTTCTCATTACATTGAACATTAAAATGTTTTGAACAAAGAGATGCTTCTTTAAGAGCTGCTGTTGATACTTTTTGTTTCAGAAATCTGTCCATCATCACTTTTGAACAAACTTGTCAGCTTCTTGGCCCAATAAAACTATAATATGAACATAAGGAAATGTTTTGGCCATTTAAGCTAAAAAAATTTTTTTGTTAAGGTGTGCCAGTCGAAGTTGATGCTATTTTTCTGTTTTCTTAATATACTTTCTTCTTAAACTTCAATATAAATACTTTCAGAATGGCTGTACAGACTTACTTCAAGTATAATAGCATGGTATATATATATAAGAGAAAAACTTGTACTCACTGTTTTTGTAAATTAGGGTTAGCTATAGGATGCCACAGTGATTTTTCTAGTTATATGCAATTTTCAAACTATTATTTTAAAGTATTAAATAGGAAAGCTAAAATGATAAATCCTGTTATATAAGTCAAAAGCATATATTCTGGGATGTGTGTTATATGTATCCTTTTCTAGGATGGCACTAAATTGGTTGTTAAAATGTTTTTAGATTACTGATTTATATTAGAATAGACCCACACTGCAATTAGATTATGCCTGATGTGAAGTATTATATAAAAAGCAGAATTGCACAAATATTCTAGAATCTATGGACATTCCATAGACTTAAAAATGCTTCTGAGGTGGGTAAAATATAGTTGGAAATACCTAAGAAAGTGTCTTCTTTAAAACTTTGGCTTTGACAGTTAATTATCTTCAAGATGTTTGTGTGATAGGTAAGCTGGCATCATTGCATTATACAGTTATCTTCTTTGATCTTGAAAGATATCTATTGTATAAACAATGTAGAAATATGTAAGAAAGAAATACAAATAGAATGAAAAAAAAACACTCTAATCTCACCATGCAGAAGTAACTACTGTGTTTCTGTGTAATCTTCTATAAACTCTTTAGTACTTAGGTTTCCTTTCTTTAACTTGATTAATGCCACTAAAAGTCAAAGAATACCTAAAAGTAACAGGAAATCATGTAATAACAATTTGAAGATACATAGTTCCATAGTCATGTCCTCATGTTTATACTCTTGCAAAAGAAGAAATTGGAAAAGTCTAATGTCTCTAATCTATTATCAAATATAAATGGGCTTTCCACCAAAGTAAATCGTATGAGAGGTAAATCATTATGAGAGGTAAACTGCTTGGTTTTAACCACATTTTCCTTGATACACAAAGCAGTTATCATCTGTTGTCAAATTCTCATTCTCCCCAAGAAACATCCTTAAATTATCAGTATTTTTGAAGAAAAATAACAGGATTGATTGGATACTGGTAATATATCTCAATACCAAAGGAAAACTAAAACATAATCCTAATATAGTTTTCTTTATTACACTTACTAACAGACCCAGCAAATTAAAGTTTCACTTTAACTCGAAGTTTTTAATTACATTAAACAAGGCATTTCTTTGTCTTGTGTTGAATTCTGTTAGATTATGGAAAGTAATTAAAGGATCAATTATCAAAAAAGAATTTGAGTATCAAACTCGCCATACAGCTTTTATTCCAAATGTGTTGATAAATTGGGTATTTTATGTCTTAACTTACCTAGTTTTTATAAAATTTAAAAAACCATTAAACCAATACAAACCAAAAAACCTAATTAAAGTTATTTTATGGTTATCTGTAATTTTAGTTAATTTCCCCTACAGTGGTAATTAAAGCTGGTGAACACTCAAACACTTTTTGGGTGAGGAGGCATGTTGGGGAGGCAGTGTGCTTGGGTTGGCTACAATTTAAAACAGTACTTCAATTCCTCATTTCACTCACTTTATGTGTAGACAAGGCCTTAGGGATAAGGTGGTGTAAATAATAATTTAGAATATTCACATTTTAAAGTGAAGCATAAATATTCATATTGCAAAATGTTTTCTGGTTTTAAGAATGTTCCATTAGTATGACTTTTGGATTAATATGTGTAGTCAAGGCATATCAGAGAAACCTGTAGGTTATTTATTTTCTGCAGCGTTACTATGTCAAATGGTCGGTATTATGATTGTTCTTTTTCTATTCATTGTTATAGCCAGTGCACAATGCTTACTGACATTGATTTTAAAAAGGAATTATGCTATAAACCTTTATAAATGTGTATATGTATTTCTTAAATATTTCAATCATCTAAATGCCATATATTTCAAGCTTGTTTTCTATTGCTTTCAATATCGAGGAAAACCATAAATTCGCCTATTATACATCTACTGTTAATGGTCTGGTTAGTTTTATTTTCACTGGTTTTAAAGAGTTTTTAAACTTTTTGTTGTGGTAACTTCGTCTGAAGGCCTTTTATACAATTCTCTACTATTCTTGTACTCAAGTCATTTTACTGTTTTAGTATTTAAGGTAAAGATTCTTTAAAATATCAGAAACTAGCTTATGATTTTATACTTTGTGATATTTAATTTACATATTGTGAATAAGCCATTATTTGTTGGGGTCAAGTAAAAAGCCCTCATTTGATTACTAACCTGAGAATCCACTTTGGCTTCTACTTTATGCCAAAACTTTTTATATAATTTTTTTTAGTAATTATATGGAAGCTATTGACACTTTTGTACTCAATGCTAAATGCTAAGTAAAGGAGAGCATAATGGGTAAGTTTTCTCAGTGACTTTGCCTTTAGCATTCAGTCTTTATAAGAAAATGATTAGAACAAGATTCTGTTTATAAATATGTAATTCTTTTATATAGTGATTATCACATACTTCATTGTTACTTTTACAATAAGCTATTAAACTAGTTTTTATGCTTCAAGTCATGCAATACAAAGCATAAGAACACACTGAATGATGATTTACTTGAATGTGTATTATTATTATTCCTTTCCTGTAGTTTAGGAAAATTTGGAATGCTTTAAAGAGACATGACTTTCAAGTTCTCGTTTTGACTATTATCTTTTTTTTTTTTTAAAGGAAGATTGGCCCTGAGCTAACATCTGTTGCCAATCTTCCTTTCTTTTTTCTCCCCAAAGCCCAGTACATAGTTGTATGTCCTAGTTGTAGGTCCTTCTAGTTCTTCTATGTGGGACTTGGCCTCAGCATGGCTTGATGGGTGGTGAGTAGGTCCACACCCAGGATCCGAATCAGTGAACCCCGGGCCACTGAAGTGGAGCGCGCGAACTTAACTGCTACGCCACCAGGCTGGCCCCAGTAATACCTTTTCTAGTTGACAAACATTCCAATATCTACTGTATGCCAGGTATTATCCTGGGTAATAGTTGATGTGTCATCTTATTTCTTCCTTTTTTTTTTAAGACTTCAGATGTAACCAAAAAACATGATGCTTATAATGAAGTTTTCTAAATGAATATGTTTATGCTACTAAATGTGAAGTGCTTACATAAACTAAATTAACTTGTTAGGATTTAACAAGGTTAAGATTCTGACAATACTAAATTACAAAATCCTTTCCTCTCCACATTTGAGAGATGCTTTAAGCAGTTTGTTGGCTGACACCTAGGAACCTCTCTTGAATGAGTTGTTCTGACGTATTCTGTGTTTATCTACCCCCTGATATAAAATAATAGTTTGCCAGAAAAAATTACTTAAGCCAAATATCTGGATAGGTAGAGTCAGTTAAAAGGCTGCAGTGAATTAAGTTACCTAACACTTTGAAGCCATAGTTTATTCTTATTATTTCTGATTCTAATAATAACAAATACCTTAGTCTCAGCCTTACGGGGAGTATTTGTCTACTGCCATTGTTCTTCGGTAAGGCATATTTTTCTATTTATTGCCCACACTATGTGCACTCCTTGGTCAGTTTTTTATCATTTTATATGTATATACTGTAAAGGTTAAACATTGTCTTAGCATTTTATTATTAATATGGCTCATATAGTCTTGGGAAGAAGTTTGAGATGGAGCTGAAATGGTTAGATGATAGATTTGCATTTGAAAGTAGAAGTACCCAACTGGACAAGATTGGGCTCTCAGATATCGGAAGGTGGGAAAGCCTGTATATTTCATATTCCGTGGAGACAAAAAATGAAGTAGAACTTTCCCATAGGGCAGTAACTCTCATTTCTGTTTAATTATAACACACCTAGATCATTGTCGAGTCCTTCAAAATATTAGTAATAGCACTGAATAAAACAGTAAATATGCCAGTTAATATGCTAATTAGCTACAAAAATGAGAGATGATGCAATCCTTAAAGGTAAAAAATGTGGGTTCATATCCTATTACCAACCTCTCCCTATTCCCCACCCCAGCCTCTAGTAACCACTTTTCTGCCGTTTCCGTGAGGTTGACTTTTTTTAGATTCCACATATAAATCATATGATGCAGTAACAAACTTTCAGTTATAAGGTAAATGAAGTCTGAAGATCTAATTTATAACATGGTGACTATAGTTGATAACTACTGTATAATTGAAATTTGCTAGGAGAGCAGAACTTAAGTGTTCTCACCAAAGCAGGAAAAAAAAAAATAGGTGAAGTGATGGATGTGATAATTAACTAGATGGGGGGAATCCTTTCACAGCGAATACGTACCTCAAATACCTCAAATCGTCACAATGTACACTTTAAATATCTTACAAATTTTATTTGTCAATTATACCTCAGTAAAGCTGGAAAATAAAAAAAACTTACACTAGGGGAAAAAAATGTAGGTTCAGTTCTAGGGCGTTTCCTAGTGGCGTTAAAATAAGATCACCTGTCTACGTTTCACAAAAATAACTGACTTATCTGTGAAATAGAGAAGTTAGTGTCTTATTACAGAATTTTGCTTTTTATGTAATCAGGATAACAATTCATTTCTCATAAACTGGAAAGTTAAGTTTTCAAAGCAGTTTTTGAGGCACAGTAGAATTTCATTTCAGAATTTGGTGCAGCTTCAGAATGAACAGCTAATGCAGTGTCAACAGTGAACTCTATTGAACTATGGGAAATGAGTTGTCATTGTGTATCCATTTTTGACATCAACTAAAAACCTATGGATTAAATTAGAAATCATCAGTATCGGATACATTGTGTCATCACATGGCTTCAAGTGTACATTAAAACACCAGCACTATCACTTACCCCCTCTCCCCAAACCAATGTTTTGTGATTTTGCAGTTACTAAAAGGAAGGGGGGGGGGAATACCAAATTGCCATTTTGCACCTTCCTGGCTCCTGTGTCCATGTAGGCAAAACAACACCATAAAGCTAGACCATTTTGCCTAATAGATAAGATTGAGAAATCTGTCAGATTAGAGCAATGCTCCAAAGCCCGTCTGTTACTCCGAAAAAGGGAGCAGAGGGGAGGCCTCTCCTGCTGCACTGGGAAGCAGGAGGGAGCTAGCGTGTAAGTGCCTACTTTGTTCCAGGAGCTTCAATTACATTGCTTAAGTAATGAAGGGTGATCATCTAGGGTGATCCTTAAACCCCTACAGTATTCTAACCACTTAAGTGATCTATAAACGACCAAATTAACAGTTCAGTATTTAATTAGGTTCTTAGAACTACACCACACTCCAACCCTAAGAGCTCAATTTAAAGCAGCTACCATTTGAGAGGCCGTGGCTTGACAGGATAAAAATTCCTACTATTCCGCAGCTGAAAGGCACTCTACTAGGTGTTCGAGCATTAACCCCCACTGGGTCTCCAAATTCTGCGGAGGGAGCTGACGGCTCGGGAGAGGCACCCTAGAGGAGGCGGGGTCCGGTCTCCTTTGGCCCCGCCCCTCCGGGCTTTGCTTCCGGGGCAGTCGGGCCGGCCACGTCATCGTAGGGCTCCGCTCGCCTGCCGGGCTGCGGATGGTGGGAGTCAAGATGGCGGCGGCCGCAGCAGCCAGTATTAGAGAGAGACAAACAGGTACCGACTTATTCCCCTCTCCTCCCTGCGGTTTTGTGCCTGCCGTGGGGACATCCTCTTCCTCTGCTTGTCGCCCTCACTCGGTCGCGGTGCGTGCAGCTCGGAGACGGACCTCCAGGAGTTTAATTCAATTCCCAGAGCATCGAGGGCCCCTCCCCTTTTGAGTTTTTAGGGAAGAGATGCCATTAGCTTGAGAACTCGGCCCCTCGTCCGTGGTGCAGGATCGGGGGCTTCAGGCGTGGGCCGGTTGCTACAGTCCTGCTCTTGTCTCTTTCCTACTGGGCCTTAAAAGGCCATCATGACATCTGGCGGCTGGCATTTTTTCCCTCTGTTGCCACCTGTGAGGTCTCCGGGTTTCTTTCTGTGCGTGGTTCGGTTCTCTCCTAGTTTCAATGTTGAAAGAGTTTCATTTTCCGGCACTTCCACCGCAGTTAAAAATTTAGGTATTCTTTTTCAGAGCAGCTTGCGTTTTGCCGTTTCTCTCCTGTGGAACAATCTTTTGGGGATATCTGACGAGAAATGCCTGAGGATAAAGATTCAGCTTGCTGGAATGGGATTGAAGAATGACAAAATAAATGAATTAATAGTTTTCCCATTTTAACTGTTTGATGAATTAGTGTTTTAAAACTACGTATTACTAGTTTCATCTTCGATAGAGCATGGCTATATAGCTTCTATTTATGCAGTGAAATGTAAAAAAAAAACAGTACATATTTCTTACTTTGAGCTTTGATAGTTTTTTCCAGTTTAGATATTTTTAGTTTTGCCTTATTTTTTGTGACCATCTGGTAAGAACTTGGTTTATACCTGTTAGCTAATTGTCTTGCAAGTTGGCAAGCTGTTACCTCTGAGGAGTTAATAGAAATAAGCCATCAAGAATGTGCATAATACTTGGAAATTCTGTCTCTTGTAATTATGTTCTTTTGCATATAAATCTGAATGGGAAAATAATTAGTTACAATTAATATGACCTACAGAAGGGATTTTTGGCTGTGCTTGATTCCTTTGTTTGGAATTCAAAGGAAAAAATGATAGACTTCAATCTAGTAATGACACAGAGTGCGTACTGAGTTGTGTTCTGCTTTTCCCAATAGATAATTTAGTATAAGCTGTCACATGAAGTCAGGCATAACTTAAATATATGAAAGTCCAAATAAGGTTTGGAGAATACCTGCCATTCATTTTATCTGTGTAAGTAAATAGAGGCCCCACTTGTTTTTACTGTGTGGTTCTGACAGGTTAATCAAGCTCAATGAATTAGGTCATACTACATATTAAAATAAAGAAAACATGTCAAGGAAAACTACCAAAACAAAGGAGCTTTTTGAAAAATGAAATTTGTATGGTAGTAATTTTTATATACAGAAACTTTGTAGAATATTAAAATCTAATGGTATAATTTTATGTTTCTGTGGAAGTAAACTGCATTATAGCAAGATTTCACATTCCTGGATAGGTTATGCCAGATCAATCATTTATCAAATTAGTACTCTAGTTGAGTTCTGTCTTATTTTCAGAGAAAGATAAACTCCTTTATATGTGCTGTATAGTAGCAGAAGTAAACATTTACCTAATGCCTATTGAGAATGTTTTGGGAAATAACTCACAATGCATTCTCAAATATTTTAGATGCAAGATACTTTGATACAGAGGAGTTTGCAGTCTCTTGGGGTTGATAATAGCTGATATTTATTGAGCGTTTATTGTTGCCAGGCACTGTTTTAAGTGATATTTGTATGTATTATTATCTCCATTTTGCAGATGGGAAACTAAGGTATAGAGAGGATAACTAAAATGCCTGTTTTTTGCTTTGCCTGCCTGAAGCATCTTTATTCATCTTTTGAAGGTCACCTCAAAAATCATCTCCTTTGGGAAAGTTTCCTGGATCATTCCGCTCTCTATTCTTACCTTTAGTTCCACAAGCAGAAGCCTGTGTACTGTTGTCCTTCATGCATGCATGCCTTCCGTTGCAGGTTCTTGCTCAGCTCCCCCACTTCTCGACATTGGAGAGCCCCCGATCAACTGCTTTCTCCATGTAGTGATCTTAGGTAGCCTCTTGGCCTTAGGTATTATCTATATGCTGATGATCCCCAAGTTTATGTCTCTAGCCTGAACCTCTCCTCTGAACTCCATCTGCCCCGTATCAATTAATTGCAGCTCCATCCCTGTAGTTGCTCAGGTCAAAAACCTTGACGTTTTCTTGACTTCTGTCTTCGTTATTCCACGTCAGATTTGTCAGTAAATCTTGTCGGCTCTACTCTGAAAATATATCCAGGATCTGACCATTGTCATTGCTGACACCCAGATCCAAGCCACCAGGAATTTCTGCAGTAACCTCCTATTTGGTCTCTTTGCTTTTACATGCCTGTTGGCCTTCGTTTTTCTTCACACAGTACTTGAAGTGATCATTTCACATATTTGCTCAGAACCCTCCAGCAGCTTCTCGTTTCAGTCATGGTAAAAGCCCAAGTGATCTTAAAAATGGCCTTACAAGGCCTTATATGATCTGCTCCACACTTAACTTTCTGACCTCACTCCCTATTACTCTCCCGGTTCCTTGAACACACTAGAATGCGTCTACTTCAGAGTCTTTTTATTTGTTTCTTCTTTCTGGAATAGTCTTTCAGAGATAGCTGTGTAGCCAACTCCCTTACCTCCTTTAGGTCTTTACTCAAATGTTACCTTCTCAGGAGGCCTTTCCTGGCTACTGTATTTAAAATCATACAACTCCCTCTTCCCCCTTCCCTTCCTTGTTTTTCTCCATAGCACTTATCGTGATCTTACATACCATGTTTTACTTATTTTGTTGTCTTTTTCCCCCAGCTAGAATGAAAGCTACTTGAGGATAGGTAATTTTTGTTCAGTCTGTTTTTAGTGCCAACAGCTAGAGTAGTGTCTGGCAGATGGTAAACACTCACTAAACATTTGTTAAATGAATGGTAAATATAGTTAAATATATAGTGAATGAGTGAAGAAAACATTCCAGATAAGGGTGAAATTACATTAACCAAGCCTAGGACTGTGGATCGTATGTTTAGGGCCAATAAAGAAAACTAGTTTGTCGTTTCAGTTAAAAGCAATGATTTAAGCCTTTAGGGAGTTACTCTGATGAAAATAAGATTACATTCTTATATATTCTTTGAACACAGGCCATGTACTCTATTCCACTCTATTCTAAATCCACTGTGTCAAAATACCTGTTAACAAGTTAGCCAAGGTTCAGGGTTGGGGATATTCACCTAGATGGGGCTGAGAAGGCCGTGTGGGAATATCTGCTCATACTGGCCTCTTTCTGTTGGCTAAGGCCTGGCTCTGGAGAACACTCTATACCTGGGGCTCACATGCAGCCCAGGCTGTGGTTCTTCCTGTTTGTCCTGTGTCAAGAGTGTGAACACCTGTTCTCAGAAGCAAGATTTCCTTTCTTTGGCCATCAGTGCCAGGGGGTGGTGTCTGCATTGCCTGGAGGTGTGAGGAAGAGCTCCGCTAAAGCGCAGTGGGAGAGTTAATCCTGGAGCACTCTCTATGCCTCTTGTGTTATTTCAGTTTTAAGTACCAAAGTGTTGTGTTGTTTGTTTCTGTATTTTTTATGTAATACCATAACACCTGTGAGCTTCTGAAGTAGATGTAAATTATTGGCTGAGCATTAGGTATTAACATTTTACCAAAAAATCATCTCTGTATGTGCATACACGTAAATATATGAATATATCACTGAAGTGCAGTCTCCTATTATTTATCTGCCTCAAGAAACAAGCATTTAATAGAAGTTTTTCTAGTGAGTGAATGAGTATGCTATAACTTGGTACTCAGGTGATTTAAGTATTAGATAGTTCTGTAGTGGGAGTTTGGCGTGTTGATTATTCTGTATTACATAATAAAGCCTAATCCAAATGTTTTTAAAAGTCAACCAAGTAGATTTTAGGGTTACCAATCTTTTAAAAATTAAATCACCTAACTAGTACCCTCCCTTGTGAAGTTGCCTGTTCAACTTCACATAGAAGTATATTGAGGTTTTTATTTTCCTTAGAAAATATTTCTGAGTCTGCTGTACAACATGAGCAGATGAGCTCTAAAAACCACAAAATACTATTAACGTGTAGAGCATAGTTGCTGTGACTTGTAGAAATTGTATATTTTCTTAGCAGAAGTTATCACTTATCCACCATCTCTATGGGAAAGCCTCACTTTTTCCGTGGAGCAGATAATATTAAGCAGTATAACTTCTCAGTGAATCTGACAGGATAAATTGATCATAAAATGTACTGCAAGATAACTAAAAAACAGTATGAAGTTTTTGTATATGAATCATTTAAATATATCATGGATAATTTTTGCTTTTAGAAAGACTGATCTTAATCTATGCTTTCAGCCAGACAGTAGACAACAGCACCAGTCATATATTGAGGCCACTGCAAGTTCATGATTGACCGAATTTCTTTTTGCATCTATATAAAATGTAATGTGGGATCATCAGGAGAAACAGAAAAGGCTTCTTCCTGAACATTTTTCACATTTTCACCTGGGGACAGATGCCTGTCGTATTTTAGAAAATCTCCCAAACACGTGCCAATTCGCTGTTGATGGAATGGCCTTACAAGAGTGATTTGTGCATTTTGTTTTGAGGTAGTATGTAATAAATGTGGGGAACAAACGAAGTCCTAAAAAACAATGGTAATATTTAATAAGACTATTTTCATTTCCAGTGGCTTTGAAGCGTATGTTGAATTTCAACGTGCCTCATGTTAAAAACAGCACTGGAGAACCAGTATGGAAGGTAAGAGAGTTTGTTTTAAGGGGGACTGTTTCCTTTTTCTCGGCCCTTATTGGTAGTGATTGGAGGGAATTTCTTGTTAATGCTGAACAGTAGCACATTTTAGTTGTAATGCATGCATATTTTATGTTTATTTAACATGGCTTCTTAATGTGACTCTTTTTGATAAACGTTTTATGGAATGAGACAGGCGATGATAGTAATATTCATCTAGAGAATCCAGCTGATCTCCTGGGTGGGGCCTCACTCATAGGTCTTTACTCTGGTTGATGTTTTGTTCCTTAGCTTTGCAAGTCCAGAATTTGGATCTTGAAAGTTTGCTCAGAGTTAGTCAGACTCAGGGGGACTGGTCCATTTTAACCAACTCATGAGAGAGTGATCTGTAACCAGAATGCCAGTTTATTAAATTAATAAATTATGAGATGTAAAACTGTTTACTGTCAGTAAAACTGTTAATTGGACCAGAAAGCAAGCTATGATCTTTCTCCCTTGAGAAATGCGGGAAAATCTTTAAAAATTCCTCTTCTTTAGAGGAAGATTGGCACAGATGTTAGCTCCGGGACAATTTTTCTCACACACACAAAAAGATTCCTGTTCTTTGAGCTCCTTCATTCTAAACTTCATGCTCACTCTCCTTCTTCAAAGAGATTGTACACTTGATTAGATTTAAACTTACTAGTTTACAATCACTTTATACTTCTCTCTTGCTAAGGATTAAGAACAAGTCAACTTGGTTACAGTTCAAGGTGTTTTGAAAACTCTCATGAGTCCTTATAAGTCATTTGGGTTAACTCTAAAGGTAGTTAAAGTCATCTATATTGAATTCATAGTTTAAGCTTCAGCGGGTGCCCTAATTTTCCCCTTTCTTCCTTCCTGTTTGTAGGCATCTTCTTATTGCCCCTTGCATAAACTCTACTTTTTTATTGTTTCTAAAGCCTATATTGAGCTTTTGAATTAAATAACTTGAGAATTTCTTGGGTACAGATATGTGCCAAATTCTTTCCCTACCCATCACTTCTGTATCACAAGATTAATAATACAGATATATTGAGATTTAAAGAGAGAAAATTTTTGAGGGATGCAACCCTCTTATAACTAGAGCAGGAAGATTTTTAGCTTTTCTAAAGGAAATGCTGGCATTCAAGAAAACCATGTTTCTGTGATAACATGTTTCATCCTCTCGTTAGCGGTTTCTTACTCCGTAAAGAATTATTGAGATAGTTATGAAAAACACTTAACTAGTTGAAGTGTCTTTTTTATTTGCCTTCTAAAACTAATTTTGAGTTAGAAGACCCAGTTGGCGTTCTTACTACTCCTCAAAGGTAGTTTTAATACTTTATAATGTGAGGAAATGCATGTGGCAGAATAAGGCTAACAAGTACTCTTTAGGAACTTAATTTTTAAAATGAGTATCTCATTAACCTGAGATGCTTAAATTACTAAATTTTCTTTACACTCTTAGGACTTGTTACACATTAGTTTTGAAAGTAACTAAGTTTTACTTCTCTCTTTCTAGCAAGGATATATGTGAACTGGGTAGGGGAGTGTATGTGAGTTTGCTGTATGTTCAAAGTCCTTTATTATAGCTTAAGATGAAGATTTTTTAATCTCTAGCATATTTTTTTAAACCTAGAAAAAGCATTTTATAAGAAGAAATTTATATAATTATTAATTTATTTTAGCCTAAGTAATAATGCTTTTAAGAATGGATTACTACGTTAATGGACATTTTGGTAAATAATTATGGAAAATGTTAAATTGAGATAAATATAAGAATTCAATATACATGATTTATTAAAAGAAAATATACTTCGACATTGTCTTAATATGGGTTATCTATTGACTGTTCACTAATAATGTTTAAAAAACATACGGGTTTTTTTTTTTTTTCTTCACTAGGTGCTCATTTATGACAGATTTGGCCAAGATATCATCTCTCCTCTGCTATCTGTGAAGGAGCTAAGAGACATGGGAATCACTCTGCATTTGTGGGTTTTAACATGTTTCTAGTAATGGCATTTGTTTTCAAATACATTGTTAAAGATTTCTTTGGCCACCCTGAAATCAAGGTATTAAGGGACATTTATAGGAAAGTATAGAAAATAATGTTAGGTTACAGTACTTGTATAGAACAACATTTTTTTCCCATATCTTTTATTCAACCCTGAGGCTTTATAATTTCAGAATTTAAATTTTCTCTCTTGTTTCTTTTCCTACAAACTGGTTTACCCTCTCATGTGAAGGAAAAGAACTGGTTGTCTTAAGGTCTCTTCCAGCTCTGAGAATTTTTTATTCCTTTAATTTAAATATACTTTTTTAAAAGAGAAATATCTAAATTAGTTTATCATCAATATGAAAAATTTAAGTAACTATGAAGTGATGACTGTTAATCACCATAGGAGGCTATCTATGTTGTCTTCTTTTTTTTTTTGTGACGAAGATCGGCCCTGAGCTAACATCTGCCAATCCTCCTCTTTGTGCTGAGGAAGACTGGCCCTGGGCTAACATCCATGCCCATCTTCCTCCACTTTATATGGGACGCTGCCACAGCATGGCTTGACAAGCGGTGCGTCGGTGCGCGCCCGGGATCCGAACCGGCGAATCCCGGGCCACTGCAGTGGAGCGCATGCACTTAACCGCTTGCACCACCGGGCAGGCCCCTATGTTGTCTTCTTAACTACTAAATTCATTTGATTATATTGCTTCTGATATGTTTGATAAATAAAACAATTGCATTACTTTGTAGACTTGGCCTAATATAACGTTTGGGGAGGGGCTGTATTCATGAATGGATACTAATACTTGTATGTACTGAAAGAGTCCAATTTTATGGTGTTGTAACATATTTGCATTTTGTTCTGTTTATGATGCTGTAACCAGTTTTTATTCTCTGATGTTATAATATATTTAATTGAAATGTGCTCTTTTACTGGGAATGTAGTTTTAGATTTCTGGTGAGTAACATATCAAAATCTGGTTAAAATCTTAAGTTCTTCAATTTTACATTAAATATTTATTTTAAATTAATAGAATATTATATTGCATTAACTCTAAAATATACTTCTCACTTTTTTATATTTCTGAAATTAAGATCTATCTTCTAATTAATGCCATGTTATAGTTTAATTGACAGCATTTTTCTGCCAATTTTAATAGAAATTATTTTAATAACATTTTAAAATTGATAGTGCCTTAGGTTTGATGAAATACAGTATTTGACAGGTTTTTCCTTTAATTTTTATGTCAGACTTAAAATACAGATTTATTGTTGATAATGTCGGGGGAAGAGGGAGAATCTCCCTCTGCCCTTTCCCTTAAGGTTCTTCTGCCTGGCCAAATAATCAACAAGACAGGTTAGCAGGAGAAAATAATACCAAGTTTAATAACATGTATACATGGGAGAAAGCGGGGACACTGCGTTTCTCAACACAATAGCAGAAATTCTCGTCTTAAATATCATTTTCAGCCAATGACAAAGGAGGATTTTGGGGGTGGGGGGAGTCAGTTATAGGAGATTACCACTAAAGCACAGTAAACAAGAGTAATGTTATTATGCAGCCCAAGGCCTCACCTTCCACATTGATAAGTTACTAGAAATGAGCTCACCCCCCACTTTTCCCAATACAGAGAGGGAGATACCTTTACAAATGGAGACTTCCCTTGTAAATGATTGTCTGACAACTCCTCGCAGGGCCATCCAAAGAATGTGGCCAGAGAGACAGAACTCCCGATAAGATGGGCTTGTTGGTGCCTTTTCTATTGTAACCTCTATCCTAAATTATCTTTTATAGCAGTCATGATAATAACCCCTTCCTAAAACAGATTTTTTGGTTTTAAATTCTTTAGGCAGTTTGGGAGGGGAAACTCAAATATTTTTCCTGAGCTCTCTGAGTCCTTATTGTCTTCAGCTCGAAATAATCCGCATACCAGAGTGGTGCTTCCTGGGGCAGCTTGCCCTGAGCACCATCAATAACATGTTAATTCTTATGACCTGAACTGAAGTTTAGATTGAAGCCATCCTTAGAAATGGTGATTTATTAATAAGCATTGGTTCCTATTACTGCCTTACTGTTTAACTCCTTTATTTTGCTAATGAAAAGAATAAAGTTTATAGAGTTTAAGTGATTGTCCCACGATTGTATGGCTAGTTAATAGCGGAGTTGCAACCAGATGGCTTGACCACTAATTGTGTGCTGTTTGTCTGCTGAACCATAATGGCTCAATAATAGTGACTAATAGAGGTGAGGACTAACTCATTACTTCCTTAAGGGGTGACAAGATAGTCTGCCAGTTTGAGAGTCATGGATTCTCTCTGCCCTCCTGTTACTGTTGCCACCAGAGCATGGAAAGATTACGCAACTACCCTGGTGAATTCTTGTGCACCCTGTCTCTGACTGTTCTTCCTTATTTGCTGGAGTATACTTCATCAGTTACTTTATGCTCTACAAGCTGATGTAGGCTGTTTTGTAGGAAACAATAATTAGAAGTTTCCGGAGCGTGAAATGGTAGTTTCAGCCCCTTAGGCGATTGGACAGCCAGCATCAGAAGACATCAGCCAATGGCTACCATCACATTATAGTCCTTTAGCTGTCAGTAGCAGCAGCCCAACAGTTGGAAAGAAGTTATTAAATGTAGACTCACTGGCAGCATGTGCCCCTTTCACTCTTTTCTTTATAAAACGATGACTAAATTATTGTATATACATAAGGATGTATATAGAAGATTGTATATAGGATATTGCTTACAGAAGGATGACTAGAATGTTGTAGAAATAGAATGTTAGTTATATCTCCTGATGTCAGTGTAGTAAAATCTTACAATGAAGAATAAAGACATTTTGTGATTTGATATTGGGATGTTGGAATGAATATACTCCCTGAATTATAGAAAGAGGAAACTATCAAGTGATATAATCTATGAGATACTTAGAGGATCTCCTGTGCATTCTCTTATGAAGCAATAAATACAAAAAAATAGATAAAGTTTTAAGGAAACATTCATATGCCCTTCATTTTAAAAATATATTTGATTTTACTTACGGTTAAGTTTTTTCATTGCTTCTGAAGACTCTTCCAGCTTTCTGTTTTCCCTCTCTTGAAGAACTGCATTTTCCTCCCACTCACCCTCCCGCCAACATATTTCTATGAAAAATGAGAATAAAATTGATTTTGAATGTGCTTTAGTTCTCATTCAAAGAGAATATTGGTAGAAGAGACTGTCTGACCATAAGAGGTATTAGAATGAGGCAACTGGAGTAGAAGAAATGAAGACTAAGAAGAGATTAGGATCTTACTAATAAAGATCCTTTTAGAGACAGCTTTTAGAGCTGTCTTTGAGCTGGTGATCTTCTAGTTTGAGAAATGTTGTTTTAAACTATCTTTTTAGATAAGTGACTAAGGAAAAAGTGAGTTTTGTGTTCTTTATATCTTCTAGGCTTTTGCATTCTGATCGAGATCCTATTCCAGATGTTCCTGCAGTGTACTTTGTAATGCCAACTGAGGAAAATATTGACAGAATGTGCCAGGTAGTATGAGTTCTTATCTTCCTGACTCTTGAATGTGGAAACAGATTTTTTTTTAAAAAAATTCTTAGCTGTCCACTGTGAAAAATCAGAAATTCCCTTACCAATTTCCCACTTTGAGTTTTGAGACTATCTTTGAATTTTAAATAGACTTAAAGATTTAAAATTTTTTGGCTGAAGAAACTTATATTGATTAAGACTGAATCTGGCTTTAAAAAACAGAAAACCTATCTATATTAGCTTTTAAAATAAGATTTTGGGGGCCTGCCCTGGTGGCCTAGTGGTTAAGTTCGGCACACGCCACTTCAGCAGCCCAGGGTCTGTTCCTGGGTGTGGACTTACACTACTCGTCTGTCAGTGGCCATGCTGTGGTGGCGACCCACGTACAAAAAGAGGAAGATTGGCAACAGATGCTAGCTTAGGGCCAGTCTTTCTCAGCAGAAAGAGGAAGATTAGCAACTGATGTTAGCTGAGAGCCAATCTTCCTCATCAGAATGAATGAATGAATGAATGAATAAATAAATAAAATAAGAAAATAAAAGTGAGATTTTATTTTTCTAAGATAATAAGATGTCTGGGAGTAGGAAGTCCAAGCAAGTACAGCAGTTCTATAAGGTAATCAAAGACCCAGGCTCCTTCTGTCTTTCAGATCTATCATCTTTAGTTTGTCACTTTTCATTGTCTTGCTTGTTGCTTCATGGATGCAAGGTGACAGCTGCAACTGCAAACATCACATCTGTGTTCAAGGCAAGAACAAGAGGGAATTGGACTGTGCCAGCCCTCACTCTTCATTGTGATCAAGAAAGCTAAGTTTTCCTAGAAACTCCCAGAAGACTTTGATTTATGTCTTATTGGATAGAATTAGCTTCAGGGGAGGCCACAAAAGTTAATATTTGGATGACTGTATTGCCACCCCAAACAAAATCTGGATTTTTTAGCAAGGAAGAAGGGAAAAATAGATATTGGATAGGTAGCTGACAGTATGTTCCACAAGTCACAAGCATCTTTGCTTGTTATTGACTGTTGAATCAAATTACTATTTAAATTATTAATGAAGGTCACATATTTGTGTCCTATGTAGCTAATGATGCCTAGCTTTCTCTTTCACCCTGCATAAACCCGACTATGCCACTTTTAAAGAGGTACAATTTATCAATCCCTTCCTCTTTCCTTTTTTGTAACAGCTTTATTGAAATATAATTCACATACCATACAATTCACCCATTTAAAGTGTACAAAGCGTACAATTCAGTGGTTTTGAGTATATTCACAGAGTTGTACAACCATCACCATAATCAATTTTAGAAGATTTTCATGTTCTAACCTCAACTATTATATCCCCAACACCCCAATCCCCATCCCTAAGCTACTTTTTATTTCTGTATATTTGCCTCTTCTAGATATTACATATAAATGGAATCATATAGGTGACTTGTTGTATCTGGCTTTTTTCTCTTGGCATAATGTTTTCAAGGCTTTTTTCTCTTAGCATAATGTTTCAAATGCCACATTGAAGCATGTGTCAGTACTTCATTCCTTTTTAATGCTGACTAATACTCCATTGTATGGATATATGAGATTTGTTTATCCGTTTATCAGTTGATGGATATTTGGGTTGCTTCTACCTTTTGGCTATTATGAAGAATGCTACTATAAACATTTGTGTACAGGTTTCTAGGTAGACATGTGTTTTCATTTTTCTTACGTCCATAAGCAACTAGGAGTGAAATTGCTGGGTCAAATGATAACTCTATAGTTAAAGTTTTGAGGAACTGCCAGACTATTTTCCAAAGTGGTTGCATCATTTTATATTCCCTCCAGCAGTATATGGGGGTTCGTTTCTCCAGATCTTTGCCAATACTTTTTATTACCTAACGTTGGGTTGTAGCCGTCCTAGTGGGTATAGAGTGGTATCTCATTGTGGTTTTGATTTGCATTTCCCTGGTGACTAATGATATTAAGCATCTTTTAATGTGCTTATTGGCCATTTATATATTTTTGGAGAAATGTCATTTAGATCTCTTGTCTAGTTTTGAGTTATCTATTTTGGATACTAGACCCTTATTAAGTATACTATTTGCAAATATTTTCTCCCATTCTTTGGGTTATCTTTTCACTCTCTTGATGGCTTCCTTTGGAGCACAAAAATTTTTAATTTTTATTATAAACTTAATTTTATCCATTTTTTTCTTTAGTTGCTTGTGCTTTTGGTATTATATTTAAGAAACCATTGCCAAATCTCTTTGTTTTCTTCGAAGATTTCTCTAGTTTTGGCTGTTACATTTAGTTGTTTGATCTGTTTTGAGTTAGTTTTTATGTATGGTATGAGGTAGGTGTCCAGCTTCCTTCTTTTGCATTTGGCTATTCAGTTGTCCCAGCATCATTTGTTGAAGAGATTATTCTTTCCCCAGTGAACAGTCTTGGCAGCTTTGTCGAAAATTAACAGTAGATACATTGGTTTGTTTCTGGACTCTCTATTCTGTTGATCTCTATGTCTGTCCCTATGCCAGTGCCACAGTTTTGATTACTCTTGCTCTGTAGCAAGTTTTAAAATTGGGAAATTGAGTCCTCCACAACTTTGTACTTCATTTTCAAGATTATTTGGCTGTTGTGGGTCTCTTGAATTTCCGTATTAGTTTCAGGATTAGTTTATCAGTTTCTATAAAGAAGCCACCTGGGGTTCTGATAGGGATTGCATTGAATCTGTAGGTCAATTTGGAGAGTATTTCTATCTTAACAATATTAAATTTTCTCATCCATCAACATGAGATATCTTTCCATTTATTTGGATCTTTAGTTTCTTTCCTTTTTGTGTGTGGGTGGGTGGGTGTGTGTGTGTGTGTGTGTGTGTGTGAGGAAGATCAGCCCTGAGCTAACATCCGTGCCAGTCCTCCTCTTTTTGCTGAGGAGGATTGGTCCTGAGCTAGCATCCGTGCCCATCCTCCTCTACTTTATATGGGATGCTGCCACAGCATGGCCTGACGAGCGGTGCGTCGGTGTGCACCCAGGATCCGAACTCAGGCCGCCAGCAGTGGAGCACGCGCACTTAACTGCTACTCCGCGAGGCCGGCCATTCTTTAGTTTCTTTTAACAATGTTTTGTAGTGTGCAGAATACAAGTTTTGCACTTCTTTTGTTAAATTTATTCCTTCATTTTTTTAATGCTATTGTGAATGGAATTGTTTTCTTAATTCCATTTTTAGGATTGTTTATTGCAAGTGTATAGATATATTTTTAGGATTGCTTATTGCAAGTGTATAGATATCCAGTTGACTTGTAGTATTGATCTTGCTTCCTGCAACCTGTTCAACTTCTGTGTCCTTTTGAGATGTCTGCATCATTCTTTCACACTTCCTTACTTTCTGGTACAATAAGATGTTCCGGTCTCATCTTGTACTTCCTCTGTCCCAGCCCAAGATCCAGCCATTTGTCTAAGGAGCCCTGGTTACTTTTTGTAGAGAGTGGTATTTAGAAATCAGTGTCTGCATTAGGTGTACTTATTGCTACTAGAGTGTCGCAATTGTTAGGCCTTCTCACTGGACAGAGCTAGGAAATACATATATGTACATACATGCACACTTTTATATCTATATTTCATTCTATAAATCCTTCTGCTTATCTCTCTAGATAGATAGACAGTCAGGCAGACAGGTAGATAACCTCCAAAACTGTTTCAATTCAGAGATACAGGACTCATTTTAGCTTTTTCTTTTTCCATTTATAAATTTGTAACTCCTCTTTCGGACATTGAGAAACATGGCTCCCAATATCCTCACCATATTTGCTTACTTTCTCAGTCCTCTCAATCCTCAGTCCTTTAACCAATCTCCCAGCCCTTGCTGAACCACTGCCCTGCTCAGCCACCTTCCTCACATAGGCTCCAACCCCTGTTTTTCACATTTCAACATCTGAAATCAGGTGCATCTTAAAATCAATGGTGTGTTGTAGAATTTTATTGGCAGCATTAATTCTTTCTTAATGTTACATAAAGTAATGTTGTCTGTTACAATTGACAATATCTTTGATTTGAAGAAATATGATTATTTAGATATCTGTTTGCCTAGAGTTTAAGAAAATAAGTAAATTTGATATAAGAATTTGCATAACTTTAAATTATACTACTTTTGGATGGCTGAGAAGGAATACTTCTGGAATTGGTCATTGAATTATCACATGTCTGTACACAGTGAAGCAAGTATTTATTGTATCATCACGTGAGCAGAGCAGTAGAAGGTAGTGTCTGCCAAATATAATAATCATTTTACTATGTAAGAGAGCCACTTCTGGATACTTTTAAGAAAAATGCACATATGCTATTTCAAAGCCATTTTATGCATTGTTGTAATTAATAGGATTGTATGGATAATATAATATCATAACTTTAATTATTAAAATATATGTCAGTTACACATGGTAACCAAGTAACCAATACTTCTTCATAACTTAGTTCTCTTGGGATACTTTTGTTTATTGTCATTTATGTAACCTGTCTTTTAAATAGTTAAATTATTCTCCAAAACCTTGCTATTATAGTATCTAAGAGATTTTTATTTGTGGTCATCTTTTATACTATCCTATAAGAATGAAGTATTCATTGTATTTGTAGGATCTTCGAAATCAACTCTATGAATCATATTATTTAAATTTTATTTCTGCTATTTCAAGAAGTAAACTGGAAGATATTGCAAATGCAGCATTAGCAGCTAGTGCAGTCACACAAGTAGCCAAGGTAAGAGATTTTGGTTGGTTGATGACATTTTGTTAATGTAAAATTTAATCATATCCTGAAACCTGTTATTTGACATAGGTGTCTAATTTACAAAGGACCAGAACAACCTAAGAAATATTTAGACTCAATAATTTTAGAAAAAGTTCTGATAATATAAATTATCTTCATCTTGAACTAGGCAAAATAAACCAAACTATAGGAACCTATTCAGTGAGTTTGAAAGACAAAAATAGAAAGCTGAATCAGTTTTTGTTTTAGACTGGGAATTGTATAATCTTTTTAGCTCAACTTAGAAATAGTCTGACAATTGTGTTATCATAAACTATACTCAAGATACGTTGACATTGTTTTGTCTATAATCATTATAGTCACCATACTACCTCCAGATCTTTTCTTACTTAGGAGAGAGGATCCAAAGAGGCTGTGTTGCATATTATAAGACAGAAGGAATTTGCAACAGGCCTGCAATTCTACATCATAGTGACTTTTTAGTCAGGTTCAGCTTAGTTATAAATAAATCTGTAAAATATATTCTTGGTTATAGCCCTGTTGTGCCATGTGCTTCTTGAATTTGGACAAAACATAAATGAAAATTCTAGGGAATGATATAGGGCAAATAAAAGACTGAACAACCGTGCATTTACTTCTCATTTTTTCCCACTGATAGATTTTTCACTCTTAGATTTAGATGGTCCACTGCTAGTTCTGGTTAGTTTTTGAGGCTTATGTGTTAACGTTCTGGCTCTTCCAAAGTTTATCATGAATTTTACACAAAATAATAAGAACGGTTTTCAATTTATTTAACTAAATTTAGTGTATTTCAAATAGTTTTCTTAATTTTTCTCCTAATTTATACTCCTAAAGAACTAGTATAACTTTTCCCCACTTATAAATGTTCACAGTAGAAAAACAGTTACTATGACTTTCTTAGGGAAGTGTGATTAAAATGAATATAAAAATTGAAATTGTGGAGCTGCCCTGGTGGTGTAGCAGTTAAGTGCGCGTGCTCTGCTTCGGCAGCCTGAGGGTTCACAGGTTCCCATCCTGGGCACGCTTCGACGCACCACTTGTCAAGCCATGCTGTAGTGGCGTCCCGTATGTAAGGTAGAGGAAGATGGGCACGGATGTTAGCCCAGGGCCGGTCTTCCTCGGCAAAAAAGAGGAGGGTTGGCATGGATGTTAGCTAAGGGCTGATCTTCCTCACAAAAAAAAAAATTGAAATTGTGGTTTTTCTTTAAAATTGATATCCTTTCCCATCCCAACCACAATTTTTAAAAAATTTTTATATCTTCTTAAATTTTGTTTTCTGAAAATGTTACTCTCCTCTTTAATTGTTTTGCCAAAAGGCATGCTTTTATTGCTTTTTATAATAACTCCTCATTCTTGCCCAGTTAGGCAGTCTGCTACGTGGTATAATTTTTAGATATTGAATATGATTTTAATTTTTTCCATTTTTACTATTGGTAGATTAAATCAAACTAAATATGCTTTCAATATAATAAAATTGACTTGTAAACCTTTTCTTTTGTTCTAGGTTTTTGATCAGTATCTCAATTTTATTACTTTGGAAGATGATATGTTTGTATTATGTAATCAAAATAAGGAGCTTGTTTCATATCGTGGTATGTAAAAATAGGAATATTGTAATTCATTATTAACAAAATGAATGATGTACTGTTAAAAAAAGAAAGTTAACATGTTTAGTGCACTCCAAAACCAGTTTTGTTACAGCAGTAGAGCTGTAAAAAAATTTTAAAGCACACAAAACAAGTTTCAGACTGAATTCTGTCACATATAAACAACATTTAATAAACCTGTTTTGTAAGGTCAATAAAGTACAATTCTCTGACCTTGTAGGTACTGCGTAGTAACTTGCATGAATGGTTCCCTCATGGCAAGTAAGACAGTATTTTAGTAGTAGGATTCAGTTCAACTTCCAGTACTTTGACCTTTGGACAAGAACAAGTTACTTTGCTTCTCTGCTTTAGTTTCTTCATCCATAAAGTGGGGATAATAATACTCTCTACCTAATAGAGTTTTTTGGGAATTAAATAGATAAAATGTATAAAATGCCTAGAAAAGTTTCTGGCACATAAAAAGTACTCAGAAAAGGTTGGATAATATTGCTATTTATCAAGATCAGACAGTAATCAGGAGTCAGCAGCTACTGTACCACTATGGAATGAAGTCTAAGTGCCATTCTCAAACATAGAGTGTGAGAATTCCTTGATTCTGATACCTTGTTCACGCAGTAGAAGGGATTTGAGTGTAGGTGTTTGATCAAATGCTAACTACCTCTAACGTTTATGTTCCCAGTGTTGGTAAACTGACCATTCCTGGGATATAGATTAAAATTAAAAGATGCACATACACGTGCACACATGTTTACACCCACACCATGTTATATTGTCTATGTTGATTTTTTTTTTTTTTTGGTAAGAACGTTTAACATGAGATCTACCCTCTACATTTTTAAGTGAACAATACAGTATTGTTGACTATAGGTACAATGTTATATAGCAGATCTCTAGAACTTATTCATCTTGCTTAACTGAAACTTTATGCCCATTGATTAGTTATATTGACTATTTTAGAAAATTGAAGACTACCGAAGCCAATTTAATTAATGAAATAATCATTAATTTGCTACTTAAGAATTGAGATGTTTGGGGATGAAGAGAATATCAGTGGTTCTTAAGTGGGTAGTGTGTCCCCCTAAGGGGGCATTTGGAAATGAGTAAGGACGTTTTTGATTGTCACAATCACCAGGGCTGCTACTAGCATATAGTGACCAGGAACTAGGAATGCTGGATGTTCTGCAGTGTGTAAGCCATGCTCATACAGAAAATTGTTCTGCCCAAAACACCAGTGGTACCCTATTATAAAACACTGGACCAGATGGTAAGCTCCCTGAGAGAAGAGAGCATGAATCTTTTGGTTTCCTTGAGCTCCATAGCATGCTTTCTTGTTGAAATTAAACGGCATCCCTAGGAGGTGTAAGTATTCGCTGAATGGCCCATGTAAGAGACTTTTGATGGTAGTTGTTATTTACAGAAGTCTATTTACAGTTAATTGAGTTTTAAATTAGTTAGCTACTTATTTAAGTTATATATTTAAAACCTAGTTTCCCTTAAGTCTTTAAAGTAAACTTGTAAATTTTGTTATATTATTTATAAATCCAGTTACATAAAAACAAGCACATTTACTTTTTATTTGATTGATTACCTCAGATTGAACAGAGTAAATTCTAATCAGTCCCATTTAACAAGCTTAGTCAGCAAACTTAGTTTATTAAATTCCCTTAAACAGTTTAAATTGCATTTATAAATTCAGTATATTAAATTTTCTTTTTTAAGTACTTCAAATACCAAACCAGGCAAATTTATAAATCTGGCAAGCAAAATCTGCCCAGATATTTAAATAATTCTTAAAAATAATTAAATTTAGTCTAAGTTCACTAAACAATCTAGTACTTATAAGTTTAATTTTCTGCCTCTCAACTTAAAAAAAAAGTCTGAAATTAGTTATTAGTATAATAATTTAAAGTATAAATTTAACTTATTTTAAAGTATAATCACATGGTTAATTGCTCAGATTCTCAATAATATAATTATAATAGTAATAATAGATTGCTCTATGAGCACTTTACAGTATAAGCTCATTTACTCCTCAGAATAACTTTGTGAAGTTGGTATTATTATTATTTCCATTTTCCAGATGAAGAAACTGAGGCACAGATATTAAGTAACTTGGTAAGGAAATGGCAGAACCAGCTTACTAGTCCCAGGCACTCACTCCAGAGACAACGCTGTTAACCATTATGTAATTATATACCAAATCCTCTCAAACATTACAAGTAGTTTAACTGATCATCTTAAACAGATTATTCCAAACATAAATCAGTTATATTTATACCATGGATTTGATTTGGAGCACCTACTTTCCATAGATTGGGAATTTATTTATCCAGTAGAGGAAGCAGATTTATCAGCTCAGTTACACCCAGGCTACTATCTCTGACAAACCAGATTATCACAAGTGAGTTGAGGTTATTGATGCATAGTTTTTTGAGTATTCAGGGTAGTTCTCATTCAAAAGTGTGGGACTAAGGTATAGGACCTAAGGGCTCGAGGCTTCCATATAGATTTTACCTGTACCAGTTATTGACAACATGAACTGAATATTTCCCTGGATTTATGACCCCTGAATTTATATAATTCACATTGTATCCTTATGCCATTTCTATCATCAGATTTGTATAGATGCTACCGAGTAGCAGCACATTTCCTCATCCAGATTCTGTATTGCCTGGTTGAATTCTTTATTATTTTTATGTTCTCTGCATGGACCATACTTCTTTAAATACTTTCATATATCTGGTGAGATTCTGCTTTCCTCTCATGCTAATTACAAGTTGTATTAAATTTTATATTTGTTTTCACATTTAGGATGTTAGGAAATTTAAAATATTGTATAAATAATATTTTAGTCCAGTCAGTCTTTTCAACCAATAGTGAGCATCTACTTGTCAGACACTGGGCCTAGGTATTGTGAGAGATAGGAAGATGAAAAAGGCAAGGTCTTTGACTGTCAAGGACAGTCTTCACAGCAATGTTTCTTAAAATGTACCGCAAGAATCACCTGAAGTGCTTGTCAAAATTGCAGATTTCTTAGACTTTTCCCAAATCTATTGAATCGAACCCCTAGGGGTAAGGGCTAAGAATCTTTAATTTTTAATAGCTTCCAGAAGAACTTCTTTCTTTTCTCTCATATTCCTAGAGTGATTCTTATACCTACTGAAGTTTGGGAACCACTTATGTACAGTCTAGTACATCAGAAAAGAAATTCATATAACTTATTATAATACAAAGAAAATGATATGTGATATCAGTCTTGCCATAATTGATTTGCATTGTGCTTTTCTGGAGTAGTTGGATAATAAGATCAATAATTTCTTGAGGCAATCTAGTGTTTATGAATAAAATTATTTAATAGGATATTTATTTTCTGTTTGCTCTAGCAAAAATTTTGTATAGTTTGTGTGGTGGGTTTTTTTTCCTATTGCTACTCTGATATTGATACTACTCTTATTACTGCTACTGATATTCAAGTTTTTTTTTTTTAAGTAGTGTAATTTTTAATAGATAGTTCTTCACTTAAAGTTTAAAGCATAAAAAATTTTACTTGTTTGACAGTATTACAAATGTTATCAAACTGGTTATTGATTAGGAGTTTAGTAATAATTTTAAGAGTTTTATAAAGATAAAGTGTAAATTTTGGTCACTTTTTTCTCCTTTACCTATGTCATTTTAGCCATTAACAGGCCAGATATCACAGACACAGAAATGGAAACTGTTATGGACACAATTGTTGACAGCCTCTTCTGCTTTTTTGTTACACTGGGTAAGTTTTCAAATTTTTCTGGTTATTTCTTCAAAGTAAATTAATTATCTAATAACTCATTTTGATCTGTTACACTGTAATATGATCCCCTTTTATCTATTCTGGATCTCCACAGGCTCTTCAGAGTTGGGATAAAATACACATTTTGTACTATATAAAAACATAATTCTTCTAATAGTTTGATGTGGTTATTCCTCTTGAGTTAGCGTTTAGCAGATCTATTGAGTTGTTTCCTTAGATGTTTTTGGTAATTGTAACTTTCTATTGAATTACTCTAATAGTTTGGTGGTGACTTCACCTATGTACTTGCTAATTTTCTTTCAATATCTCATTATGAAAAATTTCAAATACACTTCTAAGTAGAGGGATGTGTGCCTGGTAACTTAATAAGGCAAACTCCCAAGACTCCAGAAAAGGCCAAACTTATGTATAATACTAATCCAATATGCTCTCAAAATTGTAAACATTTCTTTGGAACATCTAAATTTACTTATAGTTACGTTGTGTTAAGTATCTAATGTGTGACTTTATGCTTTACTATTACTAATGGATTTGTTTAGAGACCCTCTAACTGCAGTTTTAATTTTGCAAACACTTAAAACCTTTCAGTTAACATGATTCTCATTAGATTAGTAAAATTTCTCTCCATTTCATAAATGAAAAAATTAAGGAAGAGAGGGTACCATGCATAGTTTAGATTAGAGACAAAAGTTTGAGAAGAATTTGTATGCAGATTTGGGAGCTCCCTCCTTTCAGGGATTTTTCCCTTTAATTTCCCTGAACTCCATTCTTTGATTCCTCAGCTCAGTAAGTGTTCTGTTTTCTGCTTGAGCTCTTTATCCTGTGTGCCCTGCAAACTGGAAAGTACCCTCGGGGAAAGGATATCTCTTCTTTGAAGAGTTTTGCCTTCCTCCGTTTTCTACCTGCTTTTGATTGCTCTCAGTACCTTCAAGAGGGGTTGTTGTTGGTGTTTTTTTTTAAAGAAAGCACATGTATACAACTTTTAGTTGTTGAACAGACATAATTAATCTTTCTATTTTGCCATCCCACACCATCTCCAAAATTTTGCTGAATGCTGGGGTTACTGTGGACATTTAAGGTCATTTTTGCTTGGTTAATGCTGTATTTTCAAGGTGAGGGTAGATTGAAAAAGAGAAGTATAAATCAAGACCACTGAAGTGGTGGAGCATCCTTTATTATGTAGAGTATCAGAAAGTGATTCTTTCAAAGGAGAAGTTGAAATTATTGCCAGTGTGACATGGAAGGATGTCAACAATAAATTGTTAAAGGAAAAAAAACAAATTTAGGAACAGTATATGTAATATCCTATTTTTCTTTTTTATGCACTCCACTCATTCACTTATTTAGACTATATGTGGAAAATAACCTGAAAGCATCCATATCTAATTCTTTTTTTTTTTTTTTAATAATTTTTTTTCCCCCCCCCGCAAAGCCCCAGTAGATAGTTGTATGTCATAGTTGCACATTCTTCTAGTTGCTGTATGTGGGACGCGGCCTCAGCATGGCCAGAGAAGCAGTGTGTCGGTGCGCGCCCGGGATCCGAACCCCGGGCCGCCAGCATCGGAGCACACGCGCTTAACCGCTAAGCCACGGGGCCGGCCCCCATATCTAATTCTTAATGGGGATTATTTTGGGGTGCTAGAATCAAGAGGGTTAACTTTATACATTTCTAATATTACTTGACTTTTTTATGACAAGCATGTATAACTTGCCATCAAAAGAAAACAAAGTCTTAAAAAATTTGCTAATATTCCACATTTTTACTTTCGCAATTGAGCATGCTTTGTATAGAATCTAAAATGTAACAATTTCAGCATATAAAGATTACCATGTTCTCAGTTTGTTTTATGAGATTTTTAGGGCAATTGGATTTTTTCCTATCATTTTACAGTTTTTTAGCCTTTGATAAAATTTGGAATAATAACAAGAAGTTAAGAGGCCTAATGAGTTGATAATGAATTGAAACCAACTTTTAGGAGCATTTCACGTTATGTGGAGAATGTGTTTTGTGTTATCTTTTAAATTAGTATTTTAAAAAATAGACTATAATCCTCCATTTTGTTAATTTGTAAAATGAGTAAAAAATAACAATACTAAACTGCTAAATTAGCTAAGCTCTTTCTTTTCCTTTAAGTCAAATTAAAATGAACCCTGTGAGTGGAGAGTAAACTTAGTCCTTGAAACTGCCTGCAGGGAATCAAAATTCTGATTTAGTCAATTCATTGAAAAAAATGTGATCACACTGATGGGCCAACAGCATATAAAAATAGTCTTTTTCTGACTCCCTAATGTTTTCTTTTTTAATGAGAAGGTCTATTTCTGAAACCTTGCTTTTACTCTCAAGGTTATATAAGTCCTTTTATGTTTGTAGCCTGCACTTGTATACATTTGTTGTATGTTATTTTTTGATGCTTATGTATTTTATAAGTAACAATCATACATGGCTTAACGAAAAGGATATGTCTGAGAAATGAGTCATTGGGTGTTTTTGTCGTCATGTGAATGTCGTAGAGTGTACTTACACAAACCTAGATGGTATAGCCTACTACACATGTAAGCTATATGGTACTAATCTTATGGGACCACTATCATATACGTGGTCCATTGTTGACTGAAACATCGTTATGCGGCACGTGACTGTATCCATTTTAATTATTAAGAGCTGAAATTATTGCTAACATCTATTGTTAAAATAGGTGCTGTTCCTATAATCAGATGTTCAAGAGGAACAGCAGCAGAAATGGTAGCAGTGGTGAGTTCATGCAAATATCCGTTGGGGATAAAGAATACCGTGTCAGTTGTTTTCCATAAGCACCTCAAGTGTTTTTGTTTATATGAAGTATGTGATTGCTTTGGATTATATATTAATTATCAAAGCCAAATATTTTTATTTTGTAACATTGAGATTCCACCAAAAATAAAAGATAATCATTGTGTACTTCTATGTGACAGAGTAAAATGATTTACTCCAATGTGCTATCCCAGCCCTGTTTCTTTTTTAGCACAATGTATATTCCTCGTTCAGCTTTCTCTCTCCAAGTAGTATTTTACATTTATTTGATCCCCTAAACTGTTTAATATTAACTTCAGTTAGCAAATATGTATTAACAATCATAACCATATTTAAAATAGTAAAGTGCATTTTGCTGCCCCACTATGTTAGAGTAAAATATTTAGTATAAATTGAGTATTCGAAGATTTACTTTAAAGATTAAAAAATAAGTAAAGGATTAGAGAAATTACAAAATTATTGAAAAGGAAGGAGGGTAAGTGGTATGGAAAGATGGAGGAACATATAGTAACATTTTTGAGTTTTACTAGCTCAAATCCATCATTGCCTCTTGGAGGACTATTTTTTTTTTCACATATTCCATTTCTATTCTGGAGCCTCTTGCAACCACCACTATATAGACACTCTTCTTGATACAATAGTGACTCGTACATGGGGAGAGTGGGGTTGTCATTACGGCAAAGCATTTCCTGAACCTAAAGTAAAAGTCAACAGAGCCTTTTCGCAACGGGTTTGCCGCCAGAACACAGGTGTCGTGAAAACCACCGCTAAAAGGAAAAGACTCATATCAACATCGTGGTCATTGGACACGTAGACTCGGGCAAGTCGACCACTACTGGCCATCTGATCTACAAATGTGGTGGGATCGACAAAAGAACCATCAAAAAATTTGAGAAGGAGGCTGCGGAGATGGGAAAGGGCTCCTTCAAGTATGCCTGGGTCTTGGATAAACTGAAAGCTGAACGTGAGCGTGGTATCACCATTGATATCTCCCTGTAGAAATTTGAGACCAGCAAGTATTATGTGACCATCATTGATGCCCCGGGACACAGAGACTTTATCAAAAACATGATTACAGGCACATCTCAGGCTGACTGTGCTGTCCTGATTGTTGCTGCTGGTGTTGGTGAATTTGAAGCAGGTATCTCCAAGAATGGGCAGACCCATGAGCATGCCCTTCTGGCTTACACACTGGGTGTGAAACAACTAATCGTTGGTGTTAACAAAATGGATTCCACTGAGCCACCCTACAGCCAGAAGAGATATGAGGAAATTGTTAAGGAAGTCAGCACCTACATTAAGAAAATTGGCTGCAACCCCAACACAGTTGCATTTGTGCCAATTTCTGGTTGGAATGGTGACAACATGCTCGAGCCAAGTGCTAACATGCCTTGGTTCAAGGGATGGAAAGTCACCCATAAAGATGGCAATGCCAGTGGAAGCACACTGCTTGAAGCTCTGGATTGCATCCTGCCACCAACTCGTCCAACTGACAAGCCCTTGCGTCTGCCCCACCAGGACGTCTACAAAATTGGTGTTATTGATAGTATTCCTGTGGGCCGAGTGGAGACTGGTGTTCTCAAACCTGGCATGGTGGTCACCTCTGCTCCAGTCAGTGTTACAACTGAAGTGAAGTGTGTTGAAATGCATCGTGAAGCTCTTCCTGGGGACAATGTGGGCTTCAATGTCAAGAATGTGTCTGTCAAAGATGTTCGCCGTGGCAGTGTGGCTGGTGACAGCAAAAATGATCCACCAGTGGAAGCAGCTGGCTTCACAGCTCAGGTCATTATCCTGAACCATCCAGGCCAAATCAGTGCTGGCTATGCACCTGTGCTGGATTGTCATACAGCTCACATTGCTTGCAAGTTTGCTGAGCTGAAGGAGAAGATTGATCGTCGTTCTGGAAAGAAGCTGGAAGATGGCCCAAAATTCTTGAAATCTGGTGATGCTGCCATCGTTGATATGGTTCTTGGCAAGCCCATGTGTGTTGAGAGCTTCTCTGACTATCCTCCTCTGGGCCGTTTTGCTGTTCGTGACGTGAGACAGACAGTTGCTGTGGGTGTCATCAAAGCAGTGGACAAGAAGGCAGCTGGAGCTGGCAAGGTCACCACGTCTGCCCAGAAGGCTCAGAAGGCTAAATGAATATTATCCCCAATACCTGCCACCCCAGTCTTAATCAGTGGTGCAACGGTCTCAGAACTGTTTGTCTCAATTGGCCATTTAAGTTTAATAGTAAAAGACTGGTTAATGATAATGATGCATCGTAAAACCTTCAGAAGGAAAGGAGAATGTTTTGTGGACCATTTGGTTTTTTTGTGTGGCAGTTTTAAGTTATTAGTTTTTAAAATCAGTACTTTTTAATGGAAACAACTTGACCAAAAATCTGTCACAGAATTTTGAGACCCATTAAAATAAAGTTTAATGACAAAAAAAAAAAGTCAACAGAAGTGCTTATTAATGAAATCAGGCCTGAGTCACAGTAGAAAAGGCATTCGTCTTTTCAAGTCCAAGTTATGATGATATTGGATACTAAAGAAGCTAAAATATTTAGCTTTTAGAATTGCTATTTTGTAAAGAAATTCCAAGTTTCTTGGTTATGAATCTAAGAACACATTATGTATTACCCTATATAAAGTTCTATGAAACTGTTCTTTAAGAGTTAATATAAAATTTGATTTTTCAGAAACTAGATAAGAAACTTCGAGAAAATCTAAGAGATGCAAGAAACAGTCTTTTTACAGGTGATACCCTTGGAGCTGGCCAATTCAGGTATTATGTTAGTTAATACACTTATAGAACTTGAAGATGAAACTTTTGTAGAGTTTTTGTGTCGTTTTTCTTGTCTGCTAGAATACTCTTGTAGTTGAAATTTGTTTTTATTTTTAATGAGGTAATCAGGATCAGTGTTTTGACTCAAATTGCTCTTGAAATACAAATGGAATATTTTATTTAATTTACCTTCTTTTGTTAGAAATTTCTGTTCTGCATTTTTATCATCTGTAGGAGAAATTTTTCTGTTTATAGAAAAGACTTTGAAAGTCAGAAGCCACTTCCTTTCAATTAACATAAGTGAAAAACTTCTGATGCTTATATCTGTTTCTACCTATTAATTAGTTTCCATTTGTACATTGAAGTACTAATAGCATAAATTTGCAAAACATTTTTGTCAGTTAGCATGTCTAGCATGAGTAGGTAATGCCAAAGTTACTGGCTGCTCAATTATTATTGAATAGAAATACTTTTTAAAAACCTATACATTATAGTACATTTAACTTTTGATTATTAAAAATAATAGGCAGTATTGGGATGAAGAAGTAAAGAAACCCACACAGATGGCTGCGAATTATTTAAAGGGGAATCGACAGTATTTTGGAAAATTAATTCTTAGCCCCAGTTTTAGCTGAATTAATAAATAAAGCATGTGAAAATAATTTGATACTCAGGGTATAACTGCCCTCTAGGAATAATAATTTCATGGTACCCTTCCGTAGACTTCATTTCAAGCCAGTTTGGGTGGCTCTCCTGCAGTCTTATGTACTATTCCTATAATTTGGAGTTAACACTAATGTGTTGAAATTTGTTTTTTCAGCTATCTCAGTGCCCATGTTATTTTAAACTGCTCTGTGATTTCATTGCTGGTCTTAAATATTCTTCAAAATGTTTCTCATTAAGAAGAGCAGAAATAACAAATTCTGACCTGATTTTTTTTCAACAGAAGCAACCATTATGTCATACATTACTTAATAGCTCACTTTTTATAGTGCTCTCCTGTAAGCCTTAGAAACCAATATAAAGGCACTATTTTAATTGGATAATTTTTAAAAATTTATTCACATTATTATAATATGGTTGTCTTATTTTTAGTTTTTTGAAAGCATTTCTAAATTATTTTAATTAGGGGTCAGCAACCTTGTTGGACTATTGTTAAATACATTTGAGTCCAACTGTAGGCTAATGAATCTCAGCAAAGAGCAATTTTGCCCCCCACAGGACATTTGGTAATGTCCAGAGACAAGTTTGGTTGTCACAACTGGGTAGATACTACTGAAATCTAGTGTTATAGGATGACGATAAACGTCCTACAGTGCACAGGACAGCCCCCCGTAATGAGAAATTATCCAACCCTGAATGTCAGTAGTGCTGAGTTAAGAAACTCTGCTATGGGCTATCCTCCCTCAACTTCCACCAGCTCTGGAGTAATAAAGGATAGTAAGGGGTAAGGATGCCACTCCTACTTTTTATCACTGAGTATTATAATCAGTGCACTTGGGAGAGTCCACTGTTTTACACCCAGTAGGTGTACTGAGTTACTAAAATGGTCAGAAGTCTCTCACTGGAAAAAATATAGTTAGCGTAATCAGATAGCAATGCCTTTTGAAAATTGATGTGTACTCCTGATACAATAGTCCCTGTAAAGCAAATCTCTACAACTTTTGGAGACACATGGTAACCAAATGACTTCGTGCCACAATTTACTTTAGGTGTAGTCTGTTTCACTTCTAAATTGTAATGAGTTAAACAATATATGAAGTGTCTGGTATGTGAATAATTATATAATTAGGTACCATTGAGGTATAATGTTTTAGTTTTATATATTATGATGGGATAGGGTTTTGTGAGGCTCTTCTCTAGAGTCTACTTTTTTGAATTTGTGTTTACAGAAAAAATTGTAATTTATAATTTATGAAACTGTCAGACATTTGTGTAAATTTATAAGATCCTGCTCTTTTTAATTGTTTTCCCTGAAGCTGACAGTGGCTATTCTTTTTTTCCCTTTTTTTCAAGATGTGAAATATAAATCTGAGTAGAAGGAACTTATTCTTACTTTGGTAACTATAAAAATTATTCTGTAAAAGTATTTGTATAGATTTTTTCCTTTAAGGGAGTTCCCTAAGTAAGACTTATAATCTAGTATTAGACACAGGCTTTAAGTAGTCCAGAGCATTACTTTACTTGACTGACTGTAATAGAAAATATTTTTAAAAGCAAACTATTATGGAATGTCAGTATTAGCATACTTATTGTTCATATCAAAATGACAAATATGTACTGGAAAGTATTAGAAAATCTAGATGTATACACTGGTATCAAGAGTTATATAATTTTTTTTGATATATTTACAGCTTCCAAAGGCCTTTATTAGTCCTTGTTGACAGAAACATAGATTTGGCAACTCCTTTACACCATACTTGGACATATCAAGCCTTGGTGCATGATGTACTGGTAAGAGGCTAAATATGCCACTTTTTCCTAAAATGTAGTAACATTCAATGGTCCCCGTAATTTTAAATTAACATCGTGGCTACCAAAACACAGATGAGAAGGATGGAGCTGAGAAATATGAACAAAAAGAGAGATGGGATTTGGTATCACTGGATATGGATGCTGGAGAATGGTGAAGCATTGAAGTTTAAAGTTCCAAATTTATGATGTTTAAATTATAGGATAAATTAATGATATTGTTAGCAGTGATGGGAAAAAAAGAAATGGAGGAAAATGAGTAACTTTTTTTTTTTTCATACTGAATAAGTAAATAACTATGTTCTCCCTGGGGAGAAAAGCTGTAATTTCTCCCTTTTTTTCTGCAAGTCAATTCAGCCTCATTTTATGGTCAAAGTAAATAGTATTTTTTATGTTACACCATATGTTTTCTGAAGTAATTCCACATATGCAATTTCATACTTGAAACAAGAATCTACGTTTATCCACGCATATATTCTTCTGCTAGACATTGTGTATAGCATGTAATACACGCAGATAAATAAAACACAGTCCCAATATTCAAAAGCAGTGGGAAGAAAATATGTGCACAAGTAATTTCCTTACAGGACACTGTGTATTAGGGCCAGAAGAGTTCCCATTTGGGAGATAGAAAAATTAAGACTCAGAAGTTAAAGGATTTGGAACCAAATCATTGGCTCTGCCAAGACTAGCACTCTAATTTACTAACTCCTAGCCCAGGCCTCTAGGGATTATGGTATTTATTAGTGTCATTATTGCAAAGATTGCCTGAAACGTCATATAGAAAGGAAATGAAAGACATGTAATAGATGGTTTTGGTTTAACAATTTATTTCCTTAAAACTCAGATTCTAGCTGTAAAGTATTTCTTTAAATAAATCAGATTTCAGGATTACTGATGGAAATTGGCAATTCTGCACACTTGTCTATCCTAGAGTCCCTTGCCATTGTCAGTGAAATGGTAGTCAACTCTGATTCAGTAGAGAGGGCAAGAAGAATCAAAGGGACCACTGAATTAAGCCCTGAGTGATGGAACATAGAAGCTAGTTTTAGGAGATCAAGAGGCTGAAGAAGAGGAATTCAATTCAACCACTATTAGAGTGGCTACTCTTCTGACAGAACATTGTAGACCCTGGTCTTAGCAATAAACAAAGCAAATGAAAATATTCCTTTCTTTCTGGAGCTTACGTTCTAGTAGGAGAGACAGGCAATAAGTAAAATAAACAAAAGATATAACATTTCAGATGGTGGGAAATACTCTGGAGGAAAACTAAGTAGGTAATGGTGAACAGGATTGCAATTTTAAAGTAGAGACATTTAAAATAGAGACATTTGAGGAAAGCTCTAAAGGAGGTAAGCTGGTGAATTGTGTAGCTCTGTGGGAGGCAGCATTCCAGGCAGAAGGATGCCTAATTAGCTTAAAAAGATGGCAAGGCAGCCAAGGTGACGAGAGCAAATTAAGGCAGAGGGAGAGTAGCAGGAGATGAAGTTAACAAGGACACAGGAAGCAATATAGCATAGGACTTGATAGCCCATTGTAAGGATATTGACTTTTAAGTCGAGGGAATTGGGGAGCCACTCACCGATTTCAGTAAAAGAGTGACATCTGGTGCACATTTTAAGAATATAACTCTAGCTGCTGTGTTGAAAACAAACTCTGGGGGCATAGGAAGAATCAAGGACCTATTAGGAGGCTGTTGCAGTTATTTTAGCAAAAGATGATGGTGGCTTACACCAGAATGGAAGTGGTGAGGGTTGTGATAATCTATTGAATGTAGAGTATAGGACTTGCTGATGAATTGGATGTGGGATCTAAGAGAAAGAGAGGAGTCAAAGATGACTCCAAGGTTTTGACCTTTGCAAATGGACAGACATTATTTATTGAGATGGGAAAGAATGGAAGGAGCAGTTCAGGGGGAAGATCAGATGCTGAGTTTTGGAACGTGTTAAATGTGAGATGCCTATTAAGATATTCAGTTGTAGATCTCAAGTAGGTAGTTAGATATGTGAGTCTGGAGTTCAGGAGAAACATCTGATCTAAAGAAGTAAATTTAGGAGTAGTCCGTATATAGATGGTGTTTAAAGCCAAGAGATAAGATGAGATCACCAAGGGAAGTAGTATAGATAGAAGAGAGGAGATGTCCAAGAACTGAACTCGGAGACATTTCAATATTTAGAGGTCAGGGTGATGAATAGGAACTAGCAATATGGTGTAGTAAGAAGCCGCCAGTGAGGTATGAGAACTAGATCTGTGTTGTTTTGGAAGCCAGTGAATTAAATGTTTCAAAAATGAAGCAGGAATCAACTTGGACATATACCAAGAATTAAGAAGTGACTGTTGCCTGTGGCAATGTCAAGGTTATTAGTGACTTTGGTAAGAGCAGCTTCCATGGGGGCAAAACACTGGAGTGGGCCTAAGAAAGATTGGAAGGAGAGGCATAAGAGAGTGAATATAGACAAAAGAGTTTTGCTGTATAGGAGAGCAGAGAAGAAAGGGTGAGTGCTAGAAGAGAAAGTGAGGTCAAAAAAGATTTTTAAATGAGTTAAATTACAGCATGTTTGTGTATCATTGGGAATGATCAAAAGAGAAAAGTTGACGCAGGAGATAAGAGTGTCCTGCAGGTCTGTAGGAGGCATTAGTGACCAGGATGACTGTAGACCAGGATTACTCAACCTTGGCATTGTTGACATTTTGAACCCGATAATTCTTTGTTTTGGGGGGTTTGTCTGTGCATCATAGGCTGTTTAGCAGCATCCCTGGCCTCTACCCTCTAGATGCCAATAGCTAGGACTCCCTCAGTTGTGACAACCAAAATCTCTTCTCACATTGCCAAATATGCCAAATATGCCCAGGGGGTGGGGAGGGGCAGAATTGCCTCTGAGAACTACAGATAGAGGCTGATGACAGGAGTTTCACAGCTGGAGTTGTTTTAGGGAGGAGGACATGTAAAGAGTCTGGGAGTAGCAAGGAAGACAGCTGTGCCAATCCCGGGTCTAGCGGTATGAGATGTGTGACAATAAAAAAAAAAAAAAAAAAATGGTTACCGTTTGAGAAGGCTATAAGGGGTACCAAGTTGGAGTTCAGTTAGAGCAAGAAAGTCCAGTGGAAGTTTAGAGTAGATGTTCAGAATAGGAGATTTTGCTGATGACTGAGTAAGAGTTCCAGAGGGTATGACAGAAGGGTTCAGGAGTCGAGTAAGAACGAGACATGGGATCTGAGGGGGGTTATTATAAAGAGCCATACAGGGATTAATGGGCATGATGAGATAGTTTTGATAGTCTCAAATTAGATTTGGTTGGTGGGGCCCTGACTGTTGGGTGGGAGCTAGGGGCGAGGTTTTAATAAGAGCATATAGGGGTTACCTCTTCACTCCTGCCAGTGGTGTCTGGAGGCTGTATAGAGCATTGAGATAATGGGATCCTTTCTAATTCCCGAACTTGAACAGTTCCTGGAGGAAATTAAAATACATGATGCTTTGAGTGCGGGAGATAAGGTAATATGAATAAGTAATTGCAGTATAAAGGAGCATGCTCTGAGTCCCCGTTGTCAGAAAGACAATTGTCAGAAGAGAAAATTGGGAAATCTAACTTAGGGCAGAGATTCCCCAAAACCAGACAAGGCTAATACCAGCCCTTGAGGTTTTCACTGTTCCAGAGTGAAACAGAAATAATGACTATAACGTGAGTTTTTATGACTGACCTCTATACTAATTTTTTTTTAGTGCTTTACCTTTTACTATCCTTGTGTCCTTGTGAAATATCCTAATTTTTATTTCCTACTCTTTGAAGTTAAGATATCTTTTTAAAAATACAAGATGGTGAAAGTAGATGGTAGGGTCCTTTTGGTTTTGTTCTGATCTTCTTCATGTGACAGAATCAAAAGTTGGCAGCCTGGTGTCTCCAAAGAATTCACTTCAACAAATATTTATTAGGTGCCTGCTCTGTACCAGATACTGTGCTGGTCACTGGGATCCAAGGTGAACCCAGCAGACGTGACCCTGCTTGCATGGAGGTTAGAGTAGTGGGTCCCTGTGGACGTGTGGGTTATTGTTGCTTTTATTTTCTGTTGTTATAAATAATAGAACAATGCACAGCTCTAGTTAACTTTCTTAGGCTCGAGTCTCAGATTCCAAATTGCCCTTTAAGTCTTTTCTCAGTAGCATTATTGTTAGAATATTTAGGTCTGATGAAAATAGTCTCTTTGAAGAGATTTGTACAACTTAACAATGACTTAGTCCTGTTCATTAATTTTAATGCAGTTTCTAGATGTGAAGAAACTATAACTGAGATATCATAAATTGTAACCATGCCATTTTTTGTTGATTGATAAAACTGCTGTTTTTGAAGTTTCTTCTGAGCTTTTAAAATTCTTAATAATTACACCCTTTACCTCTACAAGATGGAGTAAAAATTCTAGATAGGAACTGTTAACTTGCAATTGCAGCTTGCTTTTTATATTAAGTATCTTTGCCTGAAAATCGGGAACATTGATAATATTTATATCTCAGACCTTGGAAACAATTAAGAAAATTCACACAGCTTCCCTGTGTTCCAGAAAGGTGATTGTTGTCATTTAACGTGAGAAATACATTCTTCTGGTGAAAAACTTTGCAATGCGTCTTCCCTTTTATCGGGATATAAGAAGCAAAATTAGTAATTTAGAAAGTCATGATTCTTTTTTATTATATCTTGGTTGCGGGAGGGGTGGATTTGATTGTTAGCCGCAGTGAGTGCTTACCCTTAGGCAGAGGGATGGTCATTAATTCATTTCAGTATCTTGTCCCTTACTTGGCCTTTGTTTTTTCAAATCTTAGATGCCGTTTTTGTGCCTTTGGTTCTCTGCTGCTGACTCTTATTATTTGAAACTGCTGACTCATTATTTGAAACATTAAATTGGAATTTATGCTAATATACATAGGGACTTTAATAAAGTTTACTTTTTTCTTGCCACTCAAGAAAAAAAAAGAAAGTGGTTACCAAATTAGTATATACTTTTAAAAGATTATTAGAAAAGCATTTTAGAAGCACTCATTTTCTTGAAGATGTGTGATTGCAGTATAACGGATGCCTAAGTGTAGTTCAGAGTTTGATGCTTTGGGGGTTGATGCTCTGTGGATGCTCTAGACTTTATTAACACAAAACCTCTTGGATAGCACTATGTTGGACTAGTTTCAGGCATTTGCCTAAAAGTCAAAAGTATAATGTAAAATTTTACTCATTTAATCCAAACACAGATTACTGATAACTGTACAAACTGTAGTTGTTCATAGGGAGTTCCTACTAAAGGTGTGTAGGCCATGTAAAAGCCCAGAAGACATTCTGGATTTCATTTGTTTTCTTAAAGTGGTATCATTTCAATATATTTACATATTCATTGCTGTTTCTGAACTTGGATTAAAATTTTATTTAATCTGAGGGAAAGAAGAGTATGTATTATTTACTATTTACTAATCTAGCTTTAGGTACTGCCTTATATCCTGGTTGCTTAGTATAAAGATTTTGAGACATTTATTTTATCTATGTTTATGATGGAGCATTTTTATAAGCATTTTTTTCCCAATTAAATGATTCTTAGAAATATTCTAAATTAGATTTTTCTTTCCTTTTTTTGTCTTCTGCACATTTTTTCCTTTCCCTCCCTTCTTGTCCACATTGACCAAAGTTCAGTGTTTCTAAATCAGTGCTGTCTAATAGAAATACAGTAGAACCTACAGATGTAATTTTAGATTTTCTAGTAGCCACGTTAAAAACATAAAAAGAAATAGGTGAAATTTATTTTAGTAATATATTTCATATAACCTAATATATCCAAAATATTGGCAATTTAAGACTTAAACAATTTAAAACATTAAATATTTTATATTCTCTTTTTATATATTAAGTCTTAAAAATTTGGTTTATATTTTATACTTACATCACATCTCATTTCAGACTAGCCACTTTTCAGGTACTCAGTAGCCACATGTGACTAGTGGTAACTGTATTGGACAGTGCATTTCTAAATCATTAAGGCCCAAATTCTTTACTAGTTTAGAGATTGAATAAATTGCTTATGCGTTGAGATTATCACATGAAGACTGGTAGAAAATGTTGCATATTGCCAACAATGTATCTGTGGGGGCTTTTCCAGGTCCTGATTCGTATAGTTAAGGAGAATTCTGCTTTAACAAGAGTGAACAAGCTTATCAAAGTGTGCCTGCCATTGCTGAATCTGTATGGAATACCTTGGCCTTTGAATTAGGGTAGGTTAGGTTGTGCTGCTCAATCTAAACCCTCAAACCTCAGTGAATGAAAATAACAAATATTTATTTTTTGTTCACAGTATTTCTTGTTCCTTGTCCAATGTGGATGGGCAAGGGGGAACCCTGCTCATCATAGTCACAACCTCAGGGTGACGAGGCCCCATCTCGGCACATACTTTCACAGTCACTATGGCCGGGGGCAGACAGTTGTAGGTTGTACTTTAAACCCTGTTTTTTTGTTATGAATAAAATTTTAGGACTTTTATTAGGGAACATTTCATATAAAAACACAAAGAGAATACTATTTTGAACCCCAATGTACGTCCTTCGGCTTCCCAGGCAATATGCATCTTATCTCAGGCATTATATGATCTTATGCATAAATATTTTGGCATATATCTTTTAAAAAAATACCATGATTTTATTATCATATCCAACAAAATTAACAATTATTCTTTGGTAATATCTAATACTAGCTCTATATTCATTGTTTTCTGATTGTTTCAAAGGTGCATCTTTACAGTTGGTTTGTTCAAATAGAGATCCAAACAATGGTTGATATATCTTTTAAATTTCTCAATTTACAATAATTTCTCTTTTCCCACCTTTTTTATTGCCTTTTTTTTTGCTAAGGAAGATTCGGCCTGAGCTAACATCTGTTGCCAATCTTCCTCTTTCTACTTGAGGAAGATTTACCCTGAGCTAACATCTGTACCAGTCTTCCTCTGTTTTGTACATGGATCGCCACCACAGGATGGCCACCAGTGAGTGGTATAGGTCCATGCCTGGGATCTGAACTCAGGCCGCTGAAGCAGAGTGTACCAAACTTAACCACTAGGCCATGGGGCTGGTCCCAGTTATTGCTGTTTTTTGATTGAAGGAATTTATTTATTTTTCTAAAGAATTTCCTGTATTTCTGCGTTTGGTTGATTGTATCTTTGTGGGGTACAATTTGACATGTTTCTCTATCCCCAGCATTTCTTATAAACTGATAGATCTGGAGACTTGATTAGATTTAGCTCAATCCTTTACCAAAATAAAAGTTACTTTTATTTTACTTTGCTTTTTTTCTCATGTGAATATAAATCTTAGCTCTGCCTAAATAGGTGTCACCTATGTTATCTGAAGGTAATTTTGTTCGTCTGGCTCTACCAGTCTGCTTTAACTTGCAAAAGGAAAACAAGACTGCTAAAGACTTATCCTTGTGTTTAACCTTTCCTGATGGGATTTACTTATACCTGGTGATTTGGGACACCTTTCTTAGTCTTCTAAGTCAGGAAAGTGTGAATATCAGTGAAAACAGGTCAGACTCTATCATGTTAAAACCAATTCTGTTGTTTTTTATTTGTGTATAAATGTTCAGTTTCTTGAACATGGTTGAGTACAGCACAGAATGTTCTAGTTTCCCAGTTTTCAAGATTGAAATTACTTTTATTTGCCTGGCTATTGTGCAATGAAAATGTTCTTGCCACTACTATGTTATTTCTCAAAACTCTTCACAGCTTTTATTCCTTTATCATTTTGTGTTTTAAGTATTCCATCAATATTTCAGTAATAATATGCCTTCCTATTTTTAGAGCAGTAATTTTGCTAACAAGTTAATTTTATTTTGAATGAACTGTGTCATCACCATGGAAATAGAACTTCACTAGAAATTCTACTTAATAAAGCTTAACTATTTAGAAATGTTTCTTCTTTTGTTTTGTTAGATAATTTGTAAAAACAGGGATTCTTCTCAGATGTACCTGTTAATATCTATTGTTTTAAATGGTTTTTCACAATTATGCTATATTTACTTTGTTCCTATATGGATGATTTGTTGTGCAAAGTGAGGTTAAGATATGGAGATGGGAAAATGAGAGGAATTAAATAAGGTTACTGATATGTTTATCCTATGATAATATGAGGAATCTATAGGAAAGACATGTTTGACAGTCTTTAGTATTAACAGGGTAATAGATAGTAGATAGTATTAACAGGTTGAAATATAACAGTATATTCTTCTTTGTCAGTAGACTTGTTACTTACTCCAGTATGGCAATTAGACATCTGTATATTTTGCACTCTTGTTTTTCATGTCATAGGGGAAAATGGCAAGGAAATAAGCTATTGTAAAGGATTTATTTGTTAAAGTTACCATGGTCTAAGGATCTAGACTTAGTATTGATGACCTTATTTTATCAGGAGATTAAATTGTATTCAGTTCATTTAATTTGCTAAGACCTAGAATTTAATCATTAATCAAAAATTTATATCTTAGAACTAAGGTAATTGTATCAGTCATGCTAGATAATTTCTCCATATAATTTCTTTCTTGCTCATCATTTACTTAATCACTTATTAATAGCCATGTTTTATCTCTAACTCACTATTCTTCAGAGTAGAGTTGAACTTCTATTACATGAAGGAACCCACAGGTCTAATGCAACAGGGAGAGGGAAAGGATAGAAAAGATATTCACTTTTATTTTGTTTTTCATATGGGTTTATTTGTTTGTTTCTTTTTTGTTTCTTTTGTTTGTTTTGAGAAAGGGCAAAAAAATGAAGCTTCAAGTAAAATTAGTTCTAGGCGGAAAAGTTTAACAACTACTGGTCTAACTAGCTCTTAGAATTTATGTGAAAGGGAATTCTATTATTATTGTAGCTTCTGTTATAATTTTTTAAAAGTACAATCCATCACATCAGAATAAGACTCTCTAAGAGTTTAAAAATTATATTTAAGATTATATTTGTTACTAGAAACAACTAAGCATCAAGAGGCCTGGTCAAGTAAATAAGTACAGCCAAATATTGGACTACTGTGGAGCCATGATAAAGATGAGGTAGACATACGTATACAGATAAAGAGCTCTAAAATACATTGTTAAATGAAAGAAATAAGGTACAAAATACGTATAATGTAATCCCATTCTTTAAAGTAAAATTAAAAGGATGTGTATATGCTAGCATATGCAAAAATATTTTTCTGGAAGGCTACATAAGAAACTTAAATGGTTTCTATGTATTTTTTGAAATTTTAATCATATACATCTACTATTTTAATTAGAATACGTAAACAATTAAAAGTACATTTGTGTGTAACAAAACATTGGAAGGAGGTCTTTTAAATTTCAGATCTGTATTTTGTCCTTGGAAATATTAGAAAACACAGCAAGAATCTGTATTGATTATTTTCCTTGTTTTAGGAAATGTTATGATTCTTAAATTCAGAAAACTGTTATTTAAAATAGTTACTTTTTCCTAGGATTTCCACTTAAACAGAGTTAATTTGGAAGAATCTTCGGGAGTGGAAAACTCTCCAGCTGGTGCTAGACCAAAGAGAAAAAACAAAAAGTCTTATGATTTAACTCCAGTTGATAAATTTTGGCAGAAACATAAAGGAAGGTAAGTAAGAAAAACATCAGTCAGTACAAGATTCACCTTTTAAAAAAAATGAAGATGTTCTCTGACTTAATGAATTTGATTTAAAAAAATCAAAAAGGTCATGATAGTTGATCCTCACAATGAATAGGAGCTATAATTAAATAGTCTGTAGATACATATTTTTATTGCTTGATTTCTTTCTGATTCCTAGGTTTTTTGTTAGTTGCTTTGCAGGGGCCACTTTCCTCTTCAGTAAGTTCATACCATACGATTTTGTAGATTTTACAGATAGTCTTTCTAAATTTTGTCGTTATCCTCACTGACCCTCTACTAGACCATTTCTGCCTTTCGTTAAAATGGGGTTTTGTGATAGGGAAACATTGAGGTGTGATTTTCCCTTTCTGTTCCATGTTTGCCTTTATACAAACCCAATTTTAGATATCTGTGGAGAGAATACCTAAGCCTGAAAACCAGAGATTTATTCAAAGTATGTTAGAAATAATAGGTGAAAAAATTGTAACTTTGCCACGTGGTTTCTTGTAGGCAAATATACATATTCCATGTGTTGCTATGTCCCCTTAAGGTACCTCATGGTAGGGTACCTCATGGGCTCAGGAATTGTTATAAAAGTTTTCTGGTGGTCATTATGGCTAGAGAAATCGTTGTAAACAAGCAAAAACATCATTGAGAGAAAAAGAATGTTGCTCATCACTAATTATTGAAATATGATGTTTATTATTACTTTTGAATATTTTAAGTGTTACTGTACCTCTGTATATGTCTATGTCCTTGATGTGGCTGTTCTTTTTAGCCTCGTTTATGTTTAATGAGTAGTGCGATATAGACTTGGTTCAGCATGCTGGGGTTTTTTTGTATGTTTTATCTTTTTTATTTATAACTTTTGTTTTAACATTGGAAAATCACATTGTTATAACAAAGAATTCGATTTTCTCTGCAGAGAAAAGTCACTGTTTTCCTCTTTCTGACTATCGCAATTTTAGATACTGTTAGAATTTAAGTAAGTTTTTTCTCTTCGAAATTCCATAGTTTACATTTCCTTCCAGAATGATGAAGTACAAGAAATTACATTTACATTATTTATAGAGGATGTAGGAAATTTTAAAGTCCAGATTCCCTAATAGGAAAAAGCTTAAGAAAAAAATCTGTTCGTTCAAACATGGAAATTTTGAATATTTTCTTCAGACGTATGTTTAGGAACAATCTAAGAATTCAGTTGAATAATAAGAACTTTAATCTTTTGTTTGTACGTAGGAATAGCCCTGAATAGCCCTCACTCTGAATATCGTACTATAATAACAATGTGGGCACAAAGACACTGTGAGACAGCATAGAGTTAAACAAGTGACTGAAATCTCTCTGAGCTTCAGTTTCCTCATCAGTAAAATGTGAGGATGCTGATTATACCTGTCGCCCTATTTCAGAAGGTTGTTATGAAGATTAAGTGAAATAATGTAAAGGAGTAACTTGCCCAAAGTCATCTAGCTTTCGTTAAAACCCACTTCTGGCAGATCCCAAAGTCCCTGCTCTTAACTATTAATAGTGTGTACGTCACCAAGACTGGTCAGGATTAAATTAGAGAATAGAGACAAATTCTTAGCATAGTGTTTGACATACAGTAAGCACTCAAATGTAAGCAGTTATTATTGCCTATTAGCTCAGAGACCTGAAAAGACTGGAGATTTTAAGAATCATCCAGTTCAATCAGCACATTGTACATGCTCGGTGCTATTTCTTGCCCACATAGACTCTGCTGGAGCTGGGGTTAGTGGGGTTAGCCTGTGGTTGTCATGTAAAACTGGACTGTGTTCCTCAAAATCCTTTCAGAAACTTCCGTCATTTCTGTCAGTCTCCATTGGATGAAATGTGCTGATCATTAGTGAAGTGTTACCAAGTGTTAAGGTGGGGGAAGGAGGGAAAGGTTTTTGTTTCGTTGCTGGTGAGACATGACCTTTTCTTTCTTAAAGGAGAAGAAGCTTCTGGCCTCCCCTAAGGCTGTAGATGAAAAATATTCATGTTAGGAACCATTTCATGGTCAACATGTTCATCTAGAATTATTCAAGATTAGTGCTGTGTGACACTTTTTCTACCTGAGCTGCTCAATAATTGCAGATCAGTTGTGTCTGAAGTCTGTGGAAATTACTGCTAAACTGGCTTCCCTGGAGGAAGATATCAGGCATTAGACCAACAAAACTTGGCCTACGTTCTGTTTTCACCAGTAGTGTTTTAGGATATTAAGATTACAGAATTAAAAGATTTTTTTTTTTCACAATTACTTGATGTAATATTTTTCAGATGCTGTCTTTGTGGTTGCACGGACCCTTTGAGAGTATATGTTACTGTGGGTGATAATATTTAGTTGAAGTTTGATATATCATGACTTCTCTTCCTTTATTTTTCAGTGACTTAAATATTTTACTTTTTTTTCTAACAGCTTATAGGTGAAGAGAAAATGTGATATGGTTAATGAAAAGAACAGAAATAAAATTTTAATTTGTTTAGATGTATAAGTATTATGGTATGCATTTTAAAGAAATAGGATTTATAATATAAATAAATTACAAGGACGTGTAGTTGTATTTATGCTAAATGTTTTCTGCCTGTTATATATAAAATATATTCAAATCCAATTAAGTACATTTAAGATAGTAAGTCCTTATTGTATGTATTTAAAATTTATACAAAAATCAGTATTTTAATGTCATACTCATAGTTCCTCTGTGCAATGCTGTTTCAGTCCATTCCCAGAAGTTGCAGAATCGGTTCAGCAAGAACTAGAATCTTACAGAGCACAGGAAGATGAGGTTAAACGACTTAAAAGCATCATGGTAAGATTCTGTTTGCTTTCTTAGAATTATAGAGAAGCAGAAGGAGATCTGGAGGGAGAAAGAGGTTAAATTTTTTTTTCTGATCTCTTAAAACTCAAGGCACTGCATTGCTTTAATAACAACAAAAATATTCTCAACTTATATAAAAGATCTTTTTCAAAAAGAAATCTAAATACTGAGAGGAGCAAAACTTTTAAAAGAATAATATGAATTTATGATTTGAAAAAGTATATAACATAACTTCGTTTTAGAGATATATATTCCAGTGCTGCTCATTCTATTATATTTGATCTAACTTCAGATTTCAGCTGTACTATTTATTACTCTGTGACCTCTGGCAAGTCTCTGGGCCTATTTCTTCATCTGAAAATACCAGCTGATCCTTTTTTCAGTCATCCAACTATTTGTTAGACTGGTGGTGACTAGAACTTTTCTATAACTATCAAGAATGCATATGCTTGCTCCTTAGAGGAGAACTGTTATTCTGAGTGACCTAAATTTTACTGTTTATTGGTGATCTTAGGAGTATATTAATTTTTATGCTTGGCCTTGGTATTTCTGAGTAGTTACTGGGACTTGTTTTTTCTTTCCTAGGGACTAGAAGGGGAAGATGAAGGAGCGATAAGTATGCTTTCTGACAATACTGCTAAGCTAACATCAGCTGTTAGGTAAGTAAGTAATATATCCTCTTTGAAGTCTTTCTATTGATAAGATTTATTTTGAAGGTTAAAAAATTGTTTAATATTTTTAATAATAGGAAATAGGAGGTAATAGTATATACCTTTAAGTTTAAAGAACTAAATTGTGTTTTTAACGTGTTCAAGCTGATTTAAGTTCCCTGTAGTATATAGCAGATCATTTGCTTCTTTGACTAGTTTGAATTGTGTAAGGGGGTAATTTTACCAAGAAGATAGTATTGGTGATAAAATAATACAAGTTATTATTAATTTTATCATTACTATTATTTTATTAGCTAAAGATTAAACAGTTTCTTTTTGATACTTTAAATGCCATCAAGGAGAGAGGAAACATGTTGTAGAAATATCAGTAAAATCGTATTTCCATTTATCTGATTTTATTCTAAACCTCCAAATTTTGGAATCAGAAGGTGAAATGATAGAAATAATGATATTTGGGAGGCAGAATATTTTAAAATAAGCATTTCATCTGTATTAAAGTAGTAAATACTGTATGTGTTCAAGCCGAGAGATTAAATTCAGTTGACAGTTTGTCATTTTGTCACTGATTTACTGTTCCAAGTTTCCTCAAAGGAAACATGTAGGTGTGGGTTTTATTAAGTCTGTGTCATTTTCTTAGAAAATTTAATGGCTAATTTTCAGTTTTTTGATACTTGTAGTTCTTTGCCAGAACTCCTTGAAAAAAAAAGACTTATTGATCTCCATACAAATGTTGCCACTGCTGTTTTAGAACATATAAAGGTAAATTTAACATTTTTCTCCCCACAATATAACTTCTGTTTGTATAGGGTTTTATACTTTGTAAGATGGTTTCATATTCATTCTCTCATTGAGTCCTCACTGTAACGTTATGAGATATAATTATTGAAGACAGCATTATTAGTTTCATTTTTTGCAAATGAGGAAACTTAAGACTCCAGAAAGATGAGTGATTGGCCCAACATCACACATTCAGTAAAAAAGTTAGAATCTCTGCTATTTCTGTTATGTTGCACTACCTCAATACTGTCTCTGCACATATTACTGTATTAACAGACGACCTGTATCTAACTATCAGTAATACAGATTTAGACATCCCTTTTACTATAGTACTATCTAAAATATCCATTAATAACATCAGTTCATTATGTAACTTGGTTTTGAACTTTTTAGTTTTTGTTTTTTTTTTTTTTCTTTGTGAGGAAGATCAGGCCTGAGCTAACATCCATGCTAATCCTCCTCTTTTTGCTGAGGAAGACTGGCCCTGAGCTAACATCTGTGCTGATCTTCCTCCATTTTATGTGGGACGCCGCCACAGCACAGCCTGAGAAGCAGTGCGTCGGTGCATACCTGGGATCCGAACCCCGGGCTGCCAGCAGCGGAGCGTGCGCACTTAACTGCTGCGCCACGGGGCCGGCCCCTGAACATTTTAATTTTAAATGAGTCTATTAGCGTTAAAGCTTTTTACTGACTCATGTTGTACTATGATTTTGAAATAGATATATTAGATCTTCTGTATGTAGTTATCATAATTCTTTTTTCTCATTACTTTATTCATGATTGCCCCATATCAGCTTGACTTATTCAGTTCTTCAGAATTCTACTTTTATTTATTCTCTGGACATGGAGCTGAATTCCAGTAACAGATTAACCATACGCTAGGACGTGGTTATTACTGACCCTACTTTCCATTTGATATGATACATTTGAAAAAGCAATGTAAAAAAGCTGCATATACTTGCTGCCTGTCAAAGATGTTGATAACACCTTGGATTTTTGGAAAAGGGACTTAAACATTTTTCTTTTTTAATGATTTAAAAAGTCATAAAGCATTAGAAAGGAGCTACTGTTGATGGATAATGGGCATTGTGCAGCGTTGAATTTAAACCTGCATAATTTCTATTAAGCTCACAACTTAATTTTTTTTGTTGTTATTCCACATCTTGATATTGATACTTGCTATTTTCGTGTACCTACAGGAATAGAAACATAATTGTGCAGTCTATGGATGATTCTGTTGATGATATTTTCACTTCCAAATGTAGCATCTCTGTAAAGTGGAACAAAGCAGATCTGTTTACCTGAGGTCGTTGTCTCCTGTGGAGATAATGTGTATAACCAGGTGAAATACAGTAGAGAGCTATATTGAGAATTTCCTTCAGTAGGAGAGAAAAGGCTTTGCTTACAAGACTAAATAGGAAGACTGTGAATCTAATATAAAAAGTTAAAGAAAAATTTATTGCACTAAAATATAGGTTCTGGTTTACATCTATTAAACTATAATTATGTAGTAAAGATCTTATGATCCATTAAACATTTTTTGAGTACTTGCTGTGTATCAGGCAGTGTGTCAGGTGCTACATGCACATAAATAGACAAGTTAGAACAGATTCTAAGAAGTTATGACAGTGGTTAATAGTCCTGTGTGTGCTTTGAGATTAAAGCTGTTCTGAGGATTTCCTTTGACTTACAGTTTGTTTTTTTTTTTTTTTAAAAGTTTATTAATTCTTACATTTTACTTTCTGACCTCAGTTCTCACAGCTGTAAAACCAAGAAATGCCAAGCTTGGCTCCTACTACCAAACTGAGTTGTATAACCCAAAGTAATTATTGTACTTACGGAAAGTGCACAGTTTCATGTTATTCATAAAACTTTACAAATGTTATCCTGCTACAAATTTATATGAATATACTCTAGGTCAGAGACTAGAGCTTATGGTTTGAGAAAATTCTGGTTAAAGTAATTGACTTATTGAATCATGTTTATTGAGTGGTTCTGTGTGTGTTGTGCTGGGCCCTAGAGATTCTGTAGTAAACAAGACAAGTTCTCTGTTCTCTTGGAGCTGATATTGTATTGACAATAAACAAAGTAAACAAATTAGAAAGCAAGGTAACTTTAGGCATTTAGGTGATGTGAGGAGATGGAGACTGGCTGAGAGGGCTACTTTAGGTAAGTGGTTAGGGAAATCACCTTTGATGAGGTGATGTTTGAGTTGAGAATCACAAGGAGCCCATTAGTGAAAAGCTCAGGGCCAGGCGTTCCAGGCAGAGGGAGTAATAAGTGCCAGAGGCCTGAAGGCATGAACAAAGTTGGTGTTTTTGAGCACCTAGCAGAAGACTAATGTGCTTATAGTGAGGAGGGAAAGAGTAATAGACTATGGGGTCAAGAGAAATAGGAATTTAAGTATGATGGGAAGTCATTGGAGATTAATCACGTGATCAGATTTATGTTTTAAATGAAGAATTGACTGAGAAGTGTGAGGGATAGGTGAGTTCTGGAAGTAAGTCTGGAACTGGAAGATTACTAGTATAGGTGAAAAATGGTGTTAAGGCAAAATTTACTTACAAAATTTTTTATGATGCTTATGTATGATTTTACACTAATGATTTTATATGAGTTTTTCAGAATCAGTTTGTGCTAATAGAGGCCATCTGTCTGAAATACTTTAATATGCCACCATGCCTGACCCAAACAATTTGACTTTAGTACCTGGTCACTTGGCTTTCTTTATAAAGGAAGTTTTTTCCAGGGCTGCTAATTGTCTGGCAGAGCATCTTGTGCTAAGAAACTAATTTGTGTTAAGTGGTTTTATATAAAAACTGTACATTTTGGAATAATTGTTTTGCTGTAACTCAAGGAGGACACCCTTTTCCTAACAAGATCTGATTTAAAGAAACTGCTATAAAGGACCGTCACTTGCAGAGGGAAAATAATGTCATGTATAGGACACAGTATTTCTCTTTGTGTCATTCTGGGAAACCCAATTAATATCAGGGTTTTTTTATACCATAGATAAAGGAGCATATTTATTTTAAATATTTACATATAAATTTAAGTTGTACTTAATAAACCACATATTGTAAAAGAGCTATCTTGATATAAGAAATTATATTAGTATAGAAAAATTGGTGGGTTTTCTGTGAAGAGTCCTCTTTTAATGTTGACCATCTTTTTTAAGCTGTTCTCCCGTGACAAAACTAGCACATAAACTCCATTGTTTCCATTATTTCTCATTACTCCTAGTTATAACATTTTTTCTTATAATTGTCCATAATTATTAAATTTCCAACTTTATAATATTTACTTTTTTTTTTTTTGGTGAGGAATATCAGGCCTGAGCTAACATCCATGCCAATCCTCCTCTTTTTGCTGAGGAAGAACATCCATGCCGATCTTCCTCCACTTTATGTGGGACGCCGCCACAGCATGGCCTGACAGGGCAGTGCGTTGGTGCGCACCCGGGATCCGAACCTGGGCCGCCAGCAGCGGAGCGTGCGCACTTAACCGCTATGCCATGGGGCCAGCCCCTAATATTTACTTTTTAATTGGCGTGTTTATTCGTACCATTACTGTATTATACCATCTACCTCTAAAGTATTTTTAAACTTTAGTTAAAATTAAACAAGTATTTTTCTCCATGATCTCTTACTTTTTTCACCAGAATTTATTGACCATCTGAGCTTCGTTTCTTTGTAACATTTATTGACCTAAGCAATAAATATTTTTTATTATTATTAGCAAGAACATTATGACTTTTTATGCAGAGCTCTCAGAACACTTCTCTTGGTATTTGTCTGTATTGCAGTTTTGCATGTTTCTCCTTTTGGAATGTTTAGTTTATAGCTGCTTCTTACATTTCCTTAGATCATTTTCTGAAGCAAAATACTAGAAGAAATGAATTTCTTTAGAAGTCCTGGCAGTTATCCGGCAATCAGTGTTTTGTTGGAAGGTTAGAATAAGCACACTAGTTTGCAACAACTTTGGCAAATATTATCACATAAGTTTATTGATGTTCTAAGGATTTTAGTGGCTTGAGTAGTTAACTTTGATCTAATAGACTAAAAAGTAAATTGTTGAATCCTCATTTGTTTTGAGTAATCCATGCCTTTTAAACCTCTTCTTTAGCAGTTCTTTCATTTCTAATACAGTTATGACTTTCCCCACTTATTGGTTGTTGGGGAATGGCTTCTGGGATTACTTAAATAATTTATAGACAAATTTTAATTTACTTGATTTTTAGCCCACCTGCATAGTCAAAATGAATTAAGCATCAGATACCTAAGAAAAGGAAAAGATGCCTACGTTAAGTCATGTTAGAAAAGAGATAGGAATGGTATTATGTGTTCTTTGTCCTAATGCTCTCACCTGAGAGGAAGAGCTTTAACATCTGAGTGCTCCATCCTGATGTAGCCAGCAAAGAATAAGCTGTTAATAAGCTCTTGTGGATTGAGGCTTCATTGGTGCTGAATTCTCTTTTTTGTTTTGCTGCTTCGTATGGAGAAAGTTAAGAAGTACTCACTTAGATCTAAAGACATCATCTGATCAAGCAAACATGTGCTGCCTTAGGTCTACACTCTGAACAAGGCTTAGCCCTTGCTAGCGGTACTAGCATTTAACTTCACCCCCTCCTCCTGGGGGCTAATTTTTCGTTTGCTCGGCTTCTATATCTTTCTTAGGGCAAGATAAGCTTTTAAAATAAAGTAGAAACTCTCTTAATTGATCTCCGCTAGTCAACACACCAAATTAACTGATGCCCTTTATTCCTTCTGTAAAACATAGTGGCTGCTGGCCACATTATTGACATGCTGACAACTGGCAGCTAGTCTGCTTCACAAATTGAATTTTTTGCTTACCAAAGAGTTATTTGTGATTGATTCCAGTTTATTTATGTCAATTGTATAAGTAGGAGAAGAGGATTGTTTCTATAAAACTTAGTTCCATGCCTTAGAAAGACTCAGTGAAGATGACCATTTAATTATCGTTTAAGTTAGTAGTGAGTAAAAAAAACTTAACTGTGAAAGATTGGAAAGTCTTGAAAAATACTAAAATTGCTTTGCAAATGTCTATAAATTTTTTTGTTCCACTTCAAAGAAAAAAATTTCAGTCAGTGAACCTCTGTACTCAAAGAAAAGGTCTTGCACCTACATCAAGATTGACAGACAGTTGTACATTTTAGGTCTTAAGTTAAAAGGCAATGTTCAAAATGTGTATGTACAAGAGATTCTTTTTTTAATCATTCTTTACAGTAACTGACTTTGATTAATTGATTACTACTTTCCTGATCACAGTAGGGAAGAAATTTTACTGTACTAAAAATCAGAACATTTCTCTGGCTAGATTTTGACTGATCTATTTAAAATGATCTCTTTTCCAGTATACATACCAAGTGAATGTTCATATGACCTTAGTGACTTTTCTTCAAGGCAGGGGGAAAATATATTCTGTAGCAGAAAGACTTCAGTGGAGAAGCTATCATTGTCTTTTACCTCTTCTCATCCCAAATAAGATTAGTCACTATCAGAACTTGAGGAAGTTTTCTTTACTCCAGGTTATGACCAAAGACAGCTCTTGAGTGAGTGGAATATCTGTCAGCTTCTCACTCGCTATGAATTTCTGGAGACTACTTCCAATTTCCAAAAGAAAGTGTGAAATTACTTTTCTCTAGCTCTTTGCTCTCACTTCTCTGCCACCTGCTTTTATGAAGATGAAGTATTGTTATTTAGCAAGACCCAGTTTAATAGATTTATAAAGGTTACTTTCAGATATAAAGACTTCTCAAAACTCAAAATAAACAACCCAATTTAAAAATGGGCAAAAGATTTGAACAGAGACTTGACTAATAAAGATATACAGGTGACAAGTTCAATATCAGTAGTCATTAGAAAAATGCAAACTAAAACCACAATGAGATACTACTACACATCTGTTAAAATGTCTAAAATTAAAAAGATTGATCATGCCAACCTTTGTGTGGGTCTTTTTTTGCATTCTCATTGATATATTTTGTCTATTTTTTCACCAATACCACACTGTCTTAATTACTGTAGTTTTATAGTAAGTCTTAAAATCAGCTATTGTCAATCCTTCATCTTTTTTCTTCTTCAATATGGTGTTGACTATTCTGGGTCTGTCACGTCTTCATATAACCCTTAGAATCAGTTCGTTGATATCCACAAAATAACTTGCTAGGATTTTAATTGAGATCCCAACAGATCAAGTTGGGAAGAACTGACATCTTGACAATATTGAGTCTTCTGTTCATGAGCTAGGAATATCTCTTCATTTATTTGGTTCTTCTTTTGTTTCTTTCATCAGTTTTTTAGTTTTCCTCATATAGATCTTGTACATATTTTGTTAGATTTATAACTATTTCATTCATTTATTTTTTGAGTACTAATGAAAAGAGTATTGTGTTTTAATTTCAAATTTCAATTGTTCGTTTCTAGCATATTGGAAAGCAGTTGACTTTTGTATATTAACCTTGTTTCTTACAGCCTTGCTATAATCACTTACTAGTTCCAGGAGTTTTTTTGTGTTTCTTTGGTATTTTCTACGTAGACAATCGTGTCATCTGCAAACAAAGACAGCTTTATTTCTTTCGTCCCAACTGTATACCTTTTATTTCCTTTTCTTGTTTATTGCATTAGCTAGGACTTCCAATATAATGTTGAAGAGGACTATGAGAGGGAACATCCTTACCTTGTTCCTGATCTTAACAGAAAAGCATCTAGTTTATCATCATTTGCATTCTGTTTTCTGGAAGACATTGTAGAATATTGGTATAATTTCTTTCTTAAATGTTTAGTAAAGTTCACTAGTGAACCCATCTAGACCTGATGCTTTCTGTTTTGGAACATTATTGATTATTGATCAATTTCTTTAATAGATATAGGCTTATTCAGATTATTTCTCCGTAAATTAGCTTTGGTAGATTATGTCTTTCAAGGAATTGGTTCATTTCATCTAGATTATCAAGTTTGTGGGCGTAGAGTTGTTCAAAATATTCCTCTATTATCCTTTTAATGGCATGGGATCAGTAGTGATGGCACCTTTTTTCATTTCTAATATTAGTCATTTGTGTCTTCTCTCCTTTTTTCTTAGTTAATCTGGCTAGAACTTTATCGATTTTATTGATCTTTTCAAAGAACCAGCTTTTGGTTCTGGTCATTTTCTCTATTGATTTCTTGTTTTTAATTTCATTAATTTCTGCTCTGATTTTTATCATTTCTTTTGTTCTGCTCACTTTGGATTTAATTTGCTCTTCTTTTCCTGAGTATATCTTTTAAGCGTTCAACATATTGGTGGTATAAATTAAAACTAAATGCTTCTGAGAGTCATGGTAAAATAAGACAAAATAGTTTACAAGTGCCATGTAAACCTCTGTTCTCTCTGGAAATATTATAGCTAAAGCATCTTTTGGTATTTGTTGTAATAAGGTTGCTAATATTAGTATTTTTAATACTTGTCATCTATAAAGATCACTTCATGCACATTTTAAATTTTTTATTACATAGATCATGTTAGAATTTAAATATTTTTAGTAGGAGTTAATATATAGAATAAATGTATAGATTAAATAAAGTTATTTTCTTATTCTAAAACAGATTTAAGGCAGCTTCCACAAATAGTACATCCAACAAAAATAATGAAATAAAAACTCAGAATAGTTGCTATATAGTTAATAATGGTAATTCTCAAATTTGGCTTTGAATTTTCTGGCAGCCAAGATAAAAAAAAGATGTGATTGGGCCAGCCCCGTGGCTTAGCGGTTAAGTGCACGTGCTCCGCTGCTGGCGGCCCGGGTTCGGATACTGGGCGCACACCGACGCACGGCTTCTCCGGCCGTGCTGAGGCCACGTCCCACGTACAGCAACTAGAAGGATGTGCAACTATGACATACAACTATGTACCGGGGGCTTTGAGGGGGAAAAAAAAAAAGGAGGAGGATTGGCAATAGATGTTAGCTCAGAGCTGGTCTTCCCCAGCAAAAAAAAAAAAAAAGATGTGATTAAATTTTTAAAAACTTCTTATCAGAGAGGAGAATTTCTGCTTTTTATTCTAAACAAAGTGTTCTTTAGTATCATATTACAAAAGACATTGCTCATATTAGACATTACCTAGAGTAAGTGGAGTGATGTAATGATGCAGTATTTTAATATCAGTTACTCTCATGGATTTCATATGACAACTTTATTGAAAGTCAAGATTGTAATATTAAAATATAATTCAATGAGGGCAGTTTTATGATTGACCAAGATAGTAAGGTCTAGGTTTATAGCATTCTAGTGTTTTTTCTTAAACTAAGAATAAAATTTTTAGTATCTAGAGTGGAAAGATGGCATATTCTTTAAATAGTTCATGAATATCACCTTTTTATTTGGGCTTTTGATAAGAGTTATATAGCAGAGAAGTTGAGGTTACACATTCTGATTTGGGCCTGGAATGCTAGAAATTTGGTGTTCTTGGTTGAGAGAAAAATGCATATATTTGGAAATGAGGTAAGGTTGATAGCCTGTTAGAGAAATTGAAGATCCTAACCAGGTTCCTCACCTTGACAGTGTGCTATCCCATCTCTGCACATAAGTGAGGTAGAGGTATCAGGATGAATTTTACTCAAGACTTCCAAGTCATTCTGGCATATGAGCAAGTTTTCCAGAGAAAATATTTTCAGCCATATGTGTTATAAAACACCTTCAAATATATTTTCATGGATTATCCGGGTTTTGTGCAACATAATTTTTCATGTTGACAGACCCATGCAAACCCACCAGTGTGAAATGCAGCAAAATACACACCTAAATAGCTGAAAATATATTAATGTGCTATTTTGTTATATTATATGAAGCAGTTGAGTTTTGGAGAATTCCAGTCTTCTTGCAGGGCACAAGGCATACAATAATGAACAAGTAATCTAGTATAAACTAGAGTTTATACTCTAGTGACATATACAGACCACACACTGTTATAATACAACATACAGATGCTACCCACCTGGAGAAAGAGATATCCAAATACAGCCCTGAAAGATGATAGGAACTAAACATGTAAAGAAGAAAGAAAGAACGAGAAAGGCTAGGGTATAAATGATCTTCAACTTAGGTAAAGGTTATATGCTAAAAGTGTAGTTCTCGGTTCATTTTAGCTTAGGGATATTCTTTCTTATAGGTAGTGTGTGGTGGATAGGTCCCTGTCCTAAAAATCCTATTTAATTCATAATCTGGAATATTCCTAATGTTGTGTTGCAGCAGAGAAGGGTTTGTCATCCCCTCTCCCTCCTGTAAGAAGTAGGAGGAAAAGAAAATTGGGATTCTTAATAGTAAAAGGACGTATAACTCTCTAATCCCTTCTTGCCTTTACTTGCACTGCTGACTAGTGCTAGGGGATAGAATTGGGGCTTGGAGAAGAGAGAAAGCCAACAAGTACCACTGTAGTCTTTGTCATCAACCAGTTACAGACTGAGGTGAGAAATGAGAATTGTAGCTAGCAGGGAGTAGGTAGTCCCAGAATGGTGGTGTCTGTAGCTAGAATGGAAAGAGGAATGGTAAAGAGAAGGAAAAATCCCCCCACAATTGTAGGAAGGAAAAGGGAATTCCTTTCGTGTCCTGTATGGGTCATCTGGCAAGTGTTTCTAGGTAACGGATTTTCAAAAGGCAAAATATGTATACTGCTTGTGCATCCCAGATGACTCTTAAGAGCCGTTTTGGTGAGTGAATGTTTTTAGAAGAGCCCCCTTCTTTTGTTCATTTCAAACCCAGTAGGCTGTCACCAGTCAAAAAAGGCTATATATATATATATAAATATAACTATCTAATGTTAATTTTATATAAATGTTGAGGCAGTGTACTGAAAAGTGAAAAACATCAGCCTGATTGTCCACTGACAACTCTGGAATTTGGAGAAAAACACTACAATTTTTTTTTAATCAGATTCCTCCCTTAGAAAGCCCTAGTAAAGGGGCTTTTTGAGAAATTCATGGCTCTCAGAGTTTATTTTCACTAGATATAATTTGTATTTCATACATAGTCTTTGGTTTTCTGTGATAGTCCCTTCTTACTCAATGAATCTTGATATTTATTGAAGCTACCAAAAATCTGTTTATTATCTTGACCATGTCAGTTTTTTATATTTTTAGCTTGTCTATTTTCCATGTATCTCTTGTTATCCAAATTGTAGTCTCCTTTGAACCCATATTGTATAAGAATAATCATCTTTGGGATTATAGAAGTTGTTTCTCTTAGTATTTTCCCTTATTTCAAGAAATTGAGAAAGGACCTGCAGATATTACATCTCTGGACAAAATAACCTTTTGCCACATATACTTATGTGTATTACCAAAAAAATCAAATATGTACTAATTGACAAATATACTTTCTTTCATAAAGCATTTACAAAGGAAGCAATAAATTGTTCTTGAGGAAAATATAATTTTCCCTACTCTTTATCTGTGGTGTACATTGGAGTCTGACCTGGATTTGAATCTCAACTCTCTACTACTTCTACTCTGGTAACCTTGAATAAATTTATGTTTCTGTGTGTCTGTTTCTTCATTTTTAAAATGGGACTAATAACTCCTAGCTCATAGTGTTATTTGGAGAATTAAATGAGATAATCTAAGTTAGTAGTTGTTAAACACTGTTCTCTGGTCCTCTAGAGCTCTATAGAGACATTTAATGGGTCACTTCTATCTATTTTATGTTTAGGGTTCTGCAGAAGATTTGGTTTCAGAAAGAGGGTCCTGAGGTTCTCTGTTTAAAAACATTTGAAAGCCGTAGCTGTAAGTAAAGTATCTTGCACATAACAGATGCTGAACAGATACTAATTCTCTTATGCAGGTTAGAAAATCTCTACTTCACTCCTTTCCCTCCTACATAGGGCTCCCTCCCAGTCAGTATATTGAAATGCTAAGTTACATTTGTTTGACTGCTTTATTGAGGTATAATTCACATACCATACTATTTAATTCACACACTACACCTACTTAAAGTATACAATTTGATGGTTTTTAGTATATTCATAGAGTTGTGTGACCACAACCACAGTGTAGTTTTAGAACATTCTCATCACTTCCATAAGAAACTCCTTACCCATTAGCAGTCAAACTAACTTGCTTTTGGATTCTATTTCCATTGCCCATTAGAAGTTAAAGTAGGGGGCCAGCCCCGTGGCGTGGCAGTTAAGTGTGCACACTCCATTGCTGCTGGCAGCCCAGGTTCGGATCCCGGGTGCGCACCGATGCACCACTTGTCAGGCCATGCTGTGGTGGCGTCCCATATAAAGTGGAGGAAGATGGGCACGAATGTTAGCCCAGGTCCAGTCTGCCTCAGAAAAAAGAAAAAGAAAAAAAGGAGGATTGGCATGGATGTTAGCTCAGGGCTGGTCTTCCTCAAAAAAGAAGTTAAAGTGTAAGTAAGTTAATACATAAGAAGAGCAAAATGAATCTAATGTGTGTACCTGCGTAAATCAGTGAACCCTGTTTTTTCACTGATTTATGTAGGTGCAGACATTAGATTCCATTATGGCATTTAGCATACTTAATATTATATATAATAAATCTCTAAAGATTTGATTCTTTACATTTTTCATTTCTAGGAGTTCATTTAGCTACTTCCATGACTTTTGAAGATTACTACTTGATCTGTATATGTCCTGCTCTTAGCTTAGAAATTCAACAAATATTTTATCAAGTACTTGTTATGAGGCAGGTGCTGTGCTAGACCCCTAGGGTTAAATGATTAATTAGACACACTCTGGGGAGTTTACAGTTTTAGAAATGTGGCATGTAAACCAAGAGAGTAATATGGTGTGATCGTTGTTATTATGGAGAGGTGTGTAAAGTGCTGTCAGTACACACTTAAGGGAGTAATAAATTCTTCCAGCGAAGGAGATTGGGAGAGGGGCAGGAAGGGGCAAGAACAGAGATTGAAGAGTTGCAGAGAAGCTGGACCTTGAAAAATGACTAGAATTCACTGGGCAGGTGATGGAGGGGAGATATATTCTTAAAAAGCTAAGAGAATAACCTGAGCCTAAGCCTAGAACATTAAAAGCATACACAATGTTTAATGAAAAGTCAGTGAGTTATTCAAGTGACTAGAGGGAACTGACCTAGTGAATAGTGATGAAACAGAAAAGGTTGTCTGGAGCAGATGGTGAGGGCCTGAAAGTCAGCTTAACATGTTATTTTATCGCCTTCCCCCTTCCATTCCTGGCTTCACTCTACAGATAAATTAGTCTTTCCCAATTTAATATTCATGTTAACATAGTTCCTACTACCATCATCCTAGTTGCCTAGGAGTTATGTTTGACTTTTTTCACTACTTTGCTTCCCATATCCATTCTCATGTTAATTATTGAATATCTCTCTTCCTTTCCAGTCCCACAGCCACTTCCATGGTCTCCTTTCTGTTTCTTTTATCCATTTTTAATATTATATTTTTCCATTCCTAGGACTTCACCTCTTGTCTATTTTGGTATTGAAAGTAGCTTTATACAGTAGTTAAAATAGTTTCTATATCAGGGAGTTTGAAGAATATGAAGAGTTTTAAAAAGGAGGAGTTTATAAAAAGGAAAACACTTGTAGAGTTTATTATACTTTTATCAAGAGCTCACTGATAAGGAAATTCCCCATGTACTGATGTAGAATATATTGTTGAGTGAAAGCAAGGGATAGAAGAGTATAGTATATTACTTTTTGTGTCAGAAAGCAGAGAAATATTAGGATATAGACCCTATTTGCTTATATTTGCATAAAGGAACTGAAAAACTGTAGAAGAAATCATCCAAGTAAATATCCATAGAAGCAGGTGGAAATGGGGTGGAAAGAGGACAGAGATGAGGACAGGTCTTCATGTATATCTTTTTATGTTGTTTTGATTTTTAAACTGAATATTTCATCTTTTTAAGCTCTGGCCTTACTGCGGGGGGGTGGGATTGAGGGAGTCTGATTGATTTCCTGTTGCCTCATGTATGAAGTCACTCCTTAGTCTATCATTCCTTAGTCTGAACAGATTCTCCGTTCTGATTGTGCCTTGGTTCGAGCCCTTTAACTGAAATGAACTCTATCCATCCATGTCTCCAAATCACTTTCAAAACTCAACTCAAAATTCATCACTTCCTCCTCCACAATTGGTTAACTGTTTATTTCATTCTGTCATCTTAGCTTAATATATTTATTTGTGTTCTATATTTATATTTTGGTTCTTTGTTGGTATCTCTAAGTATTCTAATATATTTCGTGAATGGTTTCTACTCTCCCTTAGATTGTTAACACCTTCAATAGAAAGCATGTTCTTTTTCCTCTTTCGTATTATCTGAAGCATAATTTAATAGATACTTGATAATGATATTTTTTATTTACCTTGGAGGATCCTAACATGTTAATTTCATTTGGATAACTTGAATCAACAAATTTTAAATTAGAAAAGATGTCATACAGAGAAGCTAAGTTGGACTACTTTTCCATTATCTAAAACTTCAAAGTATTAAGTAGGAGAATTAGTGAGGAAAACAGTTTTATTTGAAATAAATTTGAAAATTTATTGAAAATTATTATTGAAAATAATTTAATTAGGGTAGCTTTCTGTCCAGTTAAGGTGAAAATATGTGGATTTATGTACTAAAAAAGTAACATGTTGGGGCCGGCCCCGTGGTGTAGCAGTTAAGTGCGTGCGTTCCGCTGCTGGTGGCCCGGGTTTGGATCCCAGGTGCACACCGATGCACCACTTGTCAGGCCATGCTGTGGCGGTGTCCCATGTAAAGTGGAGGAAGATAGGCACAGATGTTAGCCCAGGGCCAGTCTTCCTCAGCAAAAAGAGGAGGATTGGCATGGATGTTAGCTCAGGCCTGATCTTCCTCACAAAAAAAAAGAAAAAAAAAGTAACATGACTGCCTGACGTTCATTTGCGTGGAATACAGTATGATTTGTATGCTAGTTACTAATTAATACAATAATAGAGATTTGTGTGATTTTTTTTCTGTGCCAATATATATGACATGCAGAGTTAATTCTGAATTTATAAGTCAAACATGGTCAACAAAGTAGTCAATCTATTGTTGTTTTTTATGTTAAGTGTGTGATCAAAAGTAAGAAAATTTAACATTTAAGTTCTATTGGGAAATGAACATTTGTTTTTAAAATTGATCATAGAAAATAGAACAGTAAGCTGAGAGGGCTTTAGTGTGTTTTTATTACTTGATGTATTCTAATCTAATATTTATTTTGAAACAGGCAAGGAAACTAGATGTGTATTTTGAATATGAAGAAAAAATAATGAGCAAAACTACTCTGGATAAGTCTCTTCTAGATATAATATCAGACCCTGATGGTATGTACCATAAATTTGAGATATTGTTAAGTTTCACATCTGATGATCTGGCGTTTTCAGTTTGAGTAAAATTCTGAATAGAAGTATTATTTTTCTGACAATTTGTGCTAATAATCAGATAATTGAGTTATTTTCTCTTGAGTATTTTATACCATACTAATTCCTAAAGTGGAAAAATGATTTGCATTTTTTTGTTGAACTTTTCTTTGATGGTATTTAAGCACTTTTTATACTCATTTGTTTAAAGTGATACATCTGAAGCTCAGTTTCTGCTGGTTCCAGGAAGAGTTGAAGGTGTAGATTCACAGCAAGTGTCTCTAAGTGATACGCTTTTTAATTACTTCAGTTTAACCCTAAAGAGTTTCCTAAAAAGATGTATCTAAAACTGAATTCTGTTTTAAATATTTAGGGAATTCACTTTTAAAGAAAGTCTGTAGTAAACCCCTTTATATTTATCTAAATGTATGTATGTTAGATTTTCTTAAAATAAGATATAACTATTTGTACTTTGAAAATGTAATCTAATTATTGCTTTCAATTATAATGATCATGAGATCTACATATGGTTTTAGCCACTAAAATTCTCTAAACTTTAGTGAACTTGTTGATCATTTCAGAATAGTTTTCAATTCAAATCTCAGGTCTTTTCCAAAATGAATAAAAAGCATATAAGCGATTCAGTGTATATTTTGCATACAGGCTATTCAGCTGAATGATAATGGTTTTTGTGTTATAGTTTTGGTATGAGTTTTAGACTTTGTTCCAAATAGGAAAGTAATAAAAAAAAAATCCAAATTGTTTGTAATTAAAGGGTTCTAGTCATAAAAACTTCTGAGAATCCATAAGTATTGCTCACACTTTTAAAAAGCTAGATTTGTAGGGAGGGAGAACTTAACATTTGAAGGTATTTGCACTTTACAATGAAAAAATGCAAAATATATATAAGTCCATCACTTCAGAGCTATTCCTTATTATTTACCTTAAGTTTTGAGTAAAGTTGAAGCAAATAAGTGTGTTGATAAAAAAGCAATCAAGGGGCCGGCGCCATGGCTTAGCAGTTAAGTGCGCGTGCTCTGCTGCTGGCGGCCCGGGTTCGGATCCCCGGCACGCACCGACACACCGCTTCTCCGGCCATGCTGAGGCCGCGTCCCACATACAGCAACTAGAAGGATGTGCAGCTATGACGTACAACTATCTACTGGGGCTTTGGGGAAAAAAATAAATAAATAAAATTACAAAAAAAAAAAAAAAAAAAGCAATCAGGACCTTTGTTTTTCCTTCCTCTTACTTTCTCAAACAATTTATTTTTAAAGACATTAACAAGGGCAGAGCAAGGTAGGCATTCATGCCAAGTGGCAGTCTGGTACCACTTTAGCCCAGAACAAGGTGTTAGAACCTGAGCAGGATGAGAGGGACATTCACTTACAGGGTAGAGAGAGGGTTGGTAATCCAGTGTGAGGTGTTGAACCAAGTGAAGTGAGCACTGTCCACATGTGGGAGCAGTCCAGCACAGGGTATAAGAGCCCAAACAGACTAGGGAGGGTGACCCTGCACAGGAGCAGCCCAGCATCAGCCTAGGTGGAATGAGACTTATAGCCATGCATGTGGGTGGGTCCATTGTAGGAATCAGAGCCCAAGTGGAGTGAGAAGGCATCCAGGCAGGCGAGGGGATGGTGGCAGAGATAGGATATTTGTTACATAGGGGACTGGTTAAATAAGTAAATATACCAGATAATATAAAGGGAGCCAAGTTTCCTTTTGTCAGAGAAGGAAGTTATAAATATGGAAAGGGAGAAAACTAGAATGGACCCTGTAATGTTAGATTGGAATTGGAGGTGTTGGTGTGGACTTAGTGTTTTCACTATGTATTTGTCAGCTAGAGAAATAATTATAGGGGTGTGTCTGTGTACATACACATATGTACGTATTCCCTAGCTCTGCCAACTGAGCAGAGCTAGGAGCAACAATAACCCAGTAGTAAACATTTTAGCTTATAGATATCATTTTCCACTAGGACTCATTGGAGAAGTGGTTGATTCCGGGGCTGAGGTAGGGAGAGCCGGGAACATTTTGTTGTGTCTGAAAGCAAGGAAAATAGTCAACACACGATGGGACATGTCAAAAAGACCCAGAAGTCAGCTTGAAGAGGCCCCCAGGGGCCAGATCTTGACAATATGAGCATCAAAATAAATAATGATAATGACAGATTATAACCTACTGAATGGAATAGGAAGCCATGAGTCCATACAGATATAATAAATGAATAAATCGAAATTTTACAGAATATTTACAAGTTTCAAACTACCTCCCTACAAAATACTTATTAATTACAAAAGGAGAAAAACTAACTTTACAGTGGAGAAGCCTGATCTCTTATTGGGTAATCACAGTGAAACATCATCAGTATTGAGACATATTGAAATAGTGCACCACCCAGTAGGATGCAGTACAAAGAATACAGTATCACTTTTGTGATATTCCTGCCAAAGATGTATAACCTGAATCTAATCATGAAGAAATATCAGACAAAACTTAATTGTGAGATATTCTACAAAAAAAACTAGGCTGTGATCTTCATCAAGGCCATGTAAGTGAAGGAAGGACTGAGGAACTATTTTATACAGAAGAAAACAGTATGGAAGGTGTGACAACTGTGTGCAACACATGATTCTGAAGTTAATCTTTTTCCCATGAAGGATATTATAGAGACAATTGATCAAACTTGAAATGGCATCTGAGGATTAGATGGTAGTAATGTATCAGTGCTAATTTCCTGGTTATGATAGTTGTTATATTGAGGTTATTATATTAGAAAATGTCTTTGACATTTAGGAGTGATAGGACAGCAGGTCAACAACTTACTTTCAGATTGTTCAGGGAGAAAAGAAGCTCTCTGAACTATACTTAGAACTTTTCTCTAAGATCACTCAGTGAGGAATCTCTGACTTGAAAATAGAGAGCAGTTGCAGTAGAAACTTTTGTGTGACAAGAGGATTCAGGCTGTAGCTACTGGCTCTAGAGTACTCACAGTTGTAAAGGGTACATTTTTACAATTTCCATTTGGTTCCCCTGTGATTAACGTCATTACAAGCATCAGTTTGCTGTCCAACATTACCATCCATCATATGACTTGTAAAAATCTTAGCAGAGGTTTTAGGGCATTTATTAACACTGTAGCAATTATAAAATATATTTCTCCTTGAAGAAGAATGGGAACTGTTCCTTCTTTAAGCAGAATAAGTGCCTTTCATTAGAAAAGGCTGTGCTACATGCTGAGGGTATTAAAAGCAACAGCAGGGACCCACAGGCCCCTAAAACTCGGAGGGAGGGGAACCTTTTCTCTCCTGTCTTAGGAGCCATGGTCCCAAGAGACTGCGGCAAGCCCCTTTCCTCTTTGTCCTCTAGCTGCGTAGTCATAGTTGCAGGAAATGCACAATGGAGCAGGATAACTAAAGCCAAAGCTTTCTGGCTGGAGCACTAAAAAGGGAAGGCCAAGAAAACTGGAAAGTACGAGGGAGACTGCGGAAGGAAGGAGCTCAGGAAAGGAACCACATAAAGTTGTTTATAAATTCCTGGGCTCACCTCTGAGCTGCACATGCGTGAATCTGATCCTAAACAGCATTCCAAAGACTGAGAGGTGAAGGGCTAGACAACCTCCCACTTCCCGTATTGGCCACTGGACGGTGGGACAGATCCCAGTAGCACTTCAAAAGGTTTTGAAAATAGAATCCACAATAAAACCACAATCCACAGAAGGCTGCTAAGAACTTTGGCCTGAACCCTGCTAAAACAAAAATATCAGGTTTCTCCTAGCATTAAAACAAGACCCTGAATCTCATAACCTAATTCAAAATATCCAAAATACAATATTTATTGTAAACATGAGAACTTTGGAGAACCCAGTGTTGATCCTTATTACCATTCCTTGTCATATTTAAGGAATAAGAATAATTTGAGAATGATGTCTGGATTCTAAACCTTATAAAAAAATCGATGGTTCATCAGTCATTATGTTTTGAAAAAATTATCCTAGTTTTTATTCTCTAATAAAGTATAACAATTCTGAGTTCTTGCATATGAGGACACACTTTGAAGTGAGAGCACATGTTGTTATTTGTTGAGTAGTGAAACTGCGTCACTCATGACCAGTGCCTTATCACTTTGCACCAAAGTACACACAATAGCAGAAGGGGGAATAAATGAGTTTTTCTGGGCAGTCTTGGGCTTTTGGGTAATAGGAGTAGTAGCTCAAATTACCCACTGCACATGAGAAATTGCTTTGAAATCTTATGTTTTATCTTAAAATTCCAGGCAAATATATTCTGTTGCGTAATACAACAGTGTTTATGTTAATATAAATGTATGGTTTTCCCAAATCTTCATATACCCTTCAGAAAGAGGAGAAATGTATATTTAGTGGCCCAAATTTCGGAAGCATGACTTCAGGCTCAGCTGGATGATTTTAGCCAGCAAAGTTTCATAACATAGTACTTAGAGTGACCATACAACTGGTTTCCCAGGACGGTCCCATTTTTACACCAGTTGTCCTTACGTAATTATTACTAGCATTGCATTTCCTTCTTGAAAGTATTCTATTTGAGAATTGTATGATTCTCCTTCCTATACCTTTCTATGCTTTTTGAGTTTATATTTGAAAGATAAATCTCAATATTGTAGACAGTTTGGAAGATAGAATGGAGAAACTTCCATAGCCCATCCCTTTAATCCCAAAGTATTTAATCTTTTTCCATATCTTTATTTTACGTTTGTAATTTAGTGCCTGTAACCTTAAGTCAGTTGACTCAAGAACCATATTTTGTCACGTGTGTATGTGCCTTGAATTTATAGTGTTGATGATAATACATAACAACCAGAATTATGAAAGTCTAAAATTTAAATCTGTTTCCCCTTTTGTAGCAGGAACTCCAGAAGATAAAATGAGGCTGTTTCTTATCTATTATATAAGCACGCAGCAAGCACCTTCTGAGGTATGTCCTCTGTATTCGGTTATTGGGAAGAAGGGGGAATACTTGTTTGTTTCCAAAATAGAGGTAAAAATCACTGTGACCAAATAACTACTTCATTCCTGTCTTTGAAATAAAAACAGTTTGTTAAGGCTGGTTCTCTTTACTGCTGAGTTTTATACTAGTATTTATTGTCACCAAGAGAACTATCCACTCATGAAATGTCTGACCACTTTTAAGTTTTTGGAATATGACCGAATTCAAGTTGCCAAAATTCTTATTTCTGGAAATTAACTATGCTAAACTAATTTAACCGAGTTTCCTATGCTTTTTGAAAGGTTGGTCTTAGCGTTTCTCATGATGTGATGACCTTAGAAGTTCCATTTCTTCAAGATGTAGCCACTAATACATATTTGCCTTCCAAGGAGTTTATCTTTAAACTAAAGTGAAAATTTGGTAATATTTTATGATTGTTTTAAAACTAATGTCCATTATAGAATATAGAGAAGTCACTTGAAGGAAAATACCCAGAGTTCCAAAAAGTTATGTAAATATTATAATTTAATAAGATTAAACTTCAGATTCATATCTGTCATGATTCATATAAAAATAAAGTTGAGATACTTTGTATTGAAATAAAATAGCCATGTTTATATCAGAGTAAATTTCTAAGAATGATTGAAAAATGGCACATTTTCGTTTCTAGAAGATTTTTTCCTTCACTGGAAGAGTAGATTATGGGTAATTTTGTTGTGTTCTTTTTCTGTAATGAGCCATCAGTTGCTTTTGAGGAAAAAAATTTTTTTAGCTATGTATAGGTAATTGACTGTGAAGGAAAGCACTGGTTTCAGTATCAGTCTTGTTGCTGGATTAAGGACCTGTTAACTCTAATGTTAATTCAGTATAACTTTAATGGACGAGCAACAAACATAAGAACCTCAGAGATGACATCTAGAATCATATGGCTTTTGTAAACTCCTTTCCTTTGCTGGTAGAAATTATTTTTTTTTCATGTCTAGTAGATTGTAAGGCTTCTTTTTATCAAAAATCTTAGGCATGTTAAAACAGCAAACTAAATCTGGTATTTGCCTTAGGCCAATTCAACTTTGTCCTGGGAATACATCACTCAACTTTTATTTTAATTCAGTAGGAAAGTATAGTTTTCTTTTTATTTTTTTTTAAATTTTATTTATTTATTTTTTCCCGCAAAGCCCCAGTAGATAGTTGTATGTCATAGCTGCACATCCTTCTAGTTGCTGTATGTGGGACGCGGCCTAAGCATGGTCGGAGAAGCGGTGCGTCGGTGCACGCCTGGGATCCCAACCCGGGCTACCAACAGCAGAGCGAGTGCACTTAACCACTAAGGCACGGGGCCGGCCCTAGTTTTCTTTTTAGAAATAGGATGTACCTGTATCTTTGGGGATTCTAATAGCCTGTTTATAATATTTTCTTAAGAATATATGATTTTAAAACTTAATTTAGTTTCCCTTAATTTGACCACGTTATTTTATTTTCATTTATTTTTGGTAAGGATTATGTCTTTTCATAAGTTTAAGTGATCATTAAGAGGCTTGAAGCAAATTATGACTACTGATGTCAGATTAATAGTCCCAAAAATGCGAAGTAGTGAACATCTCTGGTTGATGGTGAGCTTAAAAGTTTTTCTCTTGTAAAACTGTTATGGTGTAGTCACTATGATGATAGGCTCCTGTAACTTACACAAATTCAACTAGACTTTACCCATCAGGAAATAAAAAGAGCAAGAAAGAAAACAATGATTTAAAAAGTATAGGACACTTGCTCTTCAGTTAGTAAATGTGGACCTCTAGAGTGAATATGAGATGGGAGAACCTGAATCTGCAGTTCCTCTCAGTCAGTGCCGTTCACCTTGTGTTTCTGGTTTTGAAATATTCTTGATCAAACCAAATTTTTCACTTAATGCTTATCCCAAGGAAAAGCAATCTATTTCAACAGTGGAGGAAAAACTGACTCTGCTGGACTTACTGAGGGATGACAAAATACTATACTTCAGGGGCCGGCCTGGTGGTGCAAGCGGTTAAGTGCGCACGCTCCGCTGTGGCGGCCCAGGGTTCGCCGGTTTGGATCCCAGGTGCGCACCAACACGCTGTTTGTCGAGCCATGCTGTGGCGGCATCCCATATAGAGTGTAGGAAGATGGTCACGGATGTTAGCTCAGGGCCAATCTTCCTCAGCAAAAAAAAAAAAAAAAAAAAAAGGAGGATGGGCATAAGAGGTTAGCTCAGGGCTGGTCTTCCTCACCAAAAAAAAAAAAAAATACTGTACTTCATAGGTGATTTGGGAGCCTGTCAAAAGGAATTTTCATTATATGTGATTTTTGCCTGAGGTGCTCACTTGGATACCCACTTAAGATACTACTCTACTCTACTTGGGGGTCTAGAATTTAAACTCCTGCCTTTGTTCTAACTTTTTGATAAATCAAATGACAACAAACAAAATGGTCTTCTCTCATGAAAGTAAAATTTCTTGTCGTATCATATTTTCTTGTTTCAGGCTGATTTGGAGCAATACAAAAAAGCTTTAACAGATGCAGGATGCAACCTTAATCCCTTACAATATATCAAACAGTGGAAGTAAGTTTTATTTTATTGTTCAATTCTTATCATTTAAGAAAGTACAATGGAAGTCGAGTTCCCAAGAAAATGGAAGTGTTACTAAGAAAATTGAACAGTGCCTTGGTATCTTTTTATTCAGTGGCGTAAATATTTCCTTGTCTGGCCCACCCCTTCCACAACTTAAAATTACACAAGATAGTGATGCCTTTCTTTCTTAGACAGGTTTACATTTTCTTCATTGATAAGATAAGAAAGTCAAAAACTGAAATGTTTTGAGTCAAATGTCTCAAAAACATTAAAAGAAAATTTTAATTTCACTAGTAATTAGAGAAATGCATATTAACATAGTGCAAAGATTTAGAAAATATTGTGCCAAGGATCCAGGAAAATTAATTGGTGCATTTATACTCTACTGTTAGAAATATAAATTGTAGGGCTGGCCCCGTGGCTTAGCAGTTAAGTGCACGCTCTCCGCTGCTGGCGGCCCGGGTTCGGATCCCGGGCATGCACCGACGCACCGCTTCTCCGGCCATGCTGAGGCCGCGTTCCACATACAGCAACTAGAAGGATGTGCAGCTATGACATACAACTATCTACTGGGGCTTTGGAGAAAAATAAATAAAAAAATAAAATTATAAAAAAAAAAAAAAGAAATATAAATTGTAACAATTTTGCTGGATGGTATAAAAAGTTGTTTTAAAAAATAGTTCTGACCTAGCATTTCTCTTAAGAATTTATCCCAAACAGGTAATTGGAGTTGTAAAATCTTAGAAGCAATTGTAATAGTGAAATTTTGAAAACCAATCTAAATGTCCAGCAATAGGATTGATAAGTGAATTATGGCATTCCATGAGAGAATACAGTTGAGTTATTAAAAATCATGTTGTAGAAGACTTACTTAATGACATTGGGAAATGTCCTTGTTATGTTGTAAGGTGAAAAAATAGTTTACAATACCATTCATTGATTTGTTTGATAAATATTCCCTTTGTCTCTGTGTCTAGGGACTCTTCTAGACATTGGGAATACAGTAGTGAACATGCTGTGGAAGGCCCCTGCGCCCACTGAGTGTACATTTGTGTTGAGGGAACTATAAGTCAACAAAGAAACAAAGGAACAGAGTAATGTTAAACCATATTAAGTGATACAAAGAAAATAAAACTAAGTGATAAGATCTTAATTTGTTGGGAGTGATAGCTAAATTCATTGAGATCAGGGAAAAGCCTCTGGGTAGGTGACATTTGAGCTAGAACTTAGATGACATTTTTTAAAATAAGTATGATCCCTATTATCTATTCATTTATTCATTCGTCTGTGTGTGTGTGTGAACATACACATATATACGTATAATTGCATAGCTGAAATCACATACATCTATATGCTAATAATGGGTAACTCCAAGTAGTATTTTTTCCTTTTGAGTGTTTTTCCCTATTTTCCAAATTTTATACAATACCTTCAAAATATTTCTTAAAATAATTTTTTAAGACTACAAGATTGAATATGCTTTCTGATCTCAACTGTATCAAAAAAAATGCATAGCAAGAGAAACAAACCAAACTAACAGTGGCTATCTCTGAGTTGTGAGTTTATGAGTACTTTTTATTATCCATACTTTTGTTTGTTTTTTCAGATATCCTTTTATTTGACTGTGTTCTTATAGTAAAAACATTGCACAACAAACCTTGGTTTAACAAGATAAGCTTTTTCCTGTTTTTATAATATATACACTTACACATTTGACTATGTGGCATATGTCATTGTGTTTTACGTTATGACTCACGTGGAACTCCTTAATCAAACTTTTGGTGCTATACGAGGAAAGGCAGTCTTGGGCATCATTTTACATGGTTACAAAATATATAATTTCTAATTTGTAGCATTTTTCTTTCTAATTATAAGGGTTACACCAATTTATTGAAGAAAATTTTAGAAAATTCAGAAAGGTATAAAGAAAGTAAAAATTTACCTGTGTAATCTCACCATCCAGATTCTACAAGTAAACATTGGCATATATTCTTTTATAAGCATATTACATATATTTTTTTAAACTGGGAAATCATTATTATAAATATAGTTTTGTATTATAGATACTAGTTTTTTTGTATTATAGATACTAGTTTGTGTTATATATACTAGTTCTCCATTATCTTCCATCATGCCAGTTTTTCATTGTCTTACATAGTCTCCAATGGTAGTATTTAGTGTTTGCATAATATTCAGCCATATAAATGAACTATTATTTGCTTAACCCTTCTTTATTATTTAGATATGCTAGTTTCTAGTGAAAACTTTTTGTTAAAGGCATAAATTTCATAATATTATAAACCAGTGTTGCCTCAATTTTTCAAAAAAGGCATAAATTTTGGTCTGTTGTCAAAAATAGTTGACTTACATCCTCCTTTCTGAACAAGATTGTGATTTTTGTGTTTGGGATTTCTCTAATGGTATTATCAAAAGATTTTGTCAAGATTGAAATAGGATATCTTTAGCATTTCAACTACCCCATCTTAGTGATTCCCCTTCTTTTTTCACTCTCAAGATTTTCTTGTATTTTTTTCATTTACAAAAGCATTTGAAATAATTAAGAATCATTATAAAAGAATGTTGATTCACATAAAAATGTTTATGGTATGCTATTGAAATATGTTGTAAAATATTATGTACAATATGATGCTAATTTTGTTTTTAAATTGTATATGGTGTATATGCATATGTCCAAAGATTAGAAAAATATACACCAAAATCCTAACAGTGATTACCTCAAAGTGTTCGAGTTCTTTTGGGAGCATTCTGTTTTCTGGATTTTCTACAGTGAACATATTCCCAGAAGGAAAATATTTTTAAAAACACATCTAAGTGTCATCTTTTTGCCCAGCCTTCAAAGAATTCTATAGTTTAGTTAAAGAGATTATGGAAATTTAGGAAGATTTGAAAATAAATGACTATATGCAATTAAGTATAAAAGTATGTGGTATAGAGTATAACTAAAAGGAAAAATCATTGGGTAGTAGAATTAGAATAGTATTAATGAAGAAAGTGATTTTGAGCTGAGTCTTAAAAGGAAATGTACAGTGTTTATTGGAGAGGCAGTGGGTTTATATCCCTAAAGGACAGCATGAGCAAAGGCGTGTATCTGGGAACGAAGAAGGATGGAATGTGGAGAATAGAGACTCATGTACTCATCAGTGTATGATTGTTCTTTTAAGGCACCAAGTCTCTTTCATGCTAATGATCAGATATAAAAAAGGAAAAGAAGAAAAATTGTGAAGTTTGGGCAAATGATGCTTTTGTGTTTTTTAAAGAATCTCAGTGTTTCACTACTAATTGTACTGTACTTGGGCATTATTTTACATGGTTACAAATTATATAATCAATGTTTATATAATTGTTTCAGTGCTAATTGTACTGAAACGTATTATATTAGTTGAAAAATTATTTCTTTTCAGAAAATATCTGCATAGTAAAAGTTATAGTCAATAGATATTTTAATGCCATGATACTGAATACTAGCTCTAATAATCAGCTTTTAAATATAACTTTTTTATTTTATAGGGCTTTTGCCAAGATGGCCTCAGCTCCTGCCAGCTATGGCAACACTACCACTAAACCAATGGGGTAAGTCTTTTTAATAATTCTGATTGAATAAGTCTAATACCACAGACCATAATTAGATTTTAATGCCATAAAAACACAGTGTGTGACACTTTGAATGTAGAATGTTTTCACTGTGATACGGAATAAATGTCAGCATGCCTTTGGCTTCCTTAGATAGTTTAAATTCTCATTTTAAAATGTAAGTTAGTATATTTTACATGGTACGGCTTTGTATGCTTCCTCATTCTTAAAACATTACGTTTTTCATTTTCAGAAGATAACTTGAAGTTAAAGCTATTTTTATATCAATGTTGATAACTAATATAGACTTGAAGCTAGACACTCAAGACGTAGCTTCAGGATAAACCTAGGCATACTGCTAAATGATAGGGAGGAAATCCCCAGGGCTGGGTATGACTTCTGACTCCAGAGAATCATGTAGAGTATGTGTGATTTTCAAAGGAGCTGAACAAGATAATTCTAACTACTCTTTTCCATGCCATACTAGTTTCAAATTTCTAGCTTATTTTTTAGAGCTTAGAACAAAAGTGTGAAGCCCAGGGGAAAACAGGTTTTTCCTAGTACCACCCTGAGCTGCCAGTTTCTTTTGGTGTTTTTTTTTTTTTGGTGCGGAAGATCAGCCCTGAGCTAACATCTGATGCCAATCTCCCTCTTTTTTGCTGAGGAAGATTGGCCCTGGGCTAACATCCGTGCCCATCGTCCTCTACTTTATATGGGACGCCACTGCAGCATGGCTTGACAAGTGGCGTGTCGGTGTGCGCCCAGGATCTGAACCTGTGAACCCCAGGCCACCGCAGCAGAGCGTACGCACTTAACCGCTGCACCACCTGGCCGGCCCCCTGAGCTGCCAGTTTTAATGAAACAATTTCCAAAAAACAAAAGCATTCAGCCCAAGGCAGGACCTTGTAAGTGCTTGGCAGAATGAATCCAGCTGGTCCTACCTTCAGACGGTGCTATATGCAGGTTAGCACACTCCCTCAGAGTTACCTGGGGCCAGGGAATTGCCTCAGAACTATCCATTCCAACAGAGATTACTTTCTCTTGTTTCTGTTAAAGACAAAGGATTTCCATCTTGTCATCTCTTCATTTCAGAGGGGAATAAGGACAATAGGGAAAAGGAAAATACATTTGGAAAATCACTCTCATGTATTTAATGAAATAGACTTTCCAGTTTCATGTCTTAAAAAATTATTAAATGTTAAAAGCTTGTTAGATTTCTTATGGATTTTGTAGTTGAGGATTTTAATAAAATGTGTTGTAAGAAAATCTTGGATGATTTAAAGGGTATGCCTAGTCTCTGATATCATAATGCAGGTTTGCCATTCTGTCCCACAAAGCATCCTTTGATTCCATGTGAGAGACTGTTTGAACCACAAACATAAACCCGTTATGGCAAGTCATTTGTTGGTGTTATATTTGTTGTTAAAAATTCAGACAATTGGGAGCCGGCCTGGTGGTGTAGCGGTTAAGTTTGCACCCTCCACTTTTGCGGCCCAGGGTTCGAAGGTTCAGATCCTGGGTGCGGACCGACGCACCGCTTGTCAAGCCATGCTGTGGCGGCATCCCAAATAAAGTAGCAGAAATGGGCATGGATGTTAGCCCAGGGCCAGTCTTCCTCACACCCACACACAAAAGTTCAGAGAATAAACATTCTTCAGAGTTGAGGTAAAATTCACTAGGTGTGTTGTACTTCACATTTTTGTATGAGAGATTTTACGTGTGGTGAGGAGAGTACAGTGCAGCGCTGGATCCAGCTGCTGTGCTGTAGAGAGCATAGTAACTTTTGACCTTCTCAGAATACTTACAGGCATATATGTTTTCAATATGTTAGTATGTTTTGAACTCCTAAAGCAAGTTGTCTAAGTTACTATCTTTAATTTTATTGTTTTAGCATTAAGGCAATCAGAAAAGCAAGGAATTCTCTTTAAGTTTTAATTTACCTAAAAGCTATAGCTAAGGCTAAGCAATTAAAATGTTTTTTTGAGGGTAGCTCTTTATTTTTACATTTTATTAGTAATTATTGACTAGTCAAAATATTTTATTACTATTTTATTGTTAAATAAAATCTCAGCAGTAATATCCATGGAAGCAGAAATTCTCAAGTCTCTTCTGTGTGGTGGAACAAAGGTGTTAGGCACAGTGAGCATCAGCATGTGGTGTATAATCAGGCAAATATTTTATCTGTAACAAGTGGAGAGAGAATTTATACTTAGTGCGATCCTCTTCTTTTGCCCCTAGTCTCTTATCACGAGTCATGAATACAGGATCACAATTTGTGATGGAAGGAGTGAAGAACTTGGTATTGAAACAGCAAGTAAGTACACTTGTTAGAAAACACACCAGTAACTTTTGAACATAAATGTTGACAGGTTGATTGCTCAGCTAGAGCAACTTCTAGATGTATTCAAGTTATAAATATCAGGAATAAAATCAAGGGGTCCTTTACTGGTATATTTAAGAATACGAGAGTATTTTTACATGTGTAGTTCAGAGCTCTGTAATTTTATGCTTTTTTTTTAATTGGCTCATTGGACTTTACTGAAATTCTGATTTTCCTTTACCCTCACAGGTTTGTGAAAGGACATTAATTAACAAAAATGAACTTAACCTATTTAGAATAATGAACTGTTACATAAATGTATATCATTGAAGTTTTAACATATGTTAAGAGAATATTAATAAGCTAATGATATTAAGGGCCAGCCCCGTGGCTTAGCGGTTAAGTGCACGCGCTCCGCTACTGGCGGCCCGGGTTCGGATCCCGGGTGCGCACCGATGCACCGCTTCTCCGGCCATGCTGAGGCCACGTCCCACATAAAGCAACTAGCAGGCTGTGCAACTATGACATACAACTATCTACTGGGGCTTTGGGGGAAAAAAAAAGGGAGGAGGATTGGCAATAGATGTTAGCTCAGAGCCTGTCTTCCTCAGCAAAAAGAGGAGGATTAGCATGGATGTTAGCTCAGGGCTGATCTTCCTCACAAAAAAATAATAAATTAATTAATTAATTAAAAAAATAATAATAATGATATTAATAGTCTAAAGCCCTGTGTAAATTAGAGTAAATGAAGTATTTTAAGTAGGATTTATGTTTTGGGGTACTGAAACTATAGCTTGATTTTATACTTCGTTTGGAATAACAGTCTTAGTTTTACACATAGGACATTTTTTAATGATTTTTGTATTTCTGTTGTTTTTCTGTATTCTAATATATAGATAGTCTGCATCAGAGAGTCATCATTAATTGATTTGGTTTCTTTTCAGGGGGATTTGTTTATTTTTGTTATGGAAATTTTCAAATATACCTTAGTATATCAGACTCTCCTGCACCCTTCATCAAGCTTCAATACTCAACAACCTGCCATTCTTGTTTCATCTTCCCCACTTATATTTTTTATTTTATTTATTTTTGCTGGGATATTTTAAGGCAAATATGAAACATAATATTTCACACATAAATACTTCAGTTTGTAATGAGAAGGATTTTAAAGGCCAAATTAAGAAGAGATGGAGTGAATCATCAGGCATTTAGATCTGAATATTAAGTGTTTACTTACTTCTTTTCAGAAAAAACTAGAAGATCTTTTCTTTCTCTGAACTTCCCCTACACTTTTTATCTTTCTTATAATGTTTGCCTGTGGTCTTTTGTACTGACATTATTATGCTTTATTTCTTCTTGATGATAAGTTCCTTGAGGACAAGGAATTTTTTCCCCCATCTTTGAATTTTCCATAGCACTTTGCATAAAGTAGGTATTCAATTCTTTATTTGAATAAGTGAGTAACATTTTATTATAAAAACCATGATGTGTTAATAAAGAATAGTGAAAATGTTTCATTTGCTTTATTTAATTAAAAGGCCGATTACTTTCTAACTTTCCTGCAGATACATTCCAGATTACATTGTTTCCTAAGTGCTTGGGAATACTTTTTAGCTTCATCATTCCTCTTAGGAATTATTTTCAATTCTTCCCATTATACCTTTCTCTTCCTAGGGAGCTACTACAAAATACTTAATGTACTTTTTTACATTAAGTTCTGGTAGTGGTTCACAGTACTTCCCTGAGTCAGTTTATCTTTACTCTCTTGGACTGCAAAAGGTGAAAAAGCACAAAAATAGCAAGTTGGGCACATTAGAGACCAACATACTGTACTTTACGGTTTAACCTAGCACCTGTTAAGAGAAAAGTTACTTATGACACTTGTTAAAGAACAGTAAAGCAGACTTTATTCAGAGGAAGCACCGCAATGGGATTTTTCAGTCGAGGAGAGAGATCGGGCTCAGCTCCAAATATGTCGAGGAAAAATGGGAATTTATAGCCAAGGAGCCAGGATAGGCATCGGTGGATGGAAAATTACTAAGAGGAAACATCAGGGATAAAGGGGGATTCTGGCTAAACCAACCTAACAGGAGTCTTGCTGAAGGCAGGCCTGTGTGATTGGACATTACTTGGGAGATGGTGGAGGATGAGGACCCTAGTCAGGTATCAAGGGTGATCAGATGTCGAGGTGGGGGATTCTGGCTAACCTGACTTAGCAGGATTCTTTCTAAATTCGACTATGCAGAGATGGACACAGAAGTCCAAAAGTCAAGGCCCAGTTGAAAAAGAGCTCAGAAGAGCCTGAGTAGAGTTTCATCCAGGAGAGAATCTTTGTCACACCACTCTATCATGATAAACTATAGCCAAGATCATTTTGTTATGTGAGACAAAGAAGGAACCTCCAATTCCTAAGATTATGTCATCCTTTTACTAGATAGACTAGCTGTTGTATAACTACATGTAGTTAAATTTATTTTTGAGAGTTACATATTTTTCTTAACACGTCACTGTTAGAAGAAAATCCCAATAGTAAGATTCCCTAAACAAAGTATTGCTTATCACAAATAACTGATGGCATTGAGAAATTACAGGCTTTAATCTTTGGAATGATGATATTTACTTTTTGAACTTATTACCTTAAAGTCACATAATATATGTCCCCTAACAATGCCTGTAATAAGTGTCTAAACTGATTGACTTAAGTATTTTGTTGTGGTAACACAAAAGTTTGTTTTATTTAAAGTTCATAAAATATAAAAACAAATTATCCTCTGTGACCTCAAATCCTCTTGCTTTCCTTAACATTGCAAATAACATACTGCTTTGATATAGGCAGTTTCTCACTTACGAAAGTAAAATTTGAAGTGGTTGGTGGTTACCTCTCTCTATATGACATTTCTGACACCACTACTAGAAGAGCCATGCCATTTTTTTTAAGTGGATGTTAATAAGACTTTTAGGTTCAGAATTAGAGGAAATATTCATTGATTTGGGAGGAGTGGTTCATTTTATATTGTAAAGTAAAAATAAAAGTCACATTACAAAACAGTAATTCCGGTATAATCTTTCTTTGTTGTTTAAAAAAAGAAAAAATAGAGGATACTGAAGGATATACACCTAGGTTTTAAATGTTAGTTTTTTCTGGGTGAGTATTCATCTCTGATAACTACCAAATAATAAATTACTAGAATTGAATTATGGAATCAAAAGGGTGAACATTTCTAATTGTTCTTAATAAATATTACCAGATTGCCCCCCAGAAAAGCTGTACCAATATGCAGTGATTTATAGTGCCTGTTTCTCTATATCCTTCCCAAACCTGGACGTGTATGTGTGTGTACATGTGTGTAATCTTTGTCAGTTTAATACTTAAAAAAGAGTCTCTTCTTCTAGAAGTATTTAAACTCAGAGAAATCCATTTTAAAAGTTACATTGTCCTAATGTTCTAAAATTTAGAGGTACTGCTTTGAAATATCTGTGGTAGGTTGGGAAGAGAAAAGAGATGTCAGAGAAGTGACTGCTAGAGATGAATTCTGTCTGTTTCACACTTGTAAAACTGAGTAATTTATGCCTCTTAAATCTCTACATATTGTTTCGGATTTTTTTATCTGAATAAACATTTCACGCTATAAATAAATTAGGAAAAACGAGATGTCATGTCCAGTTTTCTATGTCACTTATAAGAGCTTTTTATATTTTGTTTCTTGGGCAGCATAAGTTTTATACATCACAGGTATCAGCTATCACATAAAACCATTTGAATGATAGTCATAGATTTTGAATATATTTGTGTGAGGATAATTGTACAAGGGTGTGATGATGATAATGTAGCACAAGGTTGCATGATTTATCTTCTATTTCACTTTCTTTGGCTTATTTGCTAAAATAATCTGTCTTTTAAAAATGAATTAACATCAAATAAATTGCAAGCAGTGGAAGTCAATAGATTAAAAAAGACTTAAAAGATATATCTAATTGTGATGTATGGCCCTTATTATCATTTGAACAAAAAACTGTAAAAAATAAATGTATAGAACAGGAAAATTTTGACATTGGCTGGATATTGAGCTGTATTACGAAATTATTCCCGTAAAATTATTACGAAATAATTAACAATTATTAAACAATTGTTATTGTTAATTGTTAATTAATAAGTGGTAATAGTGTTTGGTTTTTTTTTTTTAAGAGTTCTTATATTTTGGAGATGTATACTGAAATATTTATTGCTAAAATGACTTAATATTGGGGTCTTATTTTAAAACAACCTAGGGGACTGGAGAGTAGGCGAGAGTATAGACAAAATAAGAATTTGCCATGAGTTGATAATTGCTGAAGCTGATTGATGGAAGGTTGTATGTGTTTTACTGGGTCCATGTAATCCTGTTTCTTGATTTTTTGCCATTAATATGCTAGGATTTTGGAAAAAATGCCACTTTATATATTTTATCATTTCCTCATCTGTAAGATGTTGATATGGATTTTGGATTCACTCTGTAGATCCCTTTCTGATTTATAATTTTAAAATTTTAGAAATAGATGGTCTGTCTTGTTCTCCCTCCTCCTATCTTCACTTCACTGACAACTTTCCACCCCTTCTATCCTTGATAATCCCTCATTCCCACTGTGTTTCTGGTATCTGCAAACTCCATCTGATTCTTTACTTGGCTAATTCAGTCTTTAAGATGAGCGTTCTCTTCAAGGAGGTACACATAACTGCTTTTCATTCTCCAGGGCCTTCATAATCAGGACAGCCAGCGGCTCTTGCCCCAGCCCCACTGCAGACTTCAGCGTCAGAGTATCATCCCAAGCCCACGGCTGCATGGGGGGAGTTAGGAACAGTCACCATAGACCAGATGGCAGTATAGGGCAACAAGTAGCTAATTCTAGGGGAACTAGAGGAGAAAACTTTTTTAACTGTTTTGGGTATAGGGCTGTATTACTTTTCTTAGATTGTCTGTTTTTTTAATTTCTGTGCATCTTTGTTTCAATTTTGTTTTTAAGCAATTACAGCATCAGAGATAAAATTAACATTGTTTTTAAATTTTTCTAGTGACTAAAATCATAAAATATGACTATGGTTTTACATAAAACGAGTTAGGGTTTTTTTTTTCAGGTAAAATTTCTAATTTATGTATTTGAAATTTGAAGATCTTAGGAATAGTGATCCTTAATTTAGGATATTTGTGTGTATAGGATTCTGTCTCTCAAATCTATATATATTGGGGTTTTCTACTAATAAAAATTTAGTTACCTATACAATATTTTTCATTTTATTTCTAAAACAGCAGTTTCCAAAAGCAATGAAAAATATGCTTGGGAATTTTTTTAAGGATTAATGGGGGGCCAGCCCCATGGCTTAGCGGTTAAGTGCGCGCACTCCACTACTGGTAGCCCGGGTTCGGATCCCAGGTGCACACCAATGCACAGCTTGTCTGGCTATGCTGAGGCGGCGTCCCGCATACAGCAACTAGAAGGATGTGCAACTATGACATACAGCTATCTACTGGGGCTTTGGGGAGAAAAAGGGGAAAAAAGGAGGAGGATTGGCAATAGATGTTAGCTCAGGGCCGGTCTTCTTCAGCAAAAAGAGAAGGATTGGCATATATGTTAGTTCAGGGCTGATCTTCCTCACCAAAAAAAAAAAAAAAAAGGGTTAATGGGTTTTTCATTTGATTAAATTTCATTTACATCTCTTTTATTGAGGTACACAAATTTTTGTTACTAAGGATAAGTAAAGTAACAGACTGCTGAGCGAAGAAAATTGTATGGTTTTGTTCCGATGTTTTCTCTGTTGGCTGCCACAGTTCAGTTTTTTCAATCAGCAAAAGTTGATTTATCATGTATATAAATTATTATTAATATAAAATTTATTTTTAGAAATGATTAACTCAATTCAAGCCTTCATTTAAACAAAGAACGGAGGCTAGGTAGAACATTAGTTGGTGACAGAGAGATATCAGGTTGTTTTCTGAAGTACTCTTCCTTATGCCTTTAAAGACATGTATTTCCTTTATCAGTCTCTACTCTGGAAGTTTTACTTAATCTGTAACAGTATGTGAATATCATATGGTGCAGCAGTGGTAGATGCTTCTTTTGGTGTTACCTGGTTGTAAAGATCAGACAAACAAAGAATTGTCTCTGGGCTCTTCAACTTTTAAACTATTCTGCTAGAAAGAAATTTTCTTATATTATTTAATGACCTATTTACTGAGGCTTATTTTCAGATATAGCAGAACTATAAAATACAAAGTAAAATTTAATTGTAGCTTTTAGAAAAATCTCATTCAAATTTCCAATTTTCACAAATATATTAAAAGTAATATGATTCTTATGGCTTTACCATTACATAAAATCTTTTCTGAATTTTTCTCCATTGCACAGATCTAATAGTACAATTTAGGGAGCTAAACAGAGAGTTAAATGTAAATAGAGAAATGGATATAAAATTAATTTTAGTAAAATCTTGTAATTTATAATGTTCCCTTACTCCGGAATTTTTTTATTATTTCTTCCTGTTATGTTGCAAAGTGCTTCATCATCTTTTGTTAGTGTTATTTGGAACAAATATATAACTGTAGTTTTTTCTTTTGGATAAAGCCTTTTATAGATTTAAATCTGCACCCAGTTATTCTTTAGAGAAAGGTATGGTTTAGACTTTTCTTACATGAACAAACTCAATTTTATTTGAAACAAAACATAAAAGGTAAAATTTTGAGCTACCTTTTTTTTGAATTCTAAATAGTAAAATTTAGGAAGTACAGTTAGTCAGCTTGAACATTTGGTGCTGTGTTTATATTAAGAAGTTCCTGGCCAGCAAAAATATCAGAGAATAATGAAATAGCTTTAGTTTTACTTGCCTAAGATCATTTGAAAAGGTTTTTACTTGCTGATCTAGAAAAGGAAAAAGAAATGCTTATCTTCTATCTGGGCAAAGTAGCATTTTCCTTAGTGATAGTCCATTTTAGTAAAAATAAAATTTTCTATGACCTGTAAAATAGTAATGTATTATCTACAGTTATTCAAATAATCACATTTAATATTGCCTTTGTTGTATGAAGTCTCTAAGGTGCAAAACTATTCTTTCCAGAACATCCTGCACAGTTCACAAAGGAAATATCAGTTCAGAGCGGGCAGAATACCGTCCCAGTAGGAATGCACTTTGAATAGGCATAATAGTTACTTGGTAAATTTTCTGTACTCCATGTATTATTGTGTTCAAAATAATGATAAAAATAGTCAGATTGAAATGTAAAAATAGTGTTTCTTATCCCAATGCACATAAGCATGTCAAGAGACAATCTTCTGCCAACATCAGCGTTACATATTTCATGTTCAAAGTGAAATTTGTTCTGTAAAAAGACAAGGTGGTATGTCATTGAAAATTTGTCATTTATCCCAGGCAAAATAAAAATGATGGATAAAGTTATGTGTGTATCCATTTCCCCATTTTTCAAAGAGCGCAAGTATCTTTTTGTCTAAAAGAATATACATTAGAAATGAAAGAACTCTGTTAGGTCGTTTAATCTCATACATTTTCACAAACTTTAAATTACTCTGTTTAGAGTAACTCTTACAGTCCACAAAAAGGAAATGGAAAAAAAAAATAACAATGGAGTTCTTATTTGATTGAAACAAAAGCTTGCAATTACTAGTATTAAAAAGCAAACATCCAATAAAGTAAAAAGCCCAAACATGTATTTGTACTAAAACCTGGATACACCTATACATCAAAAGGAGCTTTTGATTTAGAATTATAATTTTTCTATGGAAACTTGAGTAGTGCCTAGAGTTTATAACAGCATTTATAAAATACTTAATCTTAGATGTGTTTAATTGAAAGGTAAGCATACTTAACTGTAGAATTATTAGGTCATTTTGTTACTGGAGAAGAGTTTTGGTTTATTATTATTCTGATATTTAACAAAATACTAATCTCTTCCACAGAATCTACCTGTGACTCGTATTTTAGACAATCTCATGGAGATGAAGTCAAATCCTGTGAGTATCATATAACATTGTACTTGTAAATTTTTTTTTTTTTTTTTTTTTTTTTTTGGTGAGGCATATTGGCCCTGAGATAACGTCTGTTGCCAGTCTTCCTCTACTTTATACGTGGGATGCCACCACAGCATGGCTTGATGAGTGGTATGTAGGTCCACACCCGGGATCCAAACCTACGATCCCCAGGCCACTGAAGCGGAGCGGGCGAACTTAACCACTACGCCCCTGGGCCAGCCCCCGTACTTGTAAATTCTTAAACGTATCAAACTTACTGTAGGAGAGGCAATAAAATCAGGATTTGTTTTGGGCTTAATCACAGCAGACTACATGAGACAAAGAAAAAAGTCCATGTTCTCAAAGAACCTTTTTAGCCATTATCACAGATAATGGGAATTGGTTTTCTTAGCTACTACAACCATTCTGGCCAGCTCTCATCCAAATTAAATGTAGATTATATCCTGTATGTGTAATTCAATGTAAAATATATCCTAAGAAGCAAGTCTATGTGAGTGAAAAAGAACTAGTGCACATCAGTTGGTGTCCTATAAAGAATATTAGACCAATTTAATTTTATGAAAACTAAAGTAGGAAAGGAGTACATAGTGAAATTTTTAAGTGCATGTGTTCAGATGGCACTAAATTGTTTTGGGCTAAAAAAGTAATTTGAGAGAAATAAATTGTTGGATGAATAGACAAATAAATATTGTTAGCATTTGCTTAAAGAATAGGTTTCCAAGCTCTCTGTTTACAATTCAAGAAAGGAATAAAATCATCACAATCTGTTTCATAAAACAGCCCATCCTGTTACTGTGGCCACTAGAGGGTGGTTATCACAAGAGTCTGGAATCGAGAAAGGCAGCGTGATCCTACCCACATAAAATCCTGGTTTGGGTTGATCAGGATCACTATCGACTTGGCATCAAGGTTTAGGATACCAGGCTAAGAAAGAGAGAGAGAACAGAACCTTCAGATTAATGTGTTATTTTTTGTAATTGTTAAAACATGATTATAATAACATTAAAGGAAATTAACAAAAACTAATTTTAAAATCTGCCCATGTGAAAACAAAGATATAGAATAATAAAACAGCCCAAAAGGAGGCAACTCCAATTATGAAAGGAATGAGAGAATTGTCCATAATGATAAGCTAAAAAGGATTGGATTCTTCCATCTGGGGATCGATACAGAAAAAGTGGTATACAATGTGGTAATAATAGACTTTGTTACTACCTCCTAGACTATATGAAGAAGGAGCTCTTCTTGAGAAGCCTGAGAGAAGTATACATGTATGACTGAGTATCTTAGAGAACAGTACTTCGTAATAGGGAGTAAATTTCTAGAAGCTTTTATCCCAAACAATAATAAAGATTAAAAATATAAATAAATGCAAAATTTTACGCAGATGCCAAATCCCCCAGGGGTTAAGGAAGTTTAGAATATTTTAACTGTCCCTAATCTTGAAGTTGAGATGATGAATGATGACGATAATAATGATAATAGCTAAATACATTTTATATTTAGATAAAACATTTATTGTACACTTCTTATGTGCCAGGAACCATTCAAAACATTTTTCATGTATTATCTCATTTAATCTTCATTAGACCCTTGTAAGAAAAATACTAATTTGAGGAAACCATGGCACAACAAGGTCGATTAACTTGCCCAAGGACACACAGCTAATAAATGACAGAGCTGGGCAAGCCATGTTTTTCACCACTATGCTGTATTCATTAGGGCAAGAACCATGCCCTTCAGGGAATCACAGAACGTTCTAGTTTAAGGAAACATTAGAAGTAATTTTAGCTGTGGAGAAGAGGAAACCGAGAGATGTTAAGTGACTTTCCCCAAGTCACACTATTTTTAGTAGCAGAATTGGAACCAAAATCTGCTACTCCTGTGTTCCTACCTACTGCTCTTTCCAACATATACGTGCCTTCCACAACATTTGTCTCTGTCATAGACACATTACGTACAGTTTATGTACCATGGTATCTAAAATTTTTCTTAAATTCAAAATTGACAAATATATCTAATTCCAAAGGTTTCAAATAAGAGAGATTGTGAACCTATATTAGGTATTTTGTATATTCAATAAAATCATGGACATATAAGGATAATACAATGAAATTCTAAAAACAAAAATATGGAAGTACATTAACTTATAAAACAGGTTTATTTTCGAGAAGCAATATAGTATAGTAGTTAAGAGCTTGGGTATTGAAACTAGACTACCTGGGTTTAAATCCTGGAGTTCTCATAGTTACTTGTCATGTGGCTTGAGGAAAGTTAGATAACCTCTGTACCCCAACTTGCCCACCTGAAAAGTAGGGATAATAATCACCACCTTATAGATGTTATGGGGATTATGTAAGTAATTTCATCTAAAGCAATGAGAATAATGTTGAATACGTAGTAAGTGCTCAGTAAATATTGTTGGTGGTTACAAATTCTACCAAATTAATAGATTCATTGAAATAAAATGCTCTAAGCCAAACTTTAACTTTCTAAAGAGAAATTCCATAGTCATGATGAAGTGCTATTTTTTTTAATAGGAAACCGATGACTATAGATATTTTGATCCCAAAATGCTGCGGGGCAATGACAGGTGAGCAGCTCTTATGTCATTTGCTGTAGGTTTCCCCACTCCTGCCAAGAGTGGAAATAATTTAATTGATTTTTTGTTATAAATCAACAATTTCTTATTATTAAAAATTCCAACTATATAGAAAACTAGTAAGTAAACAGTATGTGTAATTTCATTACCCAGAGATAATCACTGGTTATTATACTTCGCATTTTGATGCCTTTCCTTTTGAGTATATACATACAAAATATATGTTCAGATGTTTGGGGGTTTTTTTCCCCTTAATGAAATGATGGCAGTATTACAACTTATGTGTTGGGGAGGGGAATTTGGATAACATGTATGTTTTTAAATGAATATTCTCATTGGACCAAATGAAAAGATGGGAGCTTGATGGTGGATACCAGTTGTTTTGTTGGTTTTGTTTTTTATTTAACTGATCCATAAAATCCAAGCCCCTGGGAACCATTGCTGTAAATACTTCTTTATGGCAATGAAACATTCTGCAGATAATTTCTATATTTTATGACAAACATGATGTGATAAGGTATTTGTTTACTTTATTATGGATATTATTTTTCAAGATTTAATTCATAGTGGTATGAAAAATAGCCTGCAAGATACAGAGAAAGAATAGGCAGAACTGGGAGGTGAAAAGCCTTCCTGGAGTGATTGTCTAGCACCAAAACTTGAGTGACGCTGGTTTCTTGCCTATACCTTATGTTTGGGATCTTCAGAACTTTGGTCTTTGCTTTATCTAAGCTTTCGCATCTTTGTAGGTAGTCAGAACAGATAATCTAGCCACTTGATAGTTGATTATTAGATTGTTTTGGTAACTTAAAAGGTTATTCTCATTTCTGAACTCACCAGAAATGCTGCTGAAGTTGCAGAAGAAGCTGCCGAGAGCAGCGGCAGAGAGCGGGGAGACAAAGAGTAGATCACAGAAGGGAGAGGGTGAGGAGTGACAGCTAACGGGGGGGCTTCTTTGGGGAGTGATAAAAATGTTGTGCAATTAGACAGTGGTGATGGTTGTACAGCTCTGTAAATACACTAAAACCACTGCTTGTACCCTTTAAAACGGTGGATTTGCAACTTTTTTTCTATCTTGATATTCTCCAGCATACATTTTTTCCTTCTTTGTATTTACATATGACTAAGTAGATATATGTTGCTTCTTAGAAGCTTACCAAGGAATTCCTTCAACCCTACCTGTAGTTTATGTGTGATAATGAGGAGGAATATCAGCACTGATAAGACAGAGGAGCTCACAGATTCATTTTTAGTAGACTCAGCCTTCTCATCACGATTAGATCTGGGTTATTAATAACTAGTAATACTGTGCTGCTCACGTCTCACCTCTCCTCACCCCATGTCTACTCTTAGAGGAACTGAAAGCGCTCAAGTCAGAAGTTAACACTGAGGTGGCATTTTAATCAGGGGGGCTTCTGGCCCCTTCTGAGGAGTATTCAGACAGGCCATAGAAATGAGGAAAAGATGATAGAACTGTGGGATCAGCCTCTGAATAAGGGACGTTATAATACCTCTCTCCTCTCGGCTGAGATTTTCAGTAATTGCTTATGAGGAAAACCTGAGTTGTCTTTGTACAGCCTATTTTAGCACGCAATTATAATATCTGACTTATAAAAGCTTTTAAAAACGTCTTTAGTAAAAGATCTCTTGGGCATCAAGGAAGTATTTTTAAAATATATTATAAATATATAAATAATATAATTAATATGTATGTATATTAATATATAATGATGTATATAAATATAAAGAAATAAGCTACAGCCAAATGCAGATTCCTCCTGTCCCCCTTTCCTTCCTAACTTGTTGTGTCCTTCCCATATATGTGTTTACATCGTTTTTTCACAAATGTAGATACCCACAAACTGTAATATGTTGAGTATTGTAAAAATTTCACATAATTTACCACTAAAGTATATATTTTATCAACTCACCTTATACCCAGATTTCTACTCCTTGTGGGAGCTGCTGCTCAGTCATTCCTTCTCCCTCTCAGTCTTCTCTAGAATTTTATTTTCAAGTCAACAGGTTTGCCCCATTCCCTTTTAGACACTAAGACATGTACCTCTTCTAGCTTTTTCCTCTGTATCCCAATTCACTACCTGGCTTAAGAAGGTGATGGAGAAAGCATTGTAAATACATATCTAATAGAGAGTGTGTGTGTATTTCCCATGCCTATTTTATCTATAAGAAATGCCTTGGGTGAAATTTTCAGTATGGTTTTTCTTTGTTACAGCTCAGTTCCAAGGAACAAAAATCCATTCCAAGAGGTAAGTTCCATATAAAAATTCTCTGCCCCTAAGAAGGAAAGATGAAAAGGTGACCAAGCAGTCTTGAAGAATGGCTTTGTCCTAAACATGGCTTGATTATGATTACTGTATGACAATCTTTGATAAATCCAATTCTGTGCACCCAAGATTCTTTGAAAGAAAAAATTCTTAGCAACTATGTGTTCCTGATTTATAAAGCTGCTTCTACTCAGAATAGTTTAAGCTTAAAAATAACTGACATAAAGTTAATTAATTCACATAAAAAGAAGTCTTTAAGATTACAGTGAAAGTTTTATATGTGTGGAACTTTTTTCTAAAATGGGATTCCAAACTTTTGTGAAGATATTGACTTCATTTGAGATACAAAGAAGCTTCTCAATAAAAATAAATACATTAAAGAGCATGTACTAGGGCCGGCCCCGTGGCTTAGCGGTTAAGTGCGCGCGCTTCGCTGCTGGCGGCCCGGGTTCGGATCCCGGGCGTGCACCGACGCACCGCTTCTCTGGCCATGCTGAGGCCGCGTCCCACATACAGCAACTAGAAAGATGTGCAGCTATGACATACAACTATCTACTGGGGCTTTAGGGGGAAAAAAATAAATAAAATTAAATTTAAAAAAAAATACATCCTAAAAAAAAAAAAGAAAAGAACGTATACTAGAAATTATATAAATACTAAGTTTTCTCTTTTTCCTACCTGCAATAAATAACCTCAAATTCAGAAATGCCCTTTGGATTTCTTTGCTATTACTTAACTGAAGAATGAGGTTTATTTTCCTCTAAATTGTTTCCAGAAAAAATCTCTACTTCATTCTACCATTCAACAGACATTAGAAATTTATAAATTTGTAGACTTTTTAGAAATAAATTTCTTTATAATTGAAGTAGCGTCACACGCTCAGGATGTGACTTTTTGCTAGCTAGTGTTTTTTTTACCTAAGATATGGAATAAGTTCCAGACTAAAAACCATGTTCCTTGCAAGTTAAAATACTGTTTTAACTATTTCTTTCAACTTACCTGTTTTTTTTTTCTGTTTGCATTTGTAGGCAATTGTTTTTGTGGTGGGAGGAGGCAACTACATTGAATATCAGAATCTTGTTGACTACATAAAGGTACATTTTGGCCTTGTTTTCTTTTATCATTTGATCTTTTACGGTTGTTCTGTGTCTTTAGAATCCTAGCTTTCTCTGGTGGCTCTCCTGTTCTTATATACTCCCTTTTCCAGAGGTAAAATCCTGCATATAGGGAAAAATGCCCCTATGTTCATTGTTTCCCTATTCCTATCACATTTATTTCTGGCCTAAAATTACACTTGATCTGGAAAACAATGTATCTTATTGATGTAACATACTTTGCAGCTATGTCTCTTAATTTGACTTTAAATGTTTAGAGACCTCAAGTAAGCTCCATTTCCAAAACAAAGTCTCCCTTGGTGAAATGATTTGCTGAACCCATTTACCTGAATAATAAGCACTTTTCTCCCATCCTCTTTACTTAAATCAGCAGCATACCTCTAACACACTTGGAATGTCTGCTTTTTCAGCAAACAGGAGCTTTAGAGGTAGCAAATGAGAAGTGGAGTGCTATTCAGAGCTGACAGCAGCAGAGAATGACAGACAACTGAACAAAGGATATGAAGGAAAGGGTGTAACTTGAAGAGCAAAAACACCACTTTACGTGTAGGGGCAACAGAATTGGCGGTTGTTGGAATGACATTTTGTAGTCTTCATTTATCCACTTAACATTAAATAATGATCAGTCCTTGTGTCCTATGTTGTGTAGAAGGCTGTAATAAAGCTAGAGGTTTTGGTGCAGCAGAATGGAAAAAAGCATAGGCAGAAGAGCTTCAACACCACGAGACACAACTCCTGGGATCCTATCTCAGTTGCACAGGACATGCTTCATCTTCAGATTGTGAACCACCAAGATCCGTGTAAGATACCTTGGCCCTCGGGGAAGCATCCATCTTGTACAAGGAGGGGTCTTTTATACCCCTCTCTGGTCGTGTAGCCAGAATCAGCCTGCATGACCAGGCGTAAAAGCAGAAACCAAGAGAACATGACTGAAACCAGATGCAAACCATCAATCTACGTTTTCTATAAACAGTGCTGACAAACTAGTGCAAATTGTCCCCTGGTCTGTCAATGACCCTTGCATAGGACTGTATTAATCACTAGTTGGTATCTTTCATTCAGGTTTGGCCAACGATCAACAGCATGACTGGTTCCAGGTGTTCCCAGGAATAAACACAGGATTGCAATAGACCAGCTGAAATTAATCCTGTATTTATACATTCCACACACTCCATCCTTGGTTAAGCTTTCATAATTACACTTGTCAGCATTCTTTCTGCATCGTTTTTTTTTTTTTACATTTATAGAACAGAAAAACAAGAAGGATAAACACCAAAATACTAATCATTTGTGTAGTATAGTGACCTAAGTACAGGTATAACTTTAAAGAAATATTGCAGTTTACCAAATATTCCAGTGCAAACTTGCTTTTAATCATCGTTTGACTCTTACCTCTTTCTACCACAGTAATTTTAATTTTGTGAAATGTATTAATAAATTGATTCAATGTAACAACTAATTGATTATTAACTAAATCGAGTTCTTTCTCTGATTAGTCACTTCCATCAGAAGAACATCAGGGCTATCAGTGGTAGGTATGTAAACCCACCAAGTTATCCTTTACTTGGTTTCAATTTACAAAGTATTTTTTGGCCTTAATTATTACCCTCCACCCACAAAAACATGGTGTATAGGTAGGAGGGCACATGCCACTATGACTAGTCGGGCATGCAGCAGATATTTCATGTCCCTGAACCCAGGCACCTTTCTCAACAGATCATCACTTAGGTTAATAGTTACACAGTGGTCTTTAGCTCTGTTGTTGAGCACATTCTTTTGTATGCATTTGAGCAGCAACAGTGTCCTAATTTTGCCTCCTAAAAAGGATCCTCTAGGATATGTAAAACCTGTAAAAGAAAAAGAAGCATTAGAATCATTCTAAGTGCTTATCCCCTAGATGTTGTTAGCATCATCAAAACATATCACAGGGATAACTGCAGATTAAATCCTCCTTAAACCTCTGGGGACCCGCCTTGGACCTTCAGCTTCAAATGAAGAAGGCAGCTTCTGCAGGCCTCCTGGGTATCTGCAAATACAGCTGAGAGTGTTGTTCTCTTGCTCTCAGCCTTTTACAAGGTATCAAGGTTACTGTTAGCTTTCCTTTTTTGTATTGTTCACTTATTGGCTCCCTTTGAGAGGCAAAACTGCTCTTTCTTTCCATTTGTCATTAATTTTTTTTTTTTTAGGAAGATTGGCCCTGAGCTAACTTCTGTTGCCAATCTTCCTCTTTTTTTTCCTTTTTTTTTCCCCTCCCCAAAGCCCCAGTACCTAGTTGTATATCCTAGTTATAGGTCCTTCTAGTTCTTGTATGTGGGACACTGCTCCAGCATGGCTTGATGAGCAGTGAGTAGGTCCACGCCCAGGATCTAAACCAGCGAACCCCATGCCACTGAAGCGGAACACAGGAACTTAACCGCTACGCAGTGGGCTGGCCCCTTTCATCATTAATTTTTACCCAGAACTTGGCTCCTGGTTTAGAAGACCATCAGATTCAGCAGGACGACTGATCCATTGGGTTGGCAGCAGTATGAGACTGGCCAGTGCTTTCTTCTTTGTCCATTCCCAGTCATATGAAGTAGGGTTGGGTAAGTGTGAGCTTATGGGACTGTCCTGTTTATTGGTTAGGAAAGATGCAGAGGTTTAGACAGGTGAAAAGAAGAAACAGCCCATTTCATCATTCCTCACACTGTTAGATTTAGAGGTATTGTCTTGGTGTCGTGTTTGCAACTGATTCTTTCTTCAGAACTTGCAGATGTGATCCATGTCCTTGTACTACAGGATCAGGCAAAGTAAAAGAAAAATTTTTAGAGATGTAGAAAAAATTTTTGTTAGTTGCTGTATTATTACCCCACTTTCTCCCTCCCTTCTTTTTCCTGCAGCATCTTAACAATCTATCCACTGTTGATTCTTCCCTTTAATTACATGCCTATTATGTTTTAACACACATTCCATCATGAAAGCCATTACTTCTGTTTCTTATTAGAAAGAGATGTGCCCAATTTAAAAAGTAGGTGTTTCAAACATCTGTTTCAGTTTTCAGTCAGTCCACTCTTTCGTGTTTGGTAAAGTATATGATAAGTCAGTCTATTGTGTATGATGCTTCTTAGCACACTGTTGAACTGTACCTGCAGCAAAATGGGTTTTCTTTATCAAGTGAAATATAAAAAGGGAGTCCAAATTGAAACAATTTCTGCTGTGGCCTCTAATAGTGTTGAAAGTGTATACTTCAGTCACCAGGTATACAAATTCAAATCCAAAATGAGTGTCTATTCTGGATAAAACCTGTTGCCATCCACCTGGAACCATAGGTAATAGGCCAGTGTAATTCTGTGTGAATATATGTTTTCATTTCTCTTAGGTATATACCTAGGAGTAAAACTGCTAGGTCATCCTAACTTTGTATTTAACCATTTGAAGAACTGCCAGACTGTTTTCTAGTGACTGCACGATTTTACATTCCCACCAGCAGCGTATGAGGGTTCTGATTTCTCCACATCATCACCAACACTTATCTGACTTTTTGATTCCAGCTATCCTAGTGGGTGTGAAGTGGTATCTCATTGTGGTTTTAATTTGCATTTCCCTGATGACTTATGACGTCAGGCATCTTTTCATGTACTTATTGGCCATTTGTGTATCTTCTTTGGAGAAATGTCTATTCAGATCCTTTGCCATTTCTTAATTGGGTTATTTTGTCTTTCTATTCTTGAGTTGTAAGAATTCTTTATATAATCTAAATACAAGTCTCTTATCAGATATCTGATTTACAAATATTTTCTCCCATTCTGTGGGTTGTCTTTTCACTTTCTAAATGGTGATTTTTAAAGTACAGAAGTTTTTTTCATTTTGGTGAAGTCCAATTTATCTATTTTTTTCTTTTGTTGCTCATGCTTTTGATGTCGTATCTAAGAATCCTTTGCCAAATCCAAGGTCATGAAGATTTACTCCTATGTTTTCTTCTAATGATTTTACAGTTTTTCCTCTTACATTTTGGGTCTTTGATCCATTTTGAAGTTAATTTTTGTATATAGTATAAAGTCAAGTCCAGCCTCATTCTTTTGCATATGGCTATCCAGGTTGTCTCAGCACCATTTATTGAAGAGACTGTTTTCTCCCCATTGAATAGTCTTGGCAGCCTTGTTGAAAATCAGTTGACCATACATGTATGGGTTTATTTCTGGACTGTCAGTTCTATTTCATTGACCCATATATGTTTATCCTTGAGCCAGTACTACACTGTGTTGATTACCACTGCTTCATTATAGTAAGTTTTGAAATCAAGACATGTGAGTCCTCCTACTTTATCCTTCTTTTTCAAGGTTGTTTTAGATTTTCTGGGTCCCTTGCGATTCCATATGAATTTTAGAATCACCTTGTCACCGTCAGTTGGGATCTGACAGGCATTGTGTTGAATTTGTAGATCAGTTTAGGGGAGTATTTGCATCTTAACAATGTTAAGTCTTCTGATCCACGATATGGGATATTTTTCCATTTATTTAGATCTTTAATTTCTGTCAGCAATTTTTTGTTGTTTTGAGGTTTCTGTTGTTTTTTTTTGTTGTTTTCAGAGTATAAGCTTTGCACTTCTTTCATTAAAATTTTCCTATGTATTTTTTATGCTATTGTGAAATGGAATTGTTTTCTTAATTTCATTTTTGGATTGTTCAGTGCAAGTGTATAGAAATCCATGTAATTTTTATATATTGATCTTGTATTCTACAACCCTATTGAACTCATTTATTAGTTCTAAGAGTTTTGTTTAGTAGATTTAAAATTTTCTATATATAAGATCATGTTATCTTTGAATAGAGTTAGTTTAACTTCTTAACCTATCTGGAATGTTTTTCCTTCTTTTGCTTGCCTAACTGCCATAGCTAGAATTTCCAATACAGTGTTGAGTAGAAGAGTTAAGAGCAGATCTCCTTATCTTCTTCCTGATCTTAGGGGCAAGGCATCCAGTCTTTCACCATTAAGTATGATGTTAGCTATGGGGTTAGAGCCATTAAATTTTTAGCAGCTACTAAATTTTTAGTTTAATTGTCCTGAGAGTTCTTTTTTTAATCCCTTTTAGTCTTATTGTTTCCTTTGTTGTGAATAATCCTAATCTTTTTCCTATCATTCAGCCCTATTCAAGAGAAACTGAGCTAGTAGGTCTGACGGCCTCCCTCATGACATTAGAAACCCATGTCAATGCAGCCTTGTAGTATGAAACAAAACATGGCTGTGCCTACAAGAGGCTTATAATCGAGACTTATCTAGCACGGCCATGGCCCTTGATTTACACCAATTCACAGTACAATGGGCAAGTGCAATTTTTGTTGAGAAGGCAAAGAAAATATTACAGTAATTCTAACTGATTTATTTAATTTTATTTATTTATTTTTTCCCCCCAAAGTCCCAGTAGATAGTTGTATGTCATAGCTGCACATCCTTCTAGTTGCTGTATGTGGGACGCGGCCTCAGCATGGCCGGAGAAGTGGTGCATCGGTGCGTGCCCGGGATCCGAACCCAGGCCGCCAGCAGGGGAGCACGTGCACTTAACTGCTAAGCCACGGGGCCGGCCCTAACTGATTTATTTAGTAATGATGTTAATCTAACTCATAATGTAATTGCTATTTGGTATAATACTGATATATGTGATAAAATTAATTCAACTATATTAACTGTAATTGAACTATATTACAAAGCTGTAGTAATTAAAACAGGATGGTATCGGCATAAAAACAGAAATCAATAGACCAGAATAAAAAGTCCAGAAATAAACCCACACATATATGGTCAATTAATTTATGACAAAGGAGCCAAGAATATACAATGGAGAAAGGACAGTCTCTTCAATAAGTGGTATTGGGAAAACTGGATAGCCACATGCAAGAACATGAAACTCAACCGCTGTCTTATACTATATACAAAAATTAACTCAAAATGGATTCAAGACTTGAACATAAGACCTGAAACTGTAAAACTCCTAGAAGAAAACATCAGTGGTAAACTCCTTGACATCAATCTTGGTGATGATTTTTTGAATCTGGCCCTAAAAGCAAAAATAGGGGCTGGCCCGGTGGCGCAGCAGTTAAGTGCGCGCGCTCTGCTTCGGCAGCCCAGGGTTCGCAGGTTCAGATCCCAGGTGCGCACCGACACACCGCTTGTCAAGCCATGCTGTGGCGGCGTCACATATAAAGTAAAGGAAGATGGACACGGATGTTAGCCCACGGCCAATCTTCCTCAGCAAAAAAAGAGGAGGATTAGCATCGGATGTTAGCTCAGGGCTGATCTTCCTCACAAAAAAAAAAAAAAGCAAAAATAAGTAAGTGGGGCTACATCATACTAAAAAGCTTCTGCACAGCAAAGGAAACCATCAACAAAATGAAAAGGCAACCTACTGAGTGAGAGAAAATATTTGCAAATCATGTATCTGATAAAGGGCTAATATCCACAGTATATCAAGAACTCATACAACTCAATAGCAAAGAAAAACAATCTGATTAAAAAATGGACAGAAGATCTGAGTAGACATTTTTCCAAAGAAGATAATGGCCAACAGGTACGTGAAAAGAAGCTCAGCGTCATTAATCATCAGGGAAATGTGAATCAAAACTACAGTGAGATACCACCTCACACCTGTTAGAACGGCTATTATCAAAAAGACAAGAAATAATGAGGATTGGCAAGGATGTAGAGAAAAGGGAACCCTTGTGCACTATGACGGGAATGTATATTGGTGCAGCCACTATGGGAAACAGTATGGAGGTTCCTCAAAAAGTTAAAAATAAAACTACCATATGAACTGGCAATTCCACCTCTGGGTATTTATCTGAAGAAAATGAAAACACTAACTTGAAAGGATATATGCACCCCCATGTTCATTGCGGCATTACTTAATATAGCCAAGATATGGAAACAACCTGAGTGTCCATTGACGAATGGATAAAAATATTGTGAGATGTAGATAGATAGACAGACAGACAGATAGAATATTATTCAGCCATAAAAAAGTATGAAATCTTGCCATTTGCAACAACATGGATGGGGCTCGAAGGCATTATCCTAAGTGAAATGAATCAGACAGAAAAAGACAAATACCATATGGTCTTTCTTATATGTGGAATCTGAAAAAAAAAATCAGCAAGCTCATAGGTACAGAGAACAGATTGATGGTTGCCAGAGGCAGGGAGGGAGTGGGTGGGAAAAATGGGTGAAGGGGGTCAAAAGGTAAAAAGAAAAAAAATCACTTGTACTCTTAGGCTAAGACTTAACTTTCAAAAAAATAAATGAGTTCCGTTTTGGTGAGTAGAATACAATGAATCAGATGAATCCAAATTGAGTCCATTCCAAACAGTCTCTCCAGGGGCCAGCCCGGTGGCGCAAGCGGTTAAGTGCGCACGCTCTGTTGCAGCGGCCCAGGGTTTGCCAGTTCATATCCTGGGCGCGCACCCACGCACTGCTTGTTGAGCCATGCTGTGGCGGCGTCCCTTATAAAGTAGAGGAAGATGGGCACGGATGTTAGCTCAGGGCCAATCTTCCTCAGCAAAAAGAGGAGGATTGGCATCAGATGTTAGCTCAGGGCTGATCTTCTTCACAAAAAAAAAAAAACTCTCCAGAAATTAAAAGGAGTCATTACCATATTCACACTGCAAATCACATTTTACAGGTGAATATCACTGTCAGATGTACAAAAAGACTCCTGGAAGCCACATTAGTTCTTCTAGGACACTCTGAAACATCCAGTGAACTACCAGAAGTAGTAATTAACAGGAAAATATTACTAAAAAAGATTGCTGTGATTGGTACATAGAATATACTGGCTTTGTCATAACAATGCATGCCTAAAAGGTGCAATAGATAAACAACACTCTAGTGGCCTCAAAAAATGAATGTGCTTCCCAAAGGCTTTCACACCTCTGAAGGGAAGATGTACCTGCCCTTGCACGTGAGACGTACTGGAGAACAACTGCACAGAGGCTGGCGTTTTCTACATACTGGTAGAGCCAGCTGTGAAATGAAACCCTTTGTCCTATAAATAACCATCTTCTTAACTTGTCTGATTTTGAGAGCGGACCTTTGCATGTTGAGGTATATTTATTAAAGCAACGCAGAAGTATAGCTTAGAAATTTATAAAATATGATTCATTCTCCAATAACATATTACCAGACATTTTGACATTGTAGAGGTACATTTCCAAAACAAATCACAATTCAAACTCTTGAGAGTGTCTGAGAACTCAGGCATTTTCGTAGGTGCTCTGAACAAATATTTAAGGCACACAATAGGCTTTGAATATGTGTTTCAGTACCCTTTTTTTTCTCCTTATACTTATAGAAATAATATGCACTAATATCCAAAAGCAATTTGGGAGTAAAAATGCTGACCCCAAAAGAAAAAAAAATTTGATAATACTAATATCAGTGACCAAATATATTGGAAATTTGACTTAAAACTGCCACAACTTGTTCTTTTGTTAGAAGATGATTGACTAAAGAATGAACTAAATTTAGTTAGTAATTGTTACATTGAATCAAGGTATTGCCACATTTCATAAAGTTCAATTTTTAACGGAAGGAGCAAGTATCAAGTTTGTGCATAATTAAGAATAAGTTTACAGTGGAATATTAGTAAACTGCAATGTTGAAAATTAAACCTATACCTCATTAGATAATACAAAAGATTAGTATTTTGGTGTTTATCCTTTTTTTGTGTTCTATAAATTCTGTAAAAGATACAAAAGGCAAAATGATGACAAGTGATTATAATTAAGAAAGCTTGATCAAGGGTTGGGGAGCAGGTGGAGGAGGTTGGGGAGGGGGTGTGGACTGTTGAAGTATAAGATTAATCTCAGCTAGTTTATTTCAACTCTGCTTATCTCTGAGAACACTGGGAGCCATGGTGCTGATGTTTGGCCAACCTTGAATGAAATGGACTAATTGGTGATTAATATAGTCCTGTGCTAGGGTCCAGGATAGACTAGGGGGCACCTTGCACTAGCTTGTCGGCGTTGTTTAATGGGAAATGTAAAGATTGACGGTTTGCACCAGGTTTTTGTCAGGTTTTCTTATTTCTGCTCTTGAGCCTGGTCACACGGCCTGATTTTAGCTATGTGATCAGAAAGGTATAAAAGACTGCTCCTTGGACAAGAAGGGGGCTCCTGTGAAATGTGGCAGTCATCAGATTCCTTCTATTTTCAGTGTAAATGGCACCAGCAGTGTACCATAATACACGTTTAAAAAAATCCTATGGCCATTTCACCACTGTATTCCATGCAAGTTTAGGATAAACGTGTACACTAAAATCCAACACCCCCGTAAAAGAAAAAAAAAACCTTTTAGAATAACAAAAGGTCTTACTAGGTTTAATCCGTCTTCTTGGGAATATTGAAAATATTACTTGTTACTTATTTGTATATATGTTCTGTCTCTAATTTTACAGGGGAAACAAGGTAAACACATTTTATATGGCTGCAGTGAACTTTTTAATGCTGCACAGTTCATAAAACAGGTAAAGTGTTATCTTTTTAGTTTGCTGCTGTTGACATACCCTAAGTTGGTGTTGATATTTTTCAAAAGAGAGCAAGAGAATCATTATATTCATCTAAATGTGCTAAAACCAAAAGCCATAGAGGTATAAGAACGTAAGGTTTTTGCCATGGACAAGTATGAAGAAAACTCTGATAAGTAAAATTATTTCCATTACCCCAGATATATGAAAAGGTAAATTTAGAAAATTTAAAATTGGAGTAATGTACTCAAATAGACAAAATTCAATTCAGCATTTCCTTATATATTGTCCACATTTCTGACTTTGCCAAGCATATCACAAATTGGGCTGAGAAATTAGGTAACTTTCTTAGGGGTAGTATGTGTTCAGTTGATACAATGGAATTACGTTTACCTTGAAAGTTAAGGACAGCAGAAGCTGAGGTGTACAGACTCTATATGTTCTTTTAGTATTGTTCTGCTAATGTTCTCGGTAATTATAATGACCTTATCTTTTTTAAGCTGTAACTCCCTGGGATGCTCAGTAGGTGACCAATAATGTCCACTCGCCTTCGCCTTGGCTGCCGCAAAAATCATAACTGCACCCTGTACTCATTTCTAGCAACTGTTCCTAGCATCATTTTCCAGCACTACTTTTTTAACTCCCATTATGTGGTTCTTGTATTTTTAACCTTAATGTAGTGGCCCAATGGTATTACGAGAATTTCAAACACACGTAAAAACTGAAGAGAATTTGTCGTGAACTCATGTACACTCCCCATGAACATTTTACTCTGTTTGCTTTATAAGATACCTACTCATCTATCCATTCTTCGTTCTGTTCATTGCTTCAGCTTACTTTATTAATTGCAAAGTAAATCATAGATACCAGTACACTTCCCCCTTAATACTTCAGTGCCAATATCATTACCTAGAGTTCATTATTTGTTTAGTTTAGTTTTTTTTTTTAACCCTATGGAGGTAAAATTTACAAGAGTGAAATACACGAATCTTAAGTGTACATTCCTGAGTTTTGCCAGATGTTTGCCTGAGTAACCCAAACCCCTATCAGCATATAAAACCATCACACCACAAAGTTCCCTTACAGCCTTTCCCAGTTAATCCTTGCCCCTCGTTAATCCCTGCCTCAAAACACTGTCTTGATATTTCTCTACCATAGATTAGTTTTCCCTATTCTAGAACATCATATAAAAGGAATCTTAGGTTAACTAGAGGATTCTCAATTTTGTTAATCTTTTTAATGAACCAGATGTTATCTATGTTAATTTTCTCTGTTGTTTGTTTTCTGTTCATTTGTTTCTACTCTTTATTGTTTCCTTTGCTCTGATTACTTTGGATTTACTTTGTTCTTCTTTTCCTAGCTTCTGAAGTTGGAATATTATTAAATCATTAACTTTAATTTTTCTTTTCTAAAATAAGTATTTAAAGCCATAAAATTAAAACTCTTGCCAAATGCTGCTTTAGCTGCATTCCATAAACGTTGATGTGTTTTGTTATTATCATTGTTGGAAATATTTTAAATTTTCATGGTGGTGTATTCTTTAGCCCATGTATAATTTAGAGATCTGTTGTTGTTTTCAAGTATTTGTGGGTTTTCTAGATATCTCATTCTTACTGATTTCTCATGTTATTTCCTTGTGGTCATAGAACATTCTCCACATAATTTCATTGTGTCAAAATTTACTTAAATTCCTTTTATGGCCCAACATATGGTCTGTCTTGCTAAGCACTGCATGTACACTTAAAAAAGAGCATGCATTCTGCATTAGTTGAAGGAAAGGTTCTGTAAATATCAATTTGGTCAAGACAGTTGATAGCGTTACTTAGGTCCTCATTGATTTTATGTCTTCATTGATTTTTTTTTTTTTTTTTTTTTTTGGTCTAGTTTTGTAGGTACTGAAAGAATGGTGTTAAAATCTCCAACTGTTTTTGTGGAATTGTTTCTTTCTCCCTTTAGTTCTGTTGGTTTCTGCTTTTTGTTTTTGAAGCTCTGTTATTAGGTACATACAGGTTTATGATTGTTGTAACTTCTTGATGAATGGACCCTTTTATCATTATGCAGTATTCCTCTACACATCTGGCGTTGCTTTTTGTCTTGGTCTACTTTATCTGATACTAATATAGCCACTCAAGCCTTCTTATGCTTACAGTTTATGTGTTAAAACTTTTCCCTTTACTTTCAACTTGTCTATGAATTTATGTTTAAAGTATATATCTTGTAGATAGCATATAGTTGAATTTTTTTTAACCTTTCTGACAATTTATGCCTTTTAATTGGATTCTTTGGTCTCTGAACATCTAATGTAATTATTGGTATGATTGGATTTAGGTCTACTATTTTACTGTTTGCTTCCTATTAGTCTCCTATGTGGCATTCCTCTGTTCCTCCTTTCCTGCCTTCCTTTGTAGCATATGAACACTTTTTAGAATTCCATTTTAATTGATCCACAGTTTTTTTAGTTATATCTGTGTTATTAATTTAGCGGTTGCTCTAGAGATCACAATATATACATCTTTAACTGTTCATAAACAGATTAACTGTTAATATTGTTCCACTTGCATTAAATGCAGAAACCTTGCAACCATATAAACCTATTCCCTCAGCATTTATTCTGTGATTGTCATATATTTTACATGTACAGACATCATTAACTTCACATGACAGTGGACAGTGTTTATCATTTGTGTTTCAATCATGTGTATCATAAAGAAATATTTTTCTGTTACATAGATATGATTTCCAATGCTCTTCACCCTTCTAGATTCTAATTTCCATCTGTTGACTGAAAAAATTCTTGTAGCATTCATTGTAGCTCAGATATGCTAGCAGTGTGTTCTCAGTTTTGTTTTTTATGAAAATGTCTTTATTTCACCTTTATTCTTAAAATATATTTTTGCTAGATACAGAATTCTGGATTGACAGTTTTTCAGTACCGTAAACACATTATTCCACTATCTTCTGTCCTCCATTGTTTCTGATAGGAAGTCAGCAGTCATTCAAATTGAAGTAACTTTATATGTATTGTATAATTTCTCTCTGGCTGACATAATTTCTCTCTGGCTGCTTCCAAGGTTTTCTCATTGTCTTTCGTTTTCAGCAGTTTAATTATGGTGTATCTGTTTGTGACTTTTTGTGTATTTATCTTGTTTGGGGATCACTAAGCTTCCTGAATCTATAAATTTATACCTTCACCAAACTTAGGGAGTTTTCAGCTTTTATTTCTTCAAATATTTTTATGCCCAGTTTTCTCTCTCCTTTCCTTTTGGGACTCCATTTACAGCCTTTTATATTGTGCCACAAATCCGTGAGGATTCTGTTCTTTAGAGTGTACAAGTTGCTCTGTATTCAGAATCACTAAGTCTTTCCTCTGTTGTCTCCATTCTACTGTTTGAATAGTGTTGTATTTTCTAGTTCTAGAATTTTCATTTGTTTTTTTTTAATAAAGTTTCTGTTTCTCTGCTGGGATTGCTTATCTTTTTATTCATTGTGAGCGTATTTTCCTTTATTTCATTGAGGATCGTTGTCATAGCTGCTTTTAAAAGCTTGTCTATTAATTACAACACATGGATTATCTCACTCTTGGTCTCCATTGTCTTTCCCCCTAGAGAATGGGTCACATTGTCCTATTTCTTCATGTATTGACTAATTTTAGATTGTATCCCTAACATTGTGAATGTTATGTTTTGGAGGCCGAATTCCGTTTCTCTAAAAAGTGTTGATTTGGGGTTTTAGCAGGCAATTAACTTGTTTAAACTCAAACTTCAAACTCTGTCTCTTGGGCTGCAGCTAAATCCCGCTTATTAGTCTTTCTTATTCATGAGTGGCTCAGGGTTTCACCATAGATTTAAGAAAAGTCTATACACAGGATTCAGGGCTCCCTCTCTCTGGCTCTCTCCTTTCCAGGATTCCCCCCTCACTTTCAGTGGCTTTAGTTGCCCCAAACTCTCTCCTCTAGTTCTTCAGGCCAGAAAGACTGCAAGTCTTCTATCCGGGGTTTAGCTGCCCTATATAGCACCAACTATGGTTTGCTTTCAGGCTAAGAGCCACAGAACCAGGGAACCTAGTGCTGTTCCCTCCTTCCAACTGTCAGCTGTCTTCCAGAATCTTCCTACTTTCAGTTGCTCTACATTGCCTTCAGGTAGTTGGTGTTTGTATTTTGTTTAAAGTTTATAGTTGCTATTTCTGGGAGAAGTGGTCCAATAGGAGTTTACCCAGCCTTCCAGAATTGGAAACCTTTTCATTTCCTTTTAATCTTTTACAAATATAAAATGAAAACATATGGGAAGTGAATTGTCAGCGGTGAAGCCACACATGACCTTTTTCTTTACATTTTCATACTGAGTTAATAATCTCTTTATTCTCAGAGTTTTTGTTTTCCATTAGTTGACTTTGCACCTATAATGTTTATACGTTTTTGTCATGACAATATTTGTTACTGTTCAGTTTTAAAATATCTACAAATGCTAAACATTTGAGTTAGTTAGTGGTAAACATTGAAAATTTATTATTATTCTAGGAATGCAGTAAATGGAATAAGCCTAAATTTTACCATGATGAAAGTACGCATTTTTAAGGTGTTTACAGATACGTTTGAATGCATGTCTCTTCTGTGATTTAAAAAAAATTGTATATATGATTTTATGGGTTTTTTGTTTTATTTTAGCTGTCACAACTTGGACAGAAATAACGCAGAAGAACCTTAATATGAGAATCTACTTGGATCTTGGATAAATGTAAAAAGAAAAGTCAAAAGAGCCAGATGTTTCCTTCTCCATCTCAATGTCCTAACAGTGAAACTTAGAGTTATTTGTTAATTTTTAAAGAAATTCTATACTTAATATAATGTATACTGATTAAAAGAATAAAACATTTCAGAAATAAATTTTTAACATTGTGCATTCTCTCTCCTGTTATATTTGACAAATGAGAAAGTACTTGGAAAGGAAGGAAAACTCTGTCTGAATATAATGTTAAAATATTAGTATAATAACTAATGTGTTATGATTGAAGCTAGTGAAAGTTTAAGAATATATATTACTTGATTGGTTCATGAATCTCCTACTTGTATGCATTTTGATTGTAAAATTACCTTCCCGTAGTTTGTTGATTTCCCATATTGCCTCTAGATTTTAAGTGGAGATTTTAAAGGCACTTTAATGTCTCTTCTCCCTCTGGCACACCTGTGTACTTTTTTTTTTTTTTTTTTTGGTGAGGAAGATTGACTCTGAGCTAACATCCCTTGCTGCTCTTCCTTTTTTTGCTGAGGAAGATTAGCCCTGAGCTAACATCTGTGCCCATCTTCCTCTATTTTGTCTGGGGGATGCTGCCTCAGCATGGCTTGATGAGTGGTGGGTAGGTCCTTGCCCGGGATCTGAACCTGCAAACTCTGGGCCACCAAAGTGGAGTGCACAAACTTAACTGCTATGCAACCGGGCCGGCCCTAAACCTGTGTACATTTTATCACATAAAATCCCTCCTTACTTTATACAATGGCAACAGTCAAACACTAACAACATCTAGAATGGACAAATACAAAACATTTATCCCATAAAGTTCTAAAATAGGGAAAAGTAAGTGTTAAATTTGGTTCCAGCCTTCCTGGTTTTCAGCACCAAGAAGGAATATTGATCCATCGTATAAATAAAGACAACCATAAGATAAAAGCAAGCCAATTGCTCCAGAGAGAAAACTGTTCATAGTCTAAAGGCCAGGGAGCTTTTCCACCTAATGAGCCTCATTAAGAAGAATCTCTCAAGTTACAGGCAACATCCTGATAATAGATACAAGACTCACAGGACTGTTTCTTTCTGCAACTTCCACCCCCCATGAGTCAATGCCATCAGACCAAAGCACAGGTCAAGAAAATGATAGTTGCAGAGTGGTCTGCTGATCTTAGTCCTGGCATAAAATTTAAAGTATGTCTGGATGCTATAACAAATTACCATAGACGAGGTGGCTTAAACAACAAATATATTTCTCACAATTCTGGAGATCCACTGTCTGGCAGATCCACTGTCTAGTGGGGGCCCTCTTCCTAGTTTGCAGACACCCCTCTTCTCATTGTATCTTCACATGGTGGAGAGTAGAGAGAGCGCTAGTCCCTTCATCCCCTTAAAAGGTTACTAATCCCGTCAGGGTGCTCCACTCCCATGACCTCATCCAAACCCAGTTACCTCCCAAATGCACCACCTCCAGATACCATCACACTGGGGATTAGGGCTTCAACATATGACTCTGGGATGGGAGGACACAAACGTTGAGTCCTTAGCACTACATCATCTGTCAAAGTGATCGCAGTGGTTCATGCTCAGGGCTTAAGGAGAGAATGTTATGTGGAGACAACAAGGCTAATAGAGGTGATAAGATAGAGGAAATAAAGCAATGTCCCCATTTCCTCAATATTCCTCAACTATTTAATGTTTATTCAGAAAACATTATTAGGTTAAAACTGCATGAAAGACAAAGGTTCTCTTTTCATGTTGTCTTTGCATTTAAAAATAAGTTAGAGGGCCGGCCCCTTGGCTTAGAGGTTAAGTGCGTGCGCTCTGCTGCTGGCGGCCCGGGTTTGGATCCCGGGCACGCACCGATGCACTGCTTGTCCCACAAGCAGTGGGAGCACATGCTGAGGCCACGTCCCACATACAGCAACTAGAAGGATGTGCAGCTATGACATACAACTATCTACTGGGGCTTTGGGGGAAAAAAATAAATAAAATTTTAAAAAATAATAAAGTTTCATCAATGAATGTACTGTAATTTTTTTCAAGCATGCCTTAAGTTCACATAAAAGAAGATCATTGCCACGGTTGCCATGGTTCTGAGATGGAAACCTTTCTATGGGACCTATAAAGGTTTGGGGCCTTTTAAAAAAATGTCTCTGGGGAAGCCTTGGCCTTTCTCAGTCTCCACAGCTTAGCCCCGTCTTCCTCGTGTGGGCTACCCAGCATGGCTATCCACAATATTGCAAGGGCTTGGCTGATTCAGAAACCAGTTTTATCGCCTCCTGAAGGGTGATTTTACTCAGAGGAATTAATTGATTCTTGCCCTGGGAAAGCTCAGACCAGGGGTAGAGGTCAATAGGAAAGGGAACTGCTCTGCCAGTTGACTCAAGCAAATTATGTAGATTAACCCTCACAATAGCACTGACAAGTAGGTGGTACAGCTCCAATTTTATAGAGGGAAACAAAGCTCAGAGGGTTGAGTACCTTGCTCAAAGTCATAGCTGGTACATAGGAGAGCCAAAGATGGAACGCACATCTGTCTGCTCCAAGTCTGTCCTCTTTTGGCTGCTCAAAATTGCCTGGCTGAGGGAGCAGAAGGCTTGGAGTCTTACCAAGCCATTCCTCACAGATCAACCTGAGTTGGTCACTTGACCTCTCTTTTTTCTCCTGTGTGTAATGAGTGGTACAGAGTAGGGGCATCTAACATGGGGCCCTCAAGGCAATGAAGCTCACCTGAACTAGCCAGCTCAGGATGTTCAACAAAACACACCTTCCCTAATGAGCTCACACACACACAAACTGGCAGGCTTAGCCACCTGTCTCAAAAAATTTGAGTAGTTTGGCATAAACATGGGAAAGCTCAGTTCACTGGGCATAGATGGGGCTCGACAATGAAAGGAAAAGGCAAAATTAAAAAAAGACTTAGGGGAAATTCAAGTCAAAATGGAAGTTTCCCCTGAAACAGAAGCTTCCATTTCACCATCAGGTAATTTGGTTGGTGGCAAGTCGCAAGACAGACTCATATCCTAGTGTGATCAGAATTGTGAATTTTCAACTCATGCCCTTAAAATTTACAATTTTTAGGTAATATTCAAAGGAAGTTGAAGCTGAGTGTGAAGATTTTAATTCACTTACATGTACCCAGATCATCAGACTGTGGACATTGGAGAAAATTTTTCATGATTTTTGTAAATTGCAAGGCACAGAGCAACTTGACCCCAGGGGCTGATGAAACTGTACCGATGTCACATGTGAATAAAGGAAACCGGAAACTGATTTCTGATTCGTTGTAGTGACCACATCAAAATAGATGTAGACTAGGCAGAGAAAACTAGGGGACTACTTGACTTCACGTTGTTGAATTGCCCGGGGTTCAACAGAATCATGGATTTTCAAAAATTGATAACCAAACAGATTCCTGGATGTCGATGAGTGTGTGCAAGGCTTTAAATATTTGTAGCTGCATCTACAATGGAAACCTCAGAATGATTCTAAATTATCAAGCATCAGCCCCATCCACGTGGCTCAATTTCAAGAGCAGCTGATCGCACTAAAAGCTAGCTCTATGTACAAAGATGACCTGGTTTCCGAAGAATTCCAGCGACAGCTACATGAACTCTAGAACTCTCCTGAAGAATTATGGCTAAGTAGCTATAACAAGATATGTTGATTTGCCTGCCAGCATCATTTTCCTGACTTTTGTCACCCTGATCTTTTCTTCCTCTTCCTTCACCCATACGTCTTAGGTGGAGATGACGCCCTTCCTGACAACAGTAAATGGTTAAGGGATGATCAATTTAACCATTGCAAAATCCTGCCATTGCAACAACATGATAGACCTTGAGAGCGTTATGCTAAGTGAAATAAGCCAGACAGAGGAAGAAAAATGATAAATAACTGCACAGTATCACTTGTATGTTGAATCTAAAAAGCTGAACTCATCAAAACAGAGTAGAAAGGTGGTTGTCAGGTGCTGGGAGTGGGGAGAGGCAGATGGAGAGATGTTGGTCAAAGGGTACAAACTCAGTTATAAGAAGAATCAGTTCTGAAGATTTCATGTACAGCATGGTGACTATAGTTAATATTTCTGAACTGCGTGCTTGATAGTTGCTGAGAGTAGATTTTAAGCATTCTCACCACAAAAAAGAAAAAAAAAGGGTTAACTATGTGAGATGATGGATATGTTAATCTTGATCTTGATCATTCCACAATGTATATGTATATCAAATCGTCATGTAGACACTTTAAATATATACAATTATATTTGTCAATTGTGCCTCAAAAATAATAAAAATTAGAAAAATAAATTGAAATTAAAATATATTTTGAATTGTTAATTCTGTAATTTTTTAAATTACGCAGTTCACACACAAATGAATTTCTGATCATGTATCCTGTACTTAAAAAAAACTTGGATTGGACAATCCTCAAGTGCCCCACCATCATTAATATTCTAAGGTTACAGCTAAACTCACAGAAAACTGATTTATACCTCTATTCCAATTTATTTATAAGCTAACATATACTCAGAATCAGCAATGATCAATTGCATAGGTCATACCTTATGAGAGGCAGAAGAGCAGAGAGGACATTAACACTTTTAAACTTCTGCTACCTGACCAGGACTTTGTTAGGTGCTCTAAATGTTAGCTCATTTAATCCTAATAAAAACCCTAAGAAAGTAGGTAATACTATTCCTGCTTTACAGATGAGGAAATATAAGTTCAGAGTTCAGCCACTATCCAAGGTCATTCAGTTAGTGGTGGAATTTGAACTGGTCAGATCTGAGTCTAGATCTAGTCTTTTCCATTTGAAATGAATTAGAGGATATTGGGAACATTAGATTAGGAATTAGAGGATAGAAAACTGAGAGATACTTCTACCAAGTTATTTCAGCCCGATGACTTGTCCGGGTACATGTCTGCTCGGTAACTACGACTGATTAGCAGAGGCTGGTACTTAAAGTGAGTATTTGATGGAAGGACAGATGATGGATGAAAGCAGATTCTAGTCACAAACCCTCATTCGTTCACTCTACTTCAAAAATCCAATGTGGCCATGTGCCCTGTTCATTCATTCAAGTAGACAAACATTTATTAAATGCCTCTTGTGTGCAAGATACTCTGGGGATGCTATACTTACAAAGACTAAAAGATTTATAACTTCTCTTGTTGCCCAAAAGATTGGAGACAGTATCCTGGCTGCTTCCAGCTGATGTGTAAGGAGGTGTGCCATTTTCAGAAATGAAGTTTCTAAATCATAGTGCAGGGTGGTAGGTTGCAAGAAAGCCCCTCAGATGTAAGCTAATTCTTGTCGGGTTCGGTTAGACCCAGCACGGGTACCCCTTAGCACCTGAATGGTCCTCAGCTCTATCTAAGCAGTGACCTCCAGGTAGTGACCTTTCTGTCCTTGAAAGAGAAAGCCCTTTCCAGTATCTTTCCTGGATGTCGGTGCTTTTTTAGGGTCAGCTGAAAACATGTCTCCATTAAATAAATTAGAATACATTCATACCATGGAACCCCATGCAGTTGCAAAAAGTAATGAGAAAGCTCTGACTGTACTGTTGTGGGATGGTCTCTAAGACCACAGATATATTGTTAAATTAACAACAATGATAAACGGTGCAGAACACTGCATATAGTATGATACCCTATGTGTAGAAAAAGAAAAAAAGAGTATATACACTTACTATATGTGTATAGAGTATCTCAGGATGGATGCACAATAAATTTGTAATATTGTTTGCTTCCAGGAAAGGGAAATGGCACCTGGGGTGCAGGGATGGGAGGGAGACCTAGAGGCTTTGCACTGTCTTCCTCTTATGTGTTTTGAATTTGGTACCATGTGTACATGATCTATTTCATTAAAATTGAGAGAAGAAAAAAGACCTCCTTGGTATACCAGAAGACAATAGATAGTTTTAGTTCACAAAATCTAACTGCAAATATGATGGAATCTTTCCAGTTCCCATTTTACTTTCTCTCTCTGCAGCATTTAACATTGTTGTCTATTCCCTTCTTGAAATTCTCCTTCTTTGGCCTCCTTGACTTGAGAGTACCAAACGAGAGTCATTTGATTTGCAGTCAGTTCCCATCACTCCTGAGATTCGGACATCCTGGAGAAAAATCACAGTAAGAAAGCATCACTGGATTTGTCACAGAATGTTCTGTATAGGAGCAGCTAGTTTTACTCTATCTCGCCATTAGTGAAAAATTAAGAACTGCTACTCAACGCCACAAAGGTTGTCACTAATGTCTATATTAACACAACTGAGCGTCGACTGCCTGAGTTCAGTCCCAGCCTCATCTCTCCTTAGCTGTGGGGTTCCGGGGAAAAACTTCATCTCTGTAAGCTTCAATCTCCTCATCTCTAAAAAGGGGGAGGTAGTTGTCCAACCTCATCGGGTGGCTGTGCACATTAAATGACATAATCCGTGACAGCGCTAGTGACAAGATCTGAAGCTCAGTGCGTGTCAGCTATGACTAGTTCCTCTCTGTAAGTTCCTCGAGGACAGGACTCTGCAATCCACTCAGGGGGCTGCTACGAGTCCCAGCAGAGACCTTGACGGCCACAAGGTGCTCTGGGTCCCTTTGGAGTGGTTCTCACAGACAAGAAGCCAGGAACCAGTCCCTCAGCGCTGCAAGCTTTGGGCTCTATGTGGCTACATCAGAGACATGCCTGAGATCTTCTTAAGGACTCTGGTGTCACTCTATTGTTCAAGAAGTCTTAAGGCCATGACACAAGCTCTAGGGTATAGGCACAAGATTCTGTAGAAAGTAAAGCAACGTTCTGTGCCCCATCCTGCAGCTTCCCCAGCTGCTAAAAGTTGGGGTCAAAGGCACGGCCCTCCTCTGTGCACACAATCATATTCCTCCAGTTGGGAAGGCAAGTCTCCCTCGCTAGCCTCTGTGTCGGCAGCAGTTCAAATACCTCCTGGTGGAGTACCACAAAATGTTCCAAGTTGTCCCCAAGCTGTAGTAACAGGAAGGCAAGGAAATAAGTCCCCCAGTGTTCTCGGTCCTCAAGTGTCATCTGTGATTTGCTCTGCCTCCCTCCTGGCACAGTGTCTGATGTGATCAGCCCCGTGTGGTCTGCATGTGGGTGATGTGTGCAGCTGTCACTTCTCTCTTGGCTGCCCATGTGGCCAAATCTGCCAGGGGCTACACCCCCTGTGTCTGCCGTGGCATGGATTCTGAATCCTGACGCAACATCAAGAGCCTGCTCCAGCGTCCCAACAGAGAGCAGGATTCAGCCTCACGAGCCCTGGCATTCAGGCTCCTGGATTCAGAGAAACATTTGGGGGCCCACGCCCCAGATGCTGACAGCAGAGCCGATCCTGCCCGGAGACAATCCTTTGGCTCCAGAGTGCTCGATGCTCAGGTTTCTAGTAAACTGCTTGTGTTTAGAAGGCAAGCAATCCAGAGGCCGGAGTGAAGGAGACCACTTTGAATCCAAAGCTGGTAAAAATAAAGATGATAGTTTTCAAAATGTAGAAATAAGCTCCTGCATCAAAGGGACCTTTGTCCTTTGTCCTTTGTCCGCTTCAGGCAATGGCGTTTCTTTCCCTCCTCCACCTCCTCACATCCCCCACTTTTCATATCAACAGGGACGGCACAGGCTGATAGATTTACCCCCAATAAGTCTAGAAAATAGATGTCAAAGGATCGGCAAAATTAAAGGAGCTTTTCCCCACTGCTTTTAAATATTCCAATTTAATTTACCTTTTAATCCGCGTGTCCCTATGCACACTCATTAAGGGGCTATAGCATCATATCATCTGACCTCAGACTATGTCCTCATCTCTGCCTGTAGGGGCTGTATGCAGTATTTTCAAAAATTATAATAAAGTCATTTCATTTTAAATGAAAGACAAAGAAAGGATGGTAATAAGTGAATAGAGAGCATCAGGGTTTGGGAAACATCGCTTTAATATTTTCTTAGACAAAAGCTGAAACTACAGAATTAGAGAAGCTCAGGATTGAACGGGACCCGAAATGACCCAGGCTAACTGCTCAAATCCCCTCTGTGACCCCTCCACCCACCCAGCCCCACCAAGCCAGTCCGTCACGGTCAGGGCTGTACTTTCTTCCTGAGGCAACCAGAGGCATCCTTGGACTGCAGAGCCGGACAATAGGAAATCTCAGGAAAGTCCACCTTCATATATGCACAAGCAAGTCACACTTCTGACACCACGCCGCTCTTCTTCATCTGACTATAAAGGGAACAATCTGGCTTGATGGAAATGCTTATCAATCAGCCATCAGAAAGCAGGTAATTCTAAAACTCCTGGTGCACGTATAAAAGCAGACATCTGCTTACAGAGAGAATTCTCACAAATTCGCCAAAAGTCTTCATTTTCACAGAGCCACTGTGGACCCTGACACAGTGTTTATGAGCTGCACTTACTGAAAAGCATCTCCTCTGTAGAATAAGGTGGGTTCACATGAAGAGTAGAATCCACCGACATCTTCATATAATAAATAGGTCTGCTGGCATCCTCCCAGATGAAAGGCACACACAGCCACGAGGAGGCAAACACCAGGAATGTGCTGTGAGCACAGGGAAACTCAGGCCTCAGATGCTGCCAACAACCTTCCTTTTGCCTGTCTCATGTTTTCTCTGCTGCCCCACGGACTAAAGAAGTGGCGTTGTGCTCATCAGCATGCAAAGGCCGCAGCAGGGCTCAGACTCTCACTTGCTTTATGTTTGTGCGGAGATGTTCAGTTCTGCACAAAGGAGAACAGAAAGAGGAAAATCCAAAAGCCCTGTAAAAGTTCTGCCTATTCTTAACGACAAGGTACAAGTTCCTGTCAGAAGAAATTATATCAGCGATGCACACGCGAAATAAACAATAGAAATCTTTCACTTAATTCCTCCTTAAGAAACTTCTGCCTCATATAAGAGGCGCTAAAGCAATAAAAGCTTAACATGGACCACCTAAAAAGCCTTGAAAACACCAAGTATGCTGAGCAATCAATAGGAGTGGCCGTTATTTCAAAGTACAACTGATTATATGTAAATGTGTGTGTAATGTGTGTGTGTGTGTGTGTGTATTCTGGAGATATATATACATATATATATATATACACACACCACGCAGATAGTGTGATAGTTAATTTCGTGTCAGTTTGACTGTGCTGTGTCCAGATTAAACATTATTGCTGGGCGTGTCTCTGAGGGTGTCTCCTGATGAGATTAGCATTTGAATCAGCGAGCTCAGTAAATTGCCCTCCGCGTTGTGCGTGGGCATCGTCTAACCCATCGAGGGCATGCACAGAACACGAGGCAGAAGGAGGAGGAATTTGCCCCTTTTCTTCCTGCCTGCTTGCTTCAGCTGGGACGTCGGTCTTCTCCTGCCCCTGGACTGAGACTTCCCCATCCACTCCCCTGGTTCTCAGGCCTTCAGACTCAGACTGGAATCACACCACCAGTTCTCCAGGACCGCCAGCTTATAGACAGCAGATCCTGGGACTTCTCAGCCCCATAATCATGTGAGCCTATTCCTCTTAATAAATCTCCACATATATAGCCTTGCATCGCCTGACGACAAGGATATATTCTGAGAAATGTGTCATTAGGCAATTTCGTTGTCATGCAAACATCACAGAGTGTACTTACACAAACCTGTATGGTATAGCCTACTACACACCTAGGCTACATGGTACTAATCTTATGGGACCACTATCGTGTATGTTGTCCATCATTGACCGAAACATACTTATGCGGGTGCATGACTGTGTGTGTGTGTGTATGCTGGAATATATCACATACAAGTGTATAGATACAGACATATATAAGGAATATATATATATATATATATATCTCCTATTGATTCTGTTTCTTTTTTCTCAGGAGAACCATGACTAATACAGATAGATGATTGATGGATGGATAGATAGATAGATAGATAGATATAGAGACAGATAGATATAACCAGAGAGTAATAATTTCAAAGCAGGCATGGGGTAGCAATAAAAATAGTGATTGTGCCAACCATTGACTGAGCGTCTCCCACGTGCTGGGAAGTGGCCCAGCACTTTACACACGCACCCTGGGGTTGCAGCCAGACAGGAGAGAGGACTGAAAGGCGCTGGCTGTGGAGTTAAAGCGTCACCCTTCAAGAGCTCTTCTGGGTGCACAACACAACCAAGGACTCCCTGACTTCATGGAGCACTCCTTGGTTTCCCTGAACCTCATGGGAGAGAATCGAGTAACTTGCATTCAGACATGAGTAACGAGCAAGGGTGAGAGCCAAGAGAAGCTACTTGAAGAGAAAAATTGCTCTTAAATTAGGAAGAAATAGAGGAAAACCAGCCCTCAGGGGACTGACTATCTGGGGGTCCGGGAAAGGATATATATATATCTTCTTGTCTATATCTATATTTGTATGTGCTATATTCCAGCATATATATCTATATCTATCTATATATGTATGTATATATACACATATATACAGAGAGAGAGATTTATTATGAGGAACAGGCTCACATGATCATGAAGGCTGAGAAGTCCCGTGATCTGCTGCCTGCAAGCCGGAGGTCCTGGAGAGCCGGCACTGGTCTTGGGGTAAAAATAAGCTGCCCACTAAAGCCCAATCCATGCCGCTGGGAGTGCCTCATTCCAAAGACGTGAGGTGGGTAATGAAAGCTGCTACCACCACGGGTTCTGCCAACCCCCCACTAGAACTGGACAGAAGGAGGAAAAGGCTATTTTCCTTCTGGTTGGAGAGAAAGAGTTCAGAGGGAAGATGGCCAGGAGCTGGAAAAAAGACACCAAAATCACTGTCATGTCAAAAGAACTACAGATTCACAGGAAGTAGCCTAGAGGAGGTAGATGACAACCTCAGGCCCTACCGGGGACTCCAAAATGGACAAGGGAACAGAGAGGCCTGAGGACCTGCCCAGGTGACATCAGAGGCATTCAGCAGCAGACCATATATTTTACACTATGCTGGTGAGCCTGGAACACTCAAGATACATACTTTCTCTCCTCTGGCCTCGCTACAACTCCATGAGATAGGTACTTATATACTCAATTTACAAATGTGGAAAACTGAGGCATAGAGAGGTTTTCTAACATCACAGGTATAGAAAGGCAGGTCATGGTGCTGGGATTAGAAGCCAAGACTATGATCCCAAAGACTCTGCTCCTCACCTCACTTTGCTACCCATTCTCTTAGCAGCATTTGGATTATCTGGATGAAGGCCCAGAGACATGTAGGGAGAAAAGTGATGTGTTAGTGTGAATTCTGTGCCATCATAGCTTATTTATGAATAGCAGGATGGGGTCTGACATTCAGGAGGCCACATCCTTGATCCTTTGTATGTTATATACTTCACTGCTGTGGGCATGAGACTATGGCTAGTTGCCTTCCAGTCACAATGAAACAGCTCCAGCAAGAACTTTGAGTACCTACCTCTTGTTTGGTCCTCTCTGAAGGAGACTGCTGGCCCTGCTACCTGACACATGTACTGTAGCACATGACCTCCCACTTTGGTCATCGGTGATTGGATTGGAGTGACACCTATAAGCTGGCATGGGGCGATGTCAGCCCAAGAGGGAAATCCCATCTTAGGTGGTAGCTGAACCAAAAGATCCTCTCTCGAAAGGAGTTTGCAGAAAGGAAGGGCATTCAGTAGCAAGTGTAAAAGCAGAATGACATTCAGAGGCAATCAGAACCAAGAGAAGTCAGAGTGGCCAAGTGCGGGTGATGGTAGAGAACTAGAATTGATTTAGTGAAGTCCTGAAGAAGAAAAGACTCTGCCACTTGAGTCACAAGGCATCCTGATTGACGTTTCAGGGACTGAACTATTTTCCAGACTCATTAGGCCTCCTTATAGGACCATTCCTGGGTCCCCGTGGGCCTGGCAACATGGCTGCAATCTGGGTCTATGTGAATCCTCGTGGTGAAGCCACCCATTCTTTGAGTTAGTCTGAGTGAGTCTGTACTCATGCAGCTCACAACTATCAAAAGAATTATGCTGGTAAACCAACGATCAACCAGGGTCGGTTTCTATTTCAATGAAAATGTTTTAGGAATGGTGACTTCTTCCAATACCACCTTGAGACTCAGCAGCGGCAAAGCAGGAAGCAGCCGATAGCTGCAGACGGCGTGGTTTATGGGGAACATGCCTGGCTTGGCTTTTCCACGCTATTGTTGCCTTGTTACTATTCCTGGTCCTCATCCCAAATCTCTCGAGCACTTCTCTTTAGCCTCCACATCTCCACCAACTTATCCACGCGCACGACCTTGTTTTCTCTCTGACAATGAGATTCTGACACTCCTGGGAGCTGGGCAGCAAAAAGCACTGATTAAAAAAAAACTATGACTTCAACTGCCGTCTCTTTCCTGAGAACATCGTCATGTCTTTTGTTGGCTTTTGTCTACCTCCCTGGATCTATGACCAAAGGCAACAGTGGTCTGGCCTCCTTTCCAGACGCTGCAGAAGATCCCATGCTAGTCAAGCTTTGCCGCTGGAGTTGTTGCTCTCTTCTGAATTTTAACAAATATTACTGCTCTCACACCTCCAAGGCACGCTGCTGGCCTTAACCAAAAGTTGTTTTGTGCTTTTCTCATGCCTAGGACTTTGGATGGCTATGGGTCTAGGAAAATCTCAGTGACCCATTAGTCTGGACTCTAATTTATTGCTGTTATTAAGAGGGTCTGAAAATATTTAAATTTTTATTTTGAAGAAAATAATCTTTCTTCAGGTGTGAGGCCATTAATGTATTATTCCTAAGAGTCTCTCTCCACCACTCCAGATCTTGACAATGCCTGCTACAGAACCTAAATGATAAAGGTTGCAATATACAGACTTCCCTGCTCGCCAAACCCTAAGGTGTTACTCAACTGTGAGCCCCTCTAGTGTAGTGTCAAAGCCTTATTTATCTCCGTCTTCCCACCTACCCAGCACGATACTTGATACATGAAAAAGGCTCACAGATGAGGGAATGATGGAGGGGGAGGGGAAGGGAAGAGCAGAGAGGGCTGAATGAATGAACGAGTGAATCTCAGGATCATACATCACAACGGTGAGTTTCATTCTACAAAATCACCCGAACACATCCCTCGCCAGGGGAAAAGGAGAGGAAGCACAAACTGCCTGCCTTAGTGCTGACTCTTCCCGACCACCACACTCTTCTTCCAGGTCAAATTATCCTTTGAACACGTAAACTTTGTGATATAAGAAAATAGACGAAATCATCAAAGTCCTCAGCCTCCGGGCAGGATCAGAACTGACCAGCTTGTGCCTATAACAAGGCGGCTATTCTCTTCCTGTTTTTATGGGAACGTTTGGAGATGTCACTGGGCTGTGTGGTCTTACTGGATGTCCTCTTAAATGCCCCCCCCCCACTGACAGTTATTCTAGAACAGAGCTACTCTGGTTATAATAAGCACATGAATAACTTTTTTTTTTTTTTTTTTTTTTTGTGAGAAAGACTAGCCCTGAGCTAACATCCGATGCCAATCCTCCCCTTTTTGCTGAGGAAGATTGGCCCTGGGCTAACATCTGTGCCCATCTTCCTCCACTTTATATGGGACGCCGCCACAGCATGGCTTAACAAGCGGTGCGTTGGTGCGCGCCCGGGATCCGAACCTGCGAACCCCGGGCCGCCGCAGTGGAGCGCACGCACTTAACCACTGCGCCACCGGGCAGCCCCAGCACATGAATTACTTTTAAGCTAAAATTTAAATGTTAAATTATGTACCTAAAACTTCTGGGAAAAAAAAAAGTGACTCTTACTAGCCAAACAAGCTCTATTTTAAGAATTGGCAACATCATTATCTAGTTTTTCCAATGTGGTTGAAAGATTGTACATACTGCACTTTTAACTACTTCACTGAAGTTCAAAATCAACATTATTAACATGCAAAATAAAAGCTAATTTTTACTGAGAAGATTTCCACAGAGGTCATATGTCTCTGAATTGGGTTTCCAGCAGGAATGACCTCGATGAGGTGAACAATAAAAACTTTATCCTTGATGGCTATTAGCAGGATGACATTGGGTAGGTAAAGTCATCTCCAAGTTGGCAGAAGGCCAATATAATTCATACAGAGAAGGATACTAATTCCTCACAAATGAAAGGCCAGTAAATCACCCTCATGGAGCTTATAATCTAGAAAGAGGACACAGAAAATAATACATTTGATAAATTACCTATTATATTAAAATATTATAAATTCTATTGGAAAAAGAAGTCCTGCAAGGTCAGGCAGGGGAAGTGTGTTGGAAGAGCTGTAGGAAGTAGGCCAGGGCTGGCTTTGTTGAAAAGGTCAGAGTGGAGCAAAGACTTGAAGGAGATGACGCTTTGAAGAAATGCAGTGAGATTCCTTCATAAAAGGAGTCCTGCCACCATGACCTCAGCATACAGGACAAACTGGCCCTCGGAATTCCAATAGAGACACTGGGGCGACTGACAAGAAGAAAGGCGAACAACGCTAGCGTTTCTCTGCTCTTCTTCAGGGTAGGAGGCTGGTGCCGGTTCCACATTAGCTACTTAGCAGCGTTCCCAATGGTGCACTTCAGACGTGCTAGTGAATGGGGATGCCAGCAGGTGTTCTAATGACAAAGTCCCTTCTCTCTCCGCTGCCCCAGGCCACCTCTCTAGTATTTTTGGGTCCCTAGCATCATCCTCCATGGACAATTGTAAGCGAAGCTTTATACTAGGTTCATTCTTTTTTTTTTTTTTTTTTATGAGGAAGATCAGCCCTGAGCTAACATCCGTGATAATCCTCCTCTTTTTGCTGAGGAAGACTGGCCCTGAGCTAACATCTATTGCCAATCCTCCTCCTTTTTTTTCCCCAAAGCCCCAGTAGATAGTTGTATGTCATAGCTGTACATCCTTCTAGTTGCTGTATGTGGGATGTGGCCTCAGCATGGCCGGAGAAGCGGTGCATCGGTGCGCACCCGGGATCCGAACCCGGGCTGCCAGTAGCGGAGCGCGCACACTTAACCACTAAGCCACAGGGCCAGCCCTAGGTTCATTCTTAATAAATAAATTTCTATATGCATACTTGAGATACAGTCATGGTGATGAAAATTGATATCAGGTCATAATTCTATATTGATAACACTGGACTTTGATCTGAGAATTTTACCATTGAACAGACTTAAACCATACCCACAATTGATAATGGTAAGTAGATCGAGTGATCACTCAACACTCTGTGTCTTAGTCAGTTCAGGCTGCTATAACCAGTTACCACAGACTAGGTGGCTTAAACAACAGACTCTTATTTCCCACAGTTCTGGAGGCTGGGAAGTCCAAGATCAAAGGGCCAGCAATCCGATGTCTGACAAGGGCCCACTTCCTGGTTTGTAGATGGCCATCTTCTCGTTGTATCCTCACATGGCAGAGAGCAGAGGGAGGAAGCAAGCTCTCTCAAGTCTCTTCTTATAAGGCATGAACCCCATGCATGAGGGCACTACCCTCATGATCTAATTACCTCCCAAAGGCCCTACCTCCTAATACCATCACATAGGGGGTTAGGTTTTCAGTATGTGAATTTTGGGGGAACACCAAACATTCAGTCCATAACGCTATAAAAATCATTTTTAACAATATTGTAAACTTAGACTGACAGCAGTTCTATAAATGTCTATACACTTTGGATTTCATTATATTATACTTCATTCAGATGTTGCTTGCACTTTGAAATTTTAAAACCCTCTGTAACGTTCTCCTTTCTCCTTGGGTGTCCATCGGGGTTGCCAGATATCCGGTTAACCTTGGCCCACACCCTGGGACCATAGGCTGAAAGGGTCAAAAGTCTTCCACTTCTCTAGGCCTTCCACTTCTTGGTGTTCTTGCAGTTTACTTCCTCTCGCTGATTCCACAGTCCCTTGTCTGCCCTGGCTGCCTCTCCAACCCACGTGCACTCAGAGCCCAGCCCCTACATTTTATGTGTGTGTATGTGGTAAAATATACAACATAAAATTTACCATTTTAAAATCTACAATTCAGTGACACTAAGTACATTCACAATGTTGTGCAACTCTTACTACTATCTAGTTCCAGAATTGATCACCCCAAACAGAAACCTGATAACCATTAAGTAATTAACCCACATTACACACTAGCAACCACTAATGTGCTTTCTGTCTCCATGGATTTGCCTATTCTGGACATAAATGGAATGATACAATATGTGGCCTTTTGTGACTGGCTTCTTTCACTTAGCGTTATGTTTTCATGGTCCATCTGTGTTGTAGCATGTAACAGTACTTCATTCCCTTCAATGGCTGAATAATATTCCATTGTATGGATGTACCACATTTTATTTGTCCATTTGTCCATTGATGGACACTTGGATTACTGCTACCTTTTGGCTACTGTGAATAGTGCTGCTGTGAACATTCATGCACAAGTTTTCTGTTTGAACACCTGTTTTCAATTATTTCTTATAGTAAATTTTTTTGTTTTTTAAAGCCACTCATTCCAAGCATGATATGAAGTTGGTAAGTTTACTGCTGATGTGGAAGATCATGAGAAGGAGTCAAGAGGTGTCACATTACAAAGCAAGCTGCCTTCCATCATCTCTCTCGGTCCAGATTGTTGGTTTCCTGCAGGGGCCACAGACATATCTCTCATCTTTTCACTCACATTTGTTCTCTTCCCAATAAGGTCCCTTGAGGTCTTGTTTTTTTTTGACCCAAGAAAGTTTGTTAAGGAAATTCTTCTAAAGAAAACAGCCCTTTCACTGAAAGGAATTCTGCTGAATATCATTTTCTTCATCTTGTTACATAAGGGCCTTTGCAGAACTGGCATGGGGCAACAAGCTGATAAACCCAAAAGCCAGTAAGCACATACCAACATGGGTTTCTTATGATGAGGGAAAAGACACTCACTGGCAGCACAGGTAACTAATTTCTGCCCCTCAGGTAACGCGTTAGTTAAGTGTGTACTAATAGTCAATGAAATAGGGACATAAATCAGGGAAAGTATCTATGGCGTCTGACATAAAAAGAAAGTAACAGAGTTTATGGCGTTGGCCTGGTGGCATAGCAGTTAAGTTCGCATGCTCTGCTTCGGCAGCCCAGGGTTCGCAGGTTCAGATCCCGGGAATGGACCTACGAGCCACTTATCAAGCCACGCTGTGGCAGGCGTCCCACATATAAAGTAGAGGAAGATGGGCACAGATGTTAGCTCAGGGCTAATTTTCCTCAGCAAAAAGAGGAGGATTAGCAATGGATGTTAGCTCAGAGCCAGTCTTTCTCACAAAAAAAAAAAAAAAAGGAAAGTAACAGAGTTTAAAACTCCCAAACAAATCAAAGCAGTGGGATAGTCTAGCTGTTGACTGAGGCATAGGTCCCGAACATATTTCACAGTTACTATCTGTACTGTCCTTGTCTTTCCCTACAGAACAGAGAAAGGACAAGATCACCAGAAAATCTAGAATCTAGCTAAAATCAAAATGGAAGAGTTACTCAGCTTGACACAGCAACTGGAATGGAAATGTTCCAACAATTGTACATTCAACTATAGACAATCCAAACAGTGGTTGAGTGCCAAGAAAGAGAACAGAACAACTTTCCTGTTGAATTTAATACAACAAACTTGTTGATGCCTACTGTATGCCAGACACTCTATGAAGCACTAGGGATACACTAATGGATCAGACTTGGCCCATCCCTCAAATGATTCTCATTTAGTAGAGAGAGAAAGACATCCAAACAAACAATTATAAGGTTATGTGATACTAGACTGAACAGAAGTTAATAGAGAAGGTAGAGAAGTACAGGGAAGATAGAACAAGCATGTAACACGACAGGAGGGGACTGTTGATTGTGCATAAGCCTTTTTGAGTCCATCTCTTCCATCTCCTTTGTTGTAGCCCTATTTCAACCCTCATGACTCTCATCTGATCTCCTGAATTTATTTTCTAACTGGTCTTCCAGCCTCTTAGGCTCACCTCCCTATGGGCTACCCTCCACTCTGTCACCAGGCTTACTCATATAAAATTCAAATCTGATAATAATGACCACACACTGAGCATTTTCTATGGGATCAGGAATTGTGTTGAGCATTTTACATACATTATCTCATTCAATCTTTACCTTACAAATGAAGAAACTGAATGACAGAGTTAAATAGTTTGCTCAAGATCACCTAGTTAGTAAAGTTACTGAAAAGGTAAGAGGGAGAGCTGGGATTCAAAACCACTTGTATCTGAACTCTGTTTTGTTTGCCCTTAACTACTACCATACATTGCTTCCTCTCTCAGCCTAGATTGTTAGTTGTGTAGAACTGATTTAAACAGAAAAGGAGTTTATTAAAAGAATATTAAGTGTAGTTCTGCTTCCACTTAAGAGGTAAAAAAACCACAAGACACCCTAACAATATGGAAAACAGAACGATTTAGTGTACAAATTTTTAACTTTCGTTGAGCCTGTCAGATCACGACAACCTGCTAAAAGCTTCAGGTAGAGGACATACACTGAGAAAAGCACTCCAGCATCTGGGGCCACTCATTAAGCTTAAGGCGACAGCAACCCCCCACCAGAGGAATTTGAAGTCTGTGGTACACTGCAGGTAACCACAGAAACAAAACTCAAGCCCATCTAAACTACTGACTAGATTGACTCAACTCTCCAGAGTAATGGCCTGACAGAATAAAAGGTGCCCATTTCTGATTTATTTCATTCTCTACTGTTCTATACACAGTGTCCAGTATCCAGTGAAACATTATGAGTATTACAAAAAGCAAGAAAAGACAACTCATTTTTGAGATATAAAGCAGTAAACAGAACCAGACCCATAAATGTAACAGATGTTAAAACTATCAGAAAGGAATTTTACAATAGCTATAATTAATCTACTAAAAGATCTAGTGGAAAAGGTGAACAACATGCATAAACAGATGGAGAATTTCAGCAGATACATGGAAATTAATTTTTAAAAGTCAAATGGAAATTCTAGAAATAAAAACATGATATCAGAGATGAAATATTCCTTTAATGGGTTTATCAGAAGACTACAGACAGCAAGGAAAAGAATTAGTGAACTTTAAAATAGGTAAACAGAAATTTTGCAAACTGAAGCACAAGGTAAAAGAAGACTGAGGAAAAATAAAAAGCGTCTAAGACATCATGGAACAATATCAAATATGATTGATTGAAGATCCAAAGGAGAAAAGATAAAGAATGGGGAAGAAGAAATATTTGAAGAGAAAATAGTCATACATTTTCCAAAATTAATGAACCACGAAACAAGAAGCTCAGAGAACCCCAAACAGAATTAACAAATTTAAAACACACACACACACACACACACACACACACACACATCTGAGTCAAACTGCTGGAAATCAGTGTTAAAGAGAAAAGCTAGACAGCAGCCAGAGAAACAAGAAATATTACATAATAGAGAAAAAGGATAAGATACACAGCAATATTTTTGTCAGAAAATATTAAAACCAGAAGATAATAGAAATGACATTGTTTATGTACTGAAAGACAGAAAAGATCAGCTCAGAATTTTATACCCAGCAAAAATCTCTCAAAAATAATGATTAAATAAAGACTTTTTCAGACAAACAAAAAAAAAAAAAGAGAGAATTCGTTGCCAGCCCTGATACACAATGAATATTAAAGGAAGTTCTTCAGGCAGAAAGATTGAAACCAGATGGAAATTTGGATTTATACAAAGAATTCAAGTGTCCTGAAGATGGTAAAAAGTGGAGATAAATTTTTAAGAGTTTTTTCCTTACTTTTAATTTTTTAAAAGATTATTGGGACCTGGCCTGGTGGCATAGTGGTTAAGTTTGTGCGCTCCACTTCAGCAGCCTGGGGTTTGCAGAATCAGATCCTGGGTCTGGACCTTCACACCACTTATCAAGCCATGCTGTGGCAGGCATCCCGCATACAAAGTTGAGGAAGATGGGCACGGATGTTAGCCCAGGGCTGATCTTCCTCAGCAAAAAGAGGAGGATTGGCGATAGATGTTGGCTCAGGGCTACTCTTCCTCACACACGAAAAAAAGATTATTGATTGCCTAAAGCATAAATAATAAGTACCTATTGTGAAGTTAATAACATATGTAGAAGTGAAAAGTAAAACAATAGCACAAAGGACTGAAGGGAAGAAATGAAAGTATACTGTTATAAGATAAATTATTTGAAGGTTAAGTGTGAAAAGTTAAAGATGTATATTGTGAACCCAAGAGCAAAAACTTAAAAAAAAATACATGTAACTAGGGGCCGGCCCTATGGCATAGTGGTTAAGTTTGCGCGCTCTGCTTCGGCAGCCTGGGGTTCACAGGTTTGGATCCCAGGCATGCACCTATGCACTGCTTATCAAGCCATGCGGTGGCAGGCATCCCACATATAAAGTAGAGGAAGATGGGCACAGATGTTAGCCCAGGGCCAATCTTCCTCGGCAAAAAGAAGAGGCTTGGCAACAGATATTAGCTCAGGGATAATCGTCCTCACCAAAAAAAAAACAGGTAACTGATAAGCCAATAGCAGAGACAAGTGGAATTATTAAGAATACCCAATAAATTTGAAAGAACACAGGAAAAGAGAAAAAAAGCACAGAAGAGATGGGACAAGTGGAAAACAACTAGCAAGATGGTAGATGTAAATCCAACTATATCAATGATCATATAAAATATAAATGGTCTAAGACAATCAAAAGGTAGAAATTGTCAGATTGAAAGAAAAGCCATTTACAAGGAGGTCACTTTAAATATAAAGACATAGATATATTAAAAGTAAAAGAAGGGGAAAAGATATACTATACTATGTGAACACCACTCAAAAGGGAGCTAGAGAGATTATATTAAAGTCAAACAAAGTAGACTTCAGAACAAAGAATATTTCCATAGGTAAAGAGAAGCATTATCTATAGATAAATGGGTCCTTTCATCACGAAGACACAACGATCCTAAATATCTTTGCACGTAATAACAGAGCCTTCAAAATACATAAGGGACAACTGATAGAACCAAAAGGAAAAATAGGCAAATCCACAACTATATATGGAGACTTCAACACACTCTTCTCTTAGCATTTGGTAGAATAAGAACCAAAAAAAATTAGAAATGATATAGATTACTTGAACAGCACCATCAACTAAACTGACCTAACTGATATTAATAGAATACTCTACCCAGAAGAAGCAGAATAAAGATTTTTTAAATGAACATGGAACATTCATCATGACAGACCACATTTTGGGCCATAAAATAAATCTCAACAAATTTAAAAAGATTGAAATCATAGAAAGTATGTTCACTGAACAGATTGGGATTAAATGAGAAATCAATAACATAAAGATATCTGGAAGATTCCCAAAGATTTGGAAACTAAACAACCCACTCCTAGATAACCCTTGAGCCAAAAGAGAAATTAGTAAATATTTTGAATGGAATGAAAATGAAAATACAACATATCAAAATTTGTTGAATTGGAGGGAAATTTTAGCTTTAAATGCCTATATTATAAAAGAAGAAAAATCTGAAATCAGTGATCTAAGTTTCTACATTAAAAAACTAAGAAAAGAGCAGATTATATCAAAATAAGCAGAAGGAAGCAAATGATAAAGATAAGAGCAGAAACCAATGAAATAGAAAAGAGAAAATTAATACAGAATATTCCTGAAACCAAAAGCTAGTCCTTTGAAAAGTTTAATAAAATGTGTAAACCTTTAGCCAGACTGATCCAGAAAAAGGAAGGAAGTACAAATTTTCAATATTAAAAATGAAAGAAGAAATGTCATTACAGATCTTACAGATATTAAAAGGATAATAAGGAAAAATTAGGAACTTAAGGCCAATAAATTTGATAACAGATAAAATGGATGATTTATTTGAAAGACACAAACTACCAAAGCTCACTTAAAAAAATAGATAACCTGAATAACCCTACATTTATTAAAAAATTGGATCCCTAGTTTAAAAAAGTTCCCACAAAGAAAACTTCATGCTCAGATGATTTCACTGATTTCTACCAAACATTTAAAGACGAAATAATACTAATTCTACACAATTTCTTCCCAATTCATTATACGAGGCCAACATTACCCTGATACCAAAACCAGACAAATACATTATAAGAAAAGAAAACTAATATGAAAAGTCTTCAACAAAATATTAGCAAGTTGAATCTAGCACTATAAAGAAATGACATGATGACCAAGTGGGGTCAATGACAGTTGCTTCAACAATTGAAAAATCAATCAATGTAATTTACCATATTAACAGAAAGAAAGAAAAGTTCCATGATGATCTCAATAGATGCATAAAAAACACTCAACAACATTCAGTATCCATTCATGATAAAAACTCTCAGCAAACTAGCATAAATGGCATGCCTAAAACTGGTAAAGGACACATATGAAAACCTACAGGTAACATCATACTTAGTGGTGAGAGACTAACTGCTTTCCCTTTAAAATTGTCTGTTCTCACTGCTTCTATCCAGCAACCAACAAATAGAGGTCCTAGCTAGAGCAATAATAAGATTAAAAAAGGAAAGAAAAAGCATCAGATTAGAAAGGAGCAAATATAACTATCTGTTTTCACAGATGACAAGATTATTTGCATAGAGAACCCAAAGAATCTGTGAAAAAGAGCTACAAGAATTGATAGATGAGTTTAGCAAGGTTGCAAGATATAAGATCAATATACAAAATTCAATTGTATATACTAGCCATGAACCATAGGAAACTGAAATTTTAAAACAATCATTTACAAGCAGATTATAAAACATGAAAAATTAAAACTACCATGAGATACCACTACATACCTACGAAAATGACTAAAATTAACATGACTGACAACACCAAGTGCTGTTGAGAATGCAAAGGAAGTGGAACTATCATACTTTGGTTATACCATTTTGCATTCCTATCAGCACTTCGGAAAACAGTTTGGCAGTTGCTTATAAAGTTTAACATACATTTACTGTATCATCCAGTGATCTTATTCCAAGGTATTTACCTACGAAAAATAAAAACGTATGTCCACACAAGGACTTGAACATAAATGTTCATAGCAGCGTTATATATAATAGCCAAATCTGAAAAGAAACCAAATGTCCATCAACTGGTGAATGGATAAACTAATTGTATGTAACCAAATATTACTAGAATATTATTCAACAATAAAAAGGAATAAACTGATACACACAACAACGTGGATGAATCTCAAAGGCATTAGGCTAAGTGAAAAAAACAAGTCAGACACAAAAGTCTCATCTTGTATGATCAATTTATATGAGTGTTTGGAAAAGGCAAAACTCCCAGGACAAGAAGTCAGATCAGATCAGGGGCTGGGAATAGGGAGGGGGATTGACCACAAAGGGGCACAAGGGAACGTTTCTGGGGTGATGGAAATAGTCTATATCTTGTGGTATTGGTTACACACCTGAATACACTTGTCAAAACTCATTGAACTATAAACTTTAAAAGGGTGCATCTTACTAAAGGAAGGAAGGAAGACTGAACTGGACAGCTCACAGGATCTCTTGGAGAGCTGGAGAACCAGGTTCGGAGGCTATGCAGCCAGCAGCAATGCCCAAAATCATGCTGGGGAGACAGCGAGGGAAAGACCTCACTGCTGCTGCTGTGCAGAGACACCGCAGCTTCCACCACCACCCTGAACCTGTGGACACCCGGCCCTGACCCTCGGGTGCTTGACCCCTGCTGCCTCTAGGAACTGATGGCTCCATCAACAGAAATGAATTTTGCTAGAAGCTCCTGCTTCTTCATGTCACTATTTAAGGTCTGGAATGGAGACATCTGATTGGCAGAGCCTAGGTCACGTGCCCATTCCCTAACTGCAAGTGAAACTGGGAAAGAGTACATAACACTTTCAGCTTCTACAGTGAGGGCAGACTCTGCATCATAAGGTGGGGAATTTCTCTAACACAGAAAGCAGGCTCCCCTCCGTCTCTCCAGCATAATTCTTTGCTGGGTAGCCAAGAAGAGTAAAGCAATGCCTACCATATGTCCCACATCATGACCCTGATTAAGAATTTTAGATGAATGCCCAGTGCTTACGGGATAAAATCTGAACTCTTTACTTCCATATGAAGCCTGACCTTGATTTGTCTTCTAACCTCGATGCCTTCTCTTGTCCCACCACCTGACTGGCTCTAATTACTCAGGAACGATCACTGCCCCTCTCAAGTCCTTCATTTTCGTGGCTTTGGGACTCTGCTCTGCTTGAAATGTCCTCCTACCCCACCTGCATCTGAGAAGTTCCTACTCATTTGTCTGGGCCCACTTCTGGGAAACCTTGCCCGAATCTATGGGCAACAGAAGCAGGGCCCTCTCTAGGTTCTGTTCTGCAACAGCATTTAGTAGGAACGAAATTAATAAATGCTTGGTGGATGACAATTGTCCTCCGAAATCAAAGAAGAGAAAGATATACTTTAAAAATAAAATAAATAATATTTAAAACTCTACTCATATAGTCAAAAGTAACAAGAAAATTTTTGATCTTTTCCAGAAATTCTGAACAAACAGATGACCTTTGGCCCAATATCCTTATTCCTGTGTCCTGAAGATTCTCCCTGAACAAGTAAGGTAAGACATATCTGAAAACTCTCACTAAGCCAAGAAATACAGAGAAATGAAACACCCTCAGATCCCAAAGGGGCCCCAAACCAGGTCCAATCTAAGCCTGAAGCTGAGATGGCAACATGGTATGTTGTTGAAATGTGTTGCGTAATGCTTCCCGCTGAAAACTAGCAAAGTCAACAATTAGATTAGAGATCCTAAATTACTCCCTGCAAAACAAATAAACAAAGGAAATATATCTAATAGGTACACCTGACCCGACACTGAAATGATGGCCTTGGTCTTATGTCTGTCCCCGCTGACTGACCTGGGCAACCACGTGAGACATGGAGATGGGGAGTTCCAGGCCAGAGCATTCTGGGGCTGGTGCCCACTGGAAGCCCACGAATCCCTGGTCTGGAGGACGGGTCCCACTGCTTCCCACATTTCACATCCCTACCCTGTGTCACTCTACGTGCGCTAGGTGAGAATTCACTGACTAATCAATTCCATTTACCTGGACCTCAAATCAGCCAGCCTTGTGTTCATCTCCCTGTGTGGACATTCTTCCCTCTACAAAGATCCCTTCACAGTAACTGATTCTGCCCTCCCTGTTTAAGATGGCAGTGTGCCCTTTGCTGTCTTTCATCTCTGCTTTTCCCTCTACAGTAGCCTTCTGAGCACAGAAGGTTTCTGAATCTCTTATTTGTGGATTTTTAAATTTTCAATTCCATTTTGAAGGCTTCTTGAGGTCTGTAACGAATATGCCCAACGCATATTTTATGGCGCCCTCTTTCCAGGGGGGCTTCAATAATGTTAATTTCAACTAACTGACAGGCTACCTGTGGAAGCCGATGGCCAAGAAGGGAATCGGAAAGAGAAATGCGTTCAGCGCAGCTTAAAGGAGTCGTGGTGGGCACCCGGGGAGGCAGAGGCACCAGGTCAAGAGCTGCAGGAGCCCCTGTAACCGCTCCGCCGCACCTCGTCCCAACTTCCACCAAGGGGCGCGGTGGCTGCCCCCCTAGACCACCCCTGCCTGTCCACCTCGGAGGCGAGAGCAGCTCTCAGGGGCAAGAGAGACCATCCAACTGACCCAGCTCCCAACCACCATTTCTAAGAACTTTCAGAGCAGAACTTTTTTTTGTTTTTAAAACAACATTTTTTTTCCCACAAGGGAGAAAGGCTGAAGTCATTAGCAAAGGAAAATCCCAAGAGATAGCACTGCTTTCCCAAACAACCTCTCTAGGCTTGGGAACGCGTACCGTACCCATTTTGTACCCAGAGAGAAAAACTTTTTATAACCTTACAAAAAAGTTACATAAACAACACTATCCCCTTTGTTGGTTTCTTTTTTTAAAAGGATTGTTTTGAAAATAGATAATTTTACTGATCCAGGAGCCAAGAATCGTTGCTGCATCTTGAGGAGCTGTTGGATGCCCCTTCTGGCTGGACTGTTTGTTTGCCTAAGATTATGCAGCTCACTGGGCCATAAAAATGAGCTCCTCCCTGCTCCTGGGACGGGACAGAGCTGCGCCTGTGCCGGCCCGTGGGCCCAGCTCTTAGGGAGCACCAGCCTGCGCGCTCACCCACCCTCCCAGGGTTCCCTGGCGTCCAAGCTCTCCCTTAGTGAGCATACAAAGGTGGCTGGGAGTGAGGGTTGACAGTGTCTTCACAAGCAAGTTGACCAAGTAAATGATACACAGAAAAGGAGCATGTAACCTGACCATGTCAGAGGGCAAGCAGGCAAGGGGAAAGAAAAGATGGGAGAAAAGGGAAACTGCCAGGTAAAACATCTCAAGATAGAACTGGTTGTCTTGAGGCTATTTCCAATAAAGAGACGTACCAAAAAAAGAAATGAAGAACGCTCCAGGGGAAGAGTGGTTTTAAACAGGGACACTCCCCAGGAATCTGGTTAGGTCTACACATTCCCTCCTCAGTCTCAACTGAGATGTTTCAGATTAACCCGAGGAAATGGTTACAATCCATGCTGCTCTGAAGTACGGTTACTAGTACGCTAAATAATAGGATATGAGCTAGTGGGGAGGGAACTTGAAGAGCACAAAAATCTTACCCTTTGCGTAGTAAATCTGCTTGAAATAGAAGTACAGAAACTTCTCCTACTAATGTATGCTCTTCAATCCAAAAACACAAAACAAGGAACTCAGAGAGAGACTGAAGCTAAACTTCCTTCAAGTGAGAATGCATCTCACGGATGTTCTGTGTGAGGCAGATATCTGAAAAAAATCCTCCTCTACAATCACAAGGCTCTGTGGCTTGAGTTTTCTTCTCTTTGATTGCGGCCACTCAGAACAGTAATTTTGATATTAAATGTTCTTCCCCAACAAAAGGATGAAAAGCAAATCTTTGAGAAGTTATGTATAGTGTATAATGCCACACAACGTTTTTAAACCCACACTTGCAATGTTCAATTTTTCTATGCAATACCACCTCAAAAACAACAAAGTCCTTCCCTTAAATATTGAAGCTTCTCAAGGGTAGAGACTGTTCATCGCTCTGATCCCAAGGCCAACCACAAAGCCTGGCTCATAGTGGTGCTCAATAAATATTAGTAGAATTATCATGAATGCGAACAAACATACACAAAGTTACAACTCATCTACATCCACTTTCTGGACAATGCCCTTTCTGCAAGCACTTATCAGCAGAGTAATTTTCTGAGCGGAGGGGAACGTTTTTAAATTGGCTCGTCAACATTTAAAGAATGAGCTGAGGGTCTGTACTTGTTCGTTTACAAAAACACATCGACTTTATTCGTTTTGAGCTGAGAATCAGCTTGGGAACATGAGAGGAGGCAGAAATGTGGGCATGTGGATTCTTAAGAGACCTTGCCAGTCAGCGACTCCTGTACCTCCACAGAAATGCATTCTTTGCTGTTTTTCTTGGAAAACCATGAGAGGGTGTGTGCAGGATGTCTTATCAGCTTCCAGATGTAGGCAGTCTGCCCGGCCACTTCAAACAGCCAATGGGGAGGAGAGGGACCCTCCAGGAAGGGGAACCAGGATATGCCTGCTGGGGTGAGAGCCCTTTCAGATACAATCCCTGATTATTTCCATGTCACCTGGACTTCCCACTGTTTCCTTTGGTTTTTGAAAGATCCTTAGTAATGCACATAACGAAGGGTTTTGTTTACTCTTATAAAGAGAAATTAACCGAATACCAACAAATAGGGTGTACCTCTCGCTCTGTCAAACCTGAGTTAACCCTTTGTTATCACATTGATTGAAATGGAAGAAAAGAAAAACAATCGTCCTCCAGTCTAACGCAGATGTGCGCTCTATAGAGATTTCATACTTACATGGTGTTTAAAAGGCTATTTTTTGAAGATCTGAAATCATCCACTTCTCCCTTTCTTCCCTAGTGTTCACAATTAACGTTTTCTTCCTGCACCCCTTCCACAGGCAGTAAACTTGGTGGGGAAGGAAGGCACGTTTCTGAATGTTCCCTGTCCTCTCGTATTTGTTTTGGTTCTTTTTTCTTCCATCATTGCCACGGATGCTCTGGGTTTTCCCTAAGGACTGCGCTTCTGAGCGTGTTATTTTTCTGACACCTTTTAAGTGGGTGTGCCCTTTCACACTGAGAGAGAACTATTCCTGCAGCCCTTCTCCCCAGTAGCTTCAAAATCCACAGCAACCTTCTGAAAACAACATTTTCCTTGAAATGTCAATAGAGTAGAATCTAGCAGTGATTCACATATGGTACTGAATTTTGAGCTGGTGATTCCCATGTGTGAGTTACTGCTGAATTCTACTCTCTTCAGTCCTCAGACCTATTTTCTGCAGTATTGAGACAAGGAGCCTTCTTCCAATCCCAGTTAAATTCTCAGAAGGCACCGAAAGTCATGCTCCTTTCCTATCTAAAATCCCAGGAAAAAGGCTCCTGGATTAGTTTCTCAGTATTAGTGGTTGAGAAACATTCTGTAGAGTCAGGCTACAAAAGAGTTGGGGCGATATGATCTTTGCTACATAACAGGTAGAGGAAAATGGCAAAGAATGATATCAAGGCTTTATGGAAATTTTTAACACCATTTGCAGAACTAGACTTTGAGAGCTACTAATTAAATTTGTTTGTTCATTTGTTCACACATCTAGTCACGTATTTTCAGTGCATACTCTTTGTCATATATTGTGTTGGGGGCTGAGGAAGAGCTTCTATGATTCATGTGCTAGCATAAAAATCTTCCCCAGCATCGTCTGATTGCGTATGTGAAATTTAGAGTGCTCCAACTTCATCAGCACACCACCACTGTGGTGTAATAGATTTTATTTAATAAATACTACTTCCATCTCCTTTGGGAGTACAAGTTTGCACATTTCCAGACACCAGGGAAACAGCTTTCTCTTTAACCTACTGAGATGGTGAGGACACTCTGACATTGTCCTGTTTTGTCGACTGGATACAGACTAAAATACAAAGAACTGATCAGGACCATTTGGGGCATCAGCCTGGTAAGAAGGACTGAAGCCTAAGGCCAGCTATGGTCACAGAGCACCCAGCCCACGTAAGGACTCGGCCAGCAACGCTTTCTGGTAACGTAGAGCTAAACAGCGCCAGTAAACTCTGCTACCCAGGCAGTATACTGTCCAAAACACATGGGTCATCCAAAAAGAAGGAAGTCAAATTAAGAAGGCCAGAATTCCCTTTGAAAGGCCAGCAGACAGCATGGCGCCAGCATAGTATCAAGCTCCAGACCAACATCAGCTTCTATAAATCAGTGGTAGCATCTAACCTCTCCCGGTGCAGAGTAAAACTTGGACCTCCACAGATGCCACATCTGACCTCTTCAGCAGTTCCACTAGTGTCACCTTTCAGCACTCCTGAATATTAAACACCAGGACTGATCCAAAGTCACTTAAGTCCTGGGTCTACCAAAATTGAAGTCACATTTATTCTAGTGTAAGTCCACAGATTGGACAGCCACAACACAAAATCATACCAGCAGTAACGTTTGGGGAGTTATTGGCTGGGAGAGGACATGAGGAAGCTTTCTGGATGGTGGTTACAGAATTGATACACACACACACACACACACACGTGCAATTTCTAACCAGCACAGCATCAATTTCACATTAATTGTTTCTTAGAGAACTAGAAAGTTTGGGTTGGGTTTCTTGGTAGATTTTTTTGGGTGGTAGACACAGCTTAATCTCTTACTCTACTAAATACCATTATTTTAATAAATACCCCAGTCTCCTCCTCGACACCTGACTGAAACAGCTGATGAGTGAAAGCAAATACTGAGCCAAACCAACCAGGGTATTATCAAATCATGTGGACAAGAGCTTAAGCTCATATCTCTGCTATATGATTTTTTTCCCTTGAGGAAGCTGGAAAATAGTCGTGCACATACTATAACAGAGTAAGAAGTCCTTTCCAAGTTTCCAGGTCTTCACTCAAAGGCTCTTCTGCTAGATAAGGGCAAAGGAAAGAGATTTATAGCTAAGCCAGGCTGAATGACTTTACTGATGAGGCATTCCCAGTAAATCCTGCAACCTCTAGCATTGAACTGTAAGTTACAAACTAGGAAATTAAGGACTTTCAGCTCAGTGTTTCTGGGAGGAAAAGAAAGCACACTGATTAAGACATAATGCTTGATTGTATTCAGGTGCTCTGTTTAGGAATCACAGTCCTCAACCAAAAAGTGAAGGGGATTGATTTTTTTAAAAACATTCCAACAGATTGAAGTTCAGTACAGAAAAGAGATGGGGAAAATGGAAAAACAAGTTCACAAGTTTGGTGCTTTCAACTTGCATTGAATTCATAATTTTGAAAAGCCAATGTATGATGTTTCATTACATAAACTCTAAAATGATAGTGATGGTGCTCAGGGCAAGTTACCCCAGGAAGCACCACTCTGGTATGTGGATTATTTCGAGCTGAAGACAATAAAGACTCAGAAAACTCAGGAAGAATATTTGAGTTTCCCCTCCCAAACTGCCTAAAGAATTTAAAACAAAAGATCTGTTTCAGGAGGGAGTTATCATCATGATGGCTGTAAAGATAATGTAAAATAGAAGTTACAATAGGAAAGGCACTAAGCCCCTTTTATCAAAAACTCTATCTCTCCCTGACCACATTATCTATAGATGACCCTGAAAAGAATTGTCAGACAAACATTTGCATTTCTATCTCCATGTGAGTTGTCTTCTTGCCCTCTGAAGTCCCAGACCACTACCCACCCCCAACACCTTCCTTGCCTTTAGCTACAATACTTAAGCAAGCAGCTTAGACAGAGGGTCAAGTTGCTCATTTCTGAGTTTCTCCCATGTATACATGTTATTAAACTTGGTATTATTTTCTCCTGCTAACCTGTCTGGTTGATTATTTGGCCAGCCATAAAAACCTTAAGGAAAAGGGCAGAGGGAGATTCTCCCTCTCTCCCAACAATAGCAATGTTAATATGTAAGTTCACAGTGAAAAAGTCCAAAGGTAATGGTGCCTGTAGATTCCATTAGAGTTCATCTAGTTCATTCACCTCACCTTTATAGATGAAAAGAACAGAAATCATATCTGTGGATTAGTACAAACCACAGGCAATACAGTGCCATTGTCAAGCAAACAGCAACCCTAATGCTGCCCAAAACCCAAGGACCTCTGAAACAGCCTCCCCACTACACTGGCTTTGCCATCTTTCCAAAGCTACATCTGGTTCATAGAAGACTTAAAGATGGTCCAGAGAAGAGAACAAAAGTTCCTGGAAGAATGGAAAGAGAGGCCACAAAGAAAGATGAGAAACAAGGGGAAGTAGACCAAGAATCCTGTAGATGATGAGGTTGCTGGGTATTGGTTTCTCTGATAGCCACATAGGGTAAAGATGTGCCTCTCTATGCATGTACGGAACTTTTTAACCATCTTAAATATTTTAAGTGTATACTTTAGTAGCATTAAGTACATTCACATTGTGAATCATCACTATCATGTGATGTGCTATCATCACTACCATCCATCCACAGAACTCTTTTTGTCACCGACTAGGCACCTCCAGACACTCAAAGGTGGGTTTGGAAGCAATTAACTATTTTTCCAAGTTGTTTCTTTTCCTTTTGTGTGTTAAGGAGGTGTAACCAGCAGCCATCCTGAAACTGACCAAGCCTCACCACAAGAGCTATGCCCATGACCTTTGCCTTATTTTAATGCAAAGATCTCTCTAGGAGGAGTTTAGGCCTCATTATACGGAAGTACGTTCTCCAACTGAGCCTGTGCAAGCGAATACCCGCCTCTCCCTTTTGAATATTCATTCCCCCACCAAATAAAAGTTCCTGCTTTCCTTTGTTCGGAGACGCCATGACTTTGGAAATGATTCCTCATGGTCTCCTATCTGATGCAAATACACTTTACTTTGTGAGACAACTTTCACTGGTGTAGAGACTCACCAGGAGGCGAGCCCACTTGGTTCGGTATCATTTTCATCTTGCAAAATTGAAACTCTATCCTTTAAACGGTAACTTCCCACTGCCCCCTCCCCCCAGGTCCTGGAACCACCATTCTACTTTCTGTCCTATTGAGTTCAGCTACTCTAGTTACCTCACATAAGTAGAATCATATAGTATTTGTCCTTTTGGGACTAGCTTATTTCACTTAGCATAATATCCTCTAGCTAAAGATTATTTTTAAGAAGGCATTTAACAAGTATTAGCTGAGGATGCTGACCAGCTGTTTTCCATCTTCCATAAGAATGAAGAAAACAAGAGAAAATGAGTTTAAACGGCAAGGGTAGAAAAAGCTGTTAGATGCTGGAATATAAACTCTTTTAAAGAAAAGACTATGCCTTTTTCTTTAGCACCTGCAGAAGTGCTATAAACCATGCGTTTATATGTATTAAGTTGACTTATTTCCTTATGATAAGATTTCTTAAAATTATGAAATTAATTCAACAAGCCCTAATTGAGCCTCTGATTGTAATGGTGTGGGAACCACTAAAGAAATAGAACATACTGTACTTTTCCCTGAAAAACATACAATTTACTGTAGGAAACACTATAACTTTCTTCGAGTTCTTATGGTACTTACCATTTTTACCATAAACCAGGGATGGCAAACAGCTTTCAATGCAAGCGCCAGCTCTTATAAACTGTCAGAGACTGCCTGAAACCCTGAGAGGAATTCTGAGCCCAAGACAGGGCACAGAAAAGACGCTGTGATTAGTTATTGTTGTTTTTCACAGGTCAAGAAGAGACTAACATGGGTAAGAATGTCATATTCTGGCCATTCCTGTCAAAACTCTTGTACTTCGTCATGCATTATTGATTGGTTAGCACTGATCAATATGGTTCATGTTTGTCCCTCCAGCTAAAATGAGCTTCACAATAGTCATCAGTACTGTATCTTCTACTTATTTAGCATTCCCACAAAATAGCACAGTACTAGGAACTGTATAAATACACAATAATGTGACAAGGAACAGCTAAGGAAAGGGCTTCTGGGAAGTGGCAGAGTAGGAGGCACCAGGAAACTGTCTCCCCACCTGAACAACAACGACACTGGCAGAATCTGTCTGATGTATCTATTTTGGACCTCTGGAGTCTATTGAAGGCTTGCAACTTCCAAGGGAAGACTTAGATGGTAAATTGTGGTTCATTTCAGTCCATTTCAGCTCTTATCACAGTAGCAGCTACCAATCTGTCATCCTCACCCATGTGGCAGGCAGCTGTGCACGTGTTCCTGGAGCAGCCTGCATACAGGTTGCAGGAGCTAGGATCCCTGTCCTCCAGGTATCAGGGATCTGTGCTCTGATTGCGGACTACTGATGGCTGCTTTGATCACAGAGGTGCAGACAAGGAGGCCAGCAGCCATTGTTGCAAGCCCCTCTCCCTCTGGCTGTTTTGACTCCCAGGGGATTTAAAGGGCCAGTGCCCTTCCCTCTCGCCTCTATCATTTTTCTCTTTTAACCCTTTTGGGAGCCAGACATTAAATACTAGACTATTCAAAAAAACTGCATATATGGGGAAAATTAGAAAGTGACCACACGCACCCAGAAGGCTCAGAAAAGACCTGAGAAGACCGTAAGAGAGAGAGAAAGGGGCTGAGAGAATATTTGAAGAAATAATGGCTGATAACTTCTCAAATTTGATGAAAGACATGAATATAAACATCCAAGAAGCTCAATGAACTGCAAGTAAATGAACTCAAAAAGACTCATACAAAACACATTATAACCAAACATTTGAAAGACAAAGAGAGAATCTTGAAAGCAGCAAGAGAGAAGCGCTCATCACATTCAAGGGATCCTCAATAAATTATAAGCAGATTTCTTATCAGTAACTTTGGAGGACAGAACACAGTGGGCCAATATATTCAAAGTGCTAAAAGAAAAAACTCAACCAAGAATTCTATATCTGGCAAAACTGCCCTTCAAAAGTGAGAGAGAAATTAAGATATTCCCAGATTAAAAAAAAACAAAAGCTAAGGGAGTTCATTACACCTGCCCTGAAAGAAATGCTCAAGGAAGTCCTGCCGGGTGAAATGAAAGGACGCTAGACAGTAACTCAAAGCCATGTGAAGAAATGAAGATCTCAATAAAGGTAAACACATGGGCAATTATAAAAGCTAGTATTATTGTAACAACTTTTGTAACTCTACTTTTTGTTTTCTACATGATTTAAGAGACTAATACATTTTTTTTTAAAAAAAATTATTTGTCTAAAAGCTAGTATTGTTGTAACTTTTGTTTGTCACTCCACATTTTGTTTTCTGCATATTTTAAGAGACTAATGCACTTAAAAGAATTATTAGTTTATGTTTTGGAGCACACAATGTATAAAGATATAACTTTGTGACATCAATAACCAAAAGAGGTGGGGATGGAACTATAAAGGAGTAGAGATTTTTATGTTATTGAAGTGAAGCTGGTATAAATTCAAATTAGAGTGTTATAACTTTAACCTGTTAAAAGTAACCCCCATGGGAACCACAAAGAAAATAATTATAGAATACACACAAAAGTAAATGAGATAGAAATTTAAACATTTCATTACAAAAAAATCAACTAAACACAAATAGAGACAGTAATTCAGGAAGTGAGAGACAAAAAAGCTCTAGGCATATAGAAAACAAATAGCAAAATAACAAAAATTAATCCTTCCTTATCAGGAATTACTTTAAATGTAAATGGGTTACATTCTCCAATCAAAAGACAGATTGTCAGGGGGGCCGGCCCAGTGGCGCAAGCGGTTAAGTGCGCTCGCTCTGCTGCGGTGGCCCAGGGTTCGCCGGTTCGGATCCCGGGTGTGCACCAATGCACTGCTTGTCAAGCCATGCTGTGGTGGCATCCCATATAAAGTGGAGGAAGATGGGCACAAATGTTAGCCCAGGGCCAGTCTTCCTCAGCAAAAAGAAGAGGATTGGCAGATGTTAGCTCAGGGCCGATCTTCCTCACACACACACACACAAAAACGACAGATTGTCAGAATGGATAAAAACACATGATCCAATGATATGCTGTCTACAAGAGACTCATGTGAGATCCAAGACACAAATAGATTGAAAAGGAAAGAATGGGAAAAAATATTCCATGCAAATGGTAACCAAAAGCGAGCAGAGGTGGCTGTACTAACACCAGACAAAATAGACTTTAAATCTAAAATCTTTTCAAGAGAGAAAGAAGGACATTATATATTAATAAAAGTTTCAATACAGCCAGAAAATATAACAATTATAAACATTTATGCACCTAATGACAGACCAAGTAGAATTTATTCCAGGAATGTAAAGATGGTTCAACATATGAAAATTGATCAATGTAATACGCCACAGTAACAGAATGAAGGGAAAAACCACAAGATCATCTTAATTGATGCAGAAAAAGCATTTGACAAAATTCAACATCCTTTCATGAGAAGAACACCCAACAAACTAGGAATAGAAGGAAACTACCTCAACATAATAAAAGCCATACATGAAAAACCCACAGCAAACATTATGCTCAATGGTGAAAGACTGAGAGCTTTTCCTCCAACATCAGAAACAAGACAAGGATGCCTGCTCTCACCACTTCTATTCAACATACTAATGGAAGTTCTAGCCAGAGCAACTAGCAAGAAAAATAAGTAAAAAGCACCCAAATTAGAAAGACAGAAGTGAAATTATCTCTGTTTGTAGAAGATATGATCTTATATGTAGAAAACCCTGAAGATTACACACATAAACACACAAAAAACTGTTAGAGCTAATATATGAATTCAGCAAAATAACAGGATACAAAGTCAACCCACAAAAATCAGTTTCATTTCTATACACAAACAATGAACAATCTGAAAAGGAAATTACAAAAACAATTCCATACACAATAGCATCAAAAAGAATAAAATACTTAGGAATTAAGGTAACCAAAAAGGTGAAACACTTATACAATGAAAACTACAAAACATTGCTAAAATAAGAGAAGAAATAAATAAATAGAAACATATCTCATGTTTATGGACTGGAAGACTTAATATTAAGATGTCAGTACTACCCAAAGCAATCTACAGACTCAATGCAATCTCTGTCAAAATCCCATGATGTTTTTTTCAGAAATAGAGAAACCCATCCTAAAATTCATATGGAATCTCAAGGGACCCTGAATAACAAAATAATCTTGAAAAGGAAGAACAAAGGAGGAATCACACTTCCTGACTTCAAAATTTACTACAAAGCTACAGTAATCAAAACAGTGTGGTAGCATAAAGATAGGCATATAGACCAATGGAATAGCATAGAGAGCCCAGAAATAAACCCTCACGTATATGGTCAAATGATTTATGACAAGGGTACCAAGATAACTCAATGGGGAAAGGACATTCTTTTCAACAAATGGTACTGGGAAAACTGGGTATCCACAAGCAAAAGAAAGAAGTTAGAGCCTTTACCTAACAGCACACACAAAAACTAACTCAAAATGGATCAAAGCCCTAAATGTAAGACCTAAAATTATAAAACTCTTAGAAGAAAACATAGGGCAAAACTTCATGACATTGGATTTGGCAATGATACATTGAAATATTATTCCAGCCTTAAAAAGGAAGGAAATTCTGACACATGCTACAAGATGAATGAATCTTGAGGGCATCATGCTAAGTGAAATAAGGCAGTCACAAAAAGACAAATATTGTAATGATTCCACTTACATGAGATACTTAGAGTAGTCAAAATCACGGAGACAGAAAGTAGAATGGTGGTTGCCAGGGGCTGGGAGGAGCAGGGAATGGGGAGTTATTGTTTAATGGGTATAGATTTTCTGTTTTACAAGATGAAAAGAGTTATGGAGATGGATGGTGGTGATGTTATACAACATTATGAATGTATTTAATACTACTGAACTCTACACTTAAAAATTACTATGATGGGGGGCCGGCCCAGTGGCACAATATGGTTAAGTTCACACATTCCACTTCAGTGGCCAAGGGTTGGCCGGTTTGGATCCTGGGCATGGACCTACTCGTCGCTCATCAAGCCATGCTGAGGTGGCATCCCACATAGAAGACCTACAATTCTACAATGATGATACACAACTATGTACTGGGGCTTTGGGGAGAAAACAGAAAAAAAGAGAAAGATTGGCAACAGATGTTAGCGCCGGGCCAATCTTCCACAAAAAAAAAAAAATTGGAAAGAAACAGTTAGGTACCAAGGCAATTACCTCATCCATTACTCATCCATTTACCTGTTCTCTGGATTTCAACCTCCACTCCATCCTTTGGGTCCTTGTTCCATCAATATTCCTTCTCTTTCCTTTATCTCATCCTTTCTTTCTTCAGTGACTCTTTCCCTGTAGCACAAGAACACGCTTCATCTCTTCCATAAGTGAAAAACAACTCCCATTCCTAGGCCTGTGTGCTCCCAACTTCTAGGCTGTTTTTGCTCTTGTCCTTCACAGTGAGGCAGAGAAAGAGTAGTCTAAAATGGCTACCTCTGGATCTTCATCTCTCGCTCCCTCTTCGAAACTCGGCAGTCTGGGCCTTTCCTTCCTGTGGCCTCCTGAAATTGGTTTTTGTTCTCATCACCAGTTATCCATTAGTGGCCAAATTCAATGCACTCTTTTCAGCTCTTATCAAGCTTGCCCTCTCTAGAGTATCAGACACCCTTCACCTCTCCATCCTCCGAATTATTTCATCCCTAGATTTTGGTTACTTATATTCCCCCTGATTATTTCTCTTCCCTCTCTGAGTGCTTCTTCTGACCACAATTTAAATGGTTATATCCCCAGGGGCGAGTACCGCTTCTCTTCTCGGCATACAAACTCTTTCTGAGCACTCTCTTCAACCATGATTTATATCTGATGACCCAACTGCCTCCCACATAATCCAACTGAATAACCCCCATGCACCTCTATCTCAATATATCCAAAATTAAATTCATCATCTTCCTTCCCATTGTCCTCCCTCCCCACATCTATCCCTCCACACACACACACATTTTGTTTCCTGTCTTGATGATCAGCATCCTCATCCATACAGCTGTCCAAGCCAGAAACCTGGGCGTCAACCTCCTCCCATCCAGTCACTCTTTATCACTGTTAATTCTTCCTCCTTGATATATTTCATATATTTTCCCTTCTCTCCATTCCCTCTGACAGCCTCCTAGCTCAGGCTTTCATCATCTGTCACCTGGACAACTGCAACTGAGCTATAACTGGTGTTCTTGCCTCCATTCTGGTTCCTTTATGCCACCATCAGGACGAACGTCCTAGCCCACAACGCTGTTCATACCGCTCCCTTGTTCAAAATTCTTTAATGGCTTCTGATCACCTGTAGGATAACATGTAAACACTTTAGCAGCGTGTGTAAGGCCCTTCGTGATTTGGTCTGTGTAAACAGCCTCATCTGCTACCTCTACCCCTTTCTACTTTAGTCTCTTGCCATTCCCAGAACACACAATTTTCTCATTTACTTCCACACTTCCATTTCTCATGTCATTACACCTTCTCTTCCCTCTGCCTGGACCCTGGTCCCTCCCTCGCCCACCTAGTACACAGCCATCACCCTTCACCTCTCAACGCCACTATGAAGTCCTCTGTATTGGCTAGGACTTTTTAAGCTGTGAGTGACAGAAATGCATCTCAACTAGCTTGAGCCCGGGGAAAATTTACTGGGTTATGTAGCTAGGAAGGATCTTAGGGAAGGTAACAGATGTGGTTCAGCATTTCCTCAAATCCCAGCCTAGCCTCTCAACCCAAAAGGTTATTTACTTCATGCTTCTGCTTTACTGTAAATGTTGACTCAGTTAAGCTGCTTAAAGAGTATTTTTAAAGACAACAGCTGTAGAAATCTAGACATGGAAATGAAGTAAAAGAGTTTATTCCCTAGTTGTCTGTGATATTATGATTATCAATAGCTAGCATTATTTTATGGAGTCTTTCATGGTAATAGAAATAAAAAAGGCACTTGATCTACTCTAAACTGATCAAAAATAACTGATGCAGTTAATGGAATAATTAATAAATATTTCTGTGTCCTCAGACTTAAAAAAAAAAACCAGAAGTAGTCAATAATGAGAATAAATTATTCCTAAAAGTGACTCTGATATTGTCTCTGATTTAGTTTTAAATGCCTCAAAGATGCTGTCCTAGCAGTAAAAAAAATAAAATAAGGAAGGAGACAAACAACCTCTGCAAAATCAATCAGGTGACCCACCCAGGGCAGTGAGAAGCCATGTCCAGTTATAAAACATCTGGGTAGGAAAAATAAAAAAGCATCTTCACTTGTTCATTCTCAAAGTTACTATAGAAGCAGATCTTCCCAAGAATATCCCTTTTCTTCTACATCAAGGATCTGTGAACTTTGCCCAACCCGTTTTTGTAAATAAAGTTTTATTAGAACATCACCACACCCACTTGTTTACGTATTGTCTATGGCTGCCTTTGCACTATAACTACAGAGTTGAGTAGTTGAAACAGAAACTCTATCATAGTTCAGAATAACGGGAAGGAGAAAATGAAGCAGAGTACTATTGGAAGAGACAATGGCTGAGAATTTTCCAAAACCAACAGAAGATTCAGGACATGTGACTAACCCCAAAATGCATACTAGTAAAACTTCTGAGAACCAAAGACAAAAAGAAAATCCTCTTAAAAGCAGACAGAGTTATAAATTCAAAAAGACACAAAACTAAACTATATTGTTTAGGGATGCATACATAGGGAGTGTAACTCTTTCAAAAGCAAGGAATTATTATTTAAGAATTTAAGATATCTGGTATCTCCAGAGAAGATGATGGGGGATAGGATCGGGACCAGAGACAGAGGAACTTCTTTGTGCCAGCCTCGCTCAACGTCTTCATCTGAATGGTGGTTACCTGCGTGGTTACCTTATAATTATTCATTAAGCTGTACACACATGTTGCGTGTGCTTTTCTGTAGATATTTTATATTGCACAATAAAAAGAGAAAAAATTAAGCAGCACCTTTGTAAATATCTTTTATAAGTGTTATTGCTGGCTTTTTCCTTAGAGACTGTTTGATGACAAAGAGTGCTTTCTGGGGAAATGTTTTTCATGTTGGTGGTTTCATTAGCATCATCACAGTGTTATTTTGACCTGTAGAAGCTTTTCCCCAAAACTTAGAAATACCCACTTTTTGTAGATCACACCAATGAAGAAATTTGACCAAAGACAATATTTTCAAAATTAGGAGAACAGTTGGTGAAAAAAATGACTATTGAATAAAATTGCAGAACCAATAGAAACATGTGCTATAGATAAAGGATAATATTTTGTGGTGAGTGGGTGGACAATTTTTATCTTTTTTGAAATCTGTTAATTTCAGTGTCTGCCTAAGAGCTATTTATTTTTAAAAATCAGAACAGATTTTAATGCATAATACATTTTTGTTGTTGTTATTTGAGCCTGCATAATTAGTCCCTTGGTATTTCTTTCTTAAACCAGCAGAAAACTGTTTTTGTATAATAAAATTTCCAGTTCCATATGTAAACATCCCAGTTGAGCCTGAGCTGCAATGGATCACAGCATGGTTTTTCTCCTAGCCATGTGTGAAAATTGAACTACAATTTCATGGAGCAAACTATCATTACTTCTACAATCTCACTGTCTCCTCAACACGGTGTGCTGCTCTCACTGGGAAGAATATTCCCAGAGCATCCCCCACCATCTGGTTAGTTTGAATCTGCCTCCATCCTGTGTATAAGGATCTACTAAACCTCCTGAAGCTCCTCATTGGTGCTCTGAGGAAAGACGTTTTATAAACGAAAATTGGTTTTAAAAACAACAACACACCAGACTTACTGGGAGTGTGAGTTAGAGGAGACACCATGTGTATTGTCCTAATGGTTCCCAAATGCAGTTCTCAGATCTGCTCCAGCCAGGAAATGACTTTGCACCAGCTCACATCAAAAGTGCTGCCCTTAGGACAAACCATCCTTTATCCTCTGATTATGGCCTTCTAACTTCACGTTAAGAGAGGGTTTTTTTCCCTTTTATGAATATGAGGTAGATAAGAGATTGTGGTGTTTTTAATGGTCTTATTTAGTGCCCTTAAATATTTTTTGAAATATTACTGGTCTATGAAATCTAAAAGTCTGGGAGTCACACTTTCTAGAAGATCTCTTCTTAATCCTATGGCTTTTTCGTTGAATCACAGAATATTACCATCCAGTGCTAGTTGTCACCATCTTTAACCAACACTGTCGTATTCGACATATTCAACCACCACCTTCTTCCTAAAACTCCCCTCAATGAACAGGCTGCAATGACACAAAAACAAACAAACAAGCAGTTCTGTTCCTCTATCTGATTGCTTCTCTATCGCTTTCCTAGTTGGCACTTCTAGTTTACCAAGTGAAAAGTTGTAAATGTCAGCATTCCTAAAGACACCCTCTCTCTCGCTCTCTCTCTTCTCGCGCCCGCGCTCGCACGCTCATTGAATTTGGTAAGAACACTTAACATGAAATCTATCCTCTTAACACATTTTTAAGCGCACAATGTCTTCTCTTCTCTTTATTTCTACTCAGTCCTTCTGGGAACTGCTGTCTTCAGACTTTAATACCACCCCTATGCTGATGATTTTCAAAGCTTTAGATCTGAGAGTATAAACCACCAGAGTTCCAACAGTCTACAAACCATCTGCACTGGGATGGCCCACATCAACTCAAACTTTCCATCTTCCGCAGTGAACTCATTTGTTCTCCACCAAACTAGCTTACCCTCGCAAATTTCCCGTTTCAGTCAAGCACTTTACTGGCAACCAAAACCTCACTGTTCTTTTAACCTTCCTTCATTTTCATTTTCTAAATACAATCACTCCTCAAGTCACTTTGATCCAATTTTCAAAATTTCAACACAAACTTTGCAATAAAAAAGACCCAGATTTGATTGCAGGCTCTGGCACTTAATAGCTATGAGATCTTTGAACAAATTACTTATTGTCATAAATGGAATGTTTGCGGTCCCTCAAAGTCATATGTTGAAGGCCTAACCCTAATGTGATGGTATTTGGATTTGGGGCCTTTGGGTAATTAAGGTTAGATTAGGTCGTGAGAGCGGGGCCCTCATGATGGGATTAGCGCCCTTATAAGAAGAAACACTAGAGAGCTCGCTTGCTCTCTCTCTCCATGTGCACACACAGGGAGGTGGTGGCTGCCTACAAGCCAAGAGAAAAGGCCTCAGAATGAAATCTACCTTGCCAGGACATCGATCATGGATCTCCCAGCCTCCAAAACTGTGAGAAATAATTTTCTGTTGTTTAAGCCCTTCAGTAGATGGTATTTTGTCATGGTAGCCCAAGCAGACTAAAACAGATACCTGCTCTGGGCCTTTGTAAAATGTAACCAGTAATACCTACCCTGCTAGAAAATATTAGTTTCTTCTTTTCTCCATCCCCCTTACTACCAACTCACCTGCAGCCCTCATCTGCTAACTGCTAGGCTGTTGAAACAACCACCTAGCAGAGTTCCCTGGTCTTTCCTTATTCCAGTCTACCCTGCGTGCTACAGTCAGATTAATATTCAAAGAAATCAAATCAGCCGTGTCACTCCAATTCCTCAGTGCTGTCAGTTAACTATTGGATAAAGTTTAAATTCCTAGACCCGGCAGTAAACTATCTCAGAGTACCTTTAATACCATCTATTCAATTTCCTCTCCAAAAAAACTCTTCACTTCCACAGGATGTTTTTTACTAATTCCTTTCAAACTTAGGTATATGATGCTTCCCCAGGCTGGAAGGTACTTAACCTCTCTTCTGTCAACTCAGGTTCACTCTTCGAGTTACCCCTCTTCCAGTAGGTCTTCTCCAGCTGTTCCAGGGACTCTGATTTCCAGGCTTCTACTCCTCATTTTGATACCTTCCACAGCTTAACTGCTTCATGTAAGGATGTATTATCATTTCAACTAAGAAAGCAGTCTTCCAACGAGCAGGACCCATGTCTTACACGACTTCTCCATAATCCTCAACACCCAGCACAATGACACACACACAGTCGATTCTCCAGAAATACTGTTGAATTAATGTGGCACGTCATCACTTGATAAAGATACAGCTTACGTTCTTTTTGTTTTTTGTTTTTAATTATAAAATGTTTCAAATATATAGCAAACTCTAGAGAATAACAATAAACCCCCTGATTTTTAAATTGTCATGTTGGCTTCCCAAATTTTAAGGAAATAAAGCTGCAGATGCTGTTCAAGTCTTCTGTGTCTCTCCCTGATACCATTCCTCATCTTCTTGCTCTAAGGGTGTCCATTTAGATATGTGTTTCTACCATCAATGTTTTAACACTTTAAGTACTCATATATCTGGCCAGAGATTCTACTTTTTGTTTTTACAATTTATGTAAATGTTTATACCATATTTATCCATCTACAAATTACTGTTTTCAACTCAGTATTAGATTTTGAGATATATTCACACTGATAAATTGAGATCTGGTTTAGTCATTTTACTATTCCACAATGCTCCATTGTATGACTGCCCCATAATGTATTTGTCTATTCCCATATTGATGAGCGTTTGTTTCCAATTGCTTGCTATAATAGCCAATATTGCAATGAACATTCTCGAGAATGTGAGGCAGCCTACTTCCAAAGCAACTAAACCCACACATAAAGTCTGTAGTTCCTCAACAATGGTTCACATGTGTTCTCTAATTTTTAAACTTTCAAATATTCTAATCAGGCCCTTAGGCTGGGTCATAATATTCCACAGCTAACATAGCACAAAGACCAGGACCCAGTCCCCCAGTCTCAGTCTAGTTGCTTATTGCTTTTTCTGGAAGTTCGCCAACCTCTAAATGTTAGTAATTACTATATTCCTCACTGTCAGTGTACAATACACTATCAGTACACCACAGCTAATATCCACCAACAATGTCAAAATGAGTACACTATGTTTTGGTAAGCATTTCTCTTCCCAACCCAAAGCTTTTTAATGACTGATCAGCCGTCATTGAATAGATGTTTATTGAACTCAGTAGTGTCAGGCACTGTTCTAGGCAGTGAGAATCAAATGATGAAGCAGAACCTGCTCCCACAGAGCTTGAATTCTGATAGGAAAATATAGGCAATAAATAAACAACCAAATGTAAAATATATCAGACAAGGATAAGTGCTATAATAAAAATTAAAATGGTGATATGATAGAATATCATTAGAAAGGGGATCTTAAATGTTCTCACCACAAAAAACGAATGGTAATTACTTGACACAATGGAGGTGTTAGCTAACACTACGGTGGTGATCATTTTGCAATATATAAGTGTATCAAATCAACATGTTGTACACCTTAAACTTACACAATGTTGTATGTCAATTATATCTCAATAAAGCTAGAAAAATAAATAAAAATTTTTAAAAATTTGAAAAAATAAATTAATTTTTAAAAAAGAGTGTGGCTATTCTAGACCAGTGGTGTGCAAAAGAACTTTCTGCAATGACAAAACAGTTGTATAGCTGCACCATCCAATATGGTAGTCACTAGTCACACTTGAAAAGTGTCTAGTGCCACTGAAGAACTAAATTTTTTTATTTTATTGAATTTTAATTACTATAAAGTTAAATGTAAATAGCCACATGTGGCTAGTGGCTACAGTACTGGACAGGGTTGCTTGCCCAGGTCACAATACTAGTAGGTGGCAGAAATGAAATCTGAACCCAAGGAGTCTGGCATCAGAGTTTGTATTCATAATCACTGCATCATACTGCCTCTACTGTGATATTAGCTGAAAGGAGAGAGATCTTAAGAGATTTTGCTTATTTGTTAGTTTGATAATAGAGTCTGTTTTTATGCTGATGGAAATTAGTCAGTGGAAAGTGAAAAACTGATGATGTGGAAGACAGAGAATGCAAATGGCGACATCTTGAAAAGATGACAGGGAATGAGATCCAGAACACGTAGGAACAGTGAGTTTTGTTTTTGGTAACAGCAGGGAGGGCAGAAACTGGGACTGCTGTGGTAGGTAGACTTGGAGATAGGATACTAAGAGAGTCTCTGCTTGTTGCTCTGACTTCTCAATGAAGTGTGAGGTAAGATTATCAGTGGAGAGTGAAAAAGGAGGGAAAAGTTGAGAGAGGGAAAGGCACGATAGTGGTAATTCTGGAAAATGGTGAGTGTAGTAGAATGGCCGACAGCGTTGAGTGCCTATTTGAGATTTGTGGTCACGAATTTTAAGTGAAACCACTCACTATAGTTGTTTGTTTTTCTCCCGCAATTTTAGCTGTTTGGGTACAGGCACAGAAAAAGCAATTATGTGGTAGAGTATAAAGAAGGAGAGGGGGACAAGGGAGTTAAGTATACTTGCAAGGAAGTGATTAAACATGGAATCCAGGGTGGGTGAGGAAGGAAATGAGGTCATGAGAGTGAGTGACAGTGAAAATGTAGTAAAGTCTGTAATTCCAATCAAAATATGAATGAGGGATTGTTTGTTTTCTTTCATTTTTATGGAACCTGACAGGCTGCTTCTAAAATTTGTATGAAAGCACAAAGGATCAAGAAGATCCAGGGGAGTCCTGAAGAATCAGGCTGGGGGACTTGCCATAGCAGATATCAGGATTTATTTTAAAGATATAGTAATTAAAGCAATATAGTATTGATCACAGACGCCACTGTAGTATTGGTCACAGATAGCTAACAGAATAGAGAGCTCAGAAAGAGACCCATGAGTATACAGAAACCTGATTTAAGGCAGAGATGACATTGCAGATACTGCTGAAAGGACATACAAACAATGAGGCTGGTAAAATAGGTTATCCATATATTTTGTGTGTGTGTGTGTGAGGAAGATCAGCCCTGAGCTAACATCTGTGCTAATCCTCCTCTTTTTGCTGAGGAAGACTGGCTCTGAGCTAACATCTATTGCCAATCCTCCTCCTTTTTTTTCCCCAAAGCCCCCGTAGATAGTTGTATGTCATAGTTGCACATCCTTCTAGTTGCTGTATGTGGGACGCCGCCTCAGCATGGCCAGACAAGCAGTGAGTCAGTGCGCGCCCAGGATCCGAACCCGGGCCGCCAGTAGTGGAGTGTGCGCACTTAATCACTAAGCTATGGGTCCGGCCCCAGGTTATCCATATTAAATAAATGAAAATTGATCCTTAACTCACACCATACTTGTGGATTAATGACTTCAATATGAAAGTCAAAACTATAAAACTTTCCAAAGAAAATAAAGAATATATTTGTGATCTCAGGGTAAAGAAGAATATCTTCAAAGGGAAAAAGCACAACCATAAAGGAACGATCTGACAAATTTGGAATTTGAATACATTAAAATTAATAACTTCTGTTCAAACAACATGATAAAGAAAGTGAAAAGATAGACCACAAACTAGGAAAAGGTATTTTTAACACACGTGGCATAAAAGGATTATAATCCAGAATATATAAAGAACATCTACAAATCTGTTGGAGCCAATCCAATAAAGGAAAATAAGGGGCCGGCTCCGTGGCTTAGCGGTTAAGTGTGCGCGCTCTGATGCTGGCGGCCCGGGTTCGGATCCCGGGCACGCCCCAAGGCACCACTTCTCCGTCCAACGCGAGGCCGAGTCCCATATACAGCAACTAGAAGGATGTGAACCTATGACATACAACTATCTACTGGGGCTTTGGGGGGAAAAAAAATGAATAAATAAAATCTTTAAAAAAAATTAAAAAAAAAAAAAAAAAAAGGAAAATAAGGAAAAGACATTAACAGGCATTTCACAGAACAAGAAATATGAATGACCCAGAAACATAAAAAGATACTCAAGTTCATCACTATTTATGGTAATCAGAAATGCAAATTAAAACCACAATGAAATATCATTTTGTACCCTTAGATTGGCAACATTTTAAAAGTCTAACCATATAAAGGATTGATGAAGAGAGGAAGCATCGAGAACTCTCATACACTGGTGGTGGAATGTAAAAGAATAAGTCACAGAAGACTGTATGCCACATAATTCCATTTATACATGTAAATGCAAAAAAAGTCTTTGAACCTCCAAACTTCTATGCGGATGCAGGCTGAAAAACTACTCAGCTGCAAACATGAGCTGTTTCTTACAGTAAAGGAAGAATGACTCAGTTCAGAGCCAAGAACCGTGGTGAATCATTCCCAAAGAGCAGCATTGGGCCCATTTAAAGGAAGAGGTGACATGTGCTTCAGCTGGATTTCAGAATTTGACTGTGATTACTATGTGTCAACCCACCCCCCGTTCGCACAGGAGTGTTAATTTATGGTATAGTTATCCTATCCCTGCATCACCATAGTATCTTGGGTGTGCAGAGGGCAGATACACTTGTCTTTTTAGCTCAAGGTCTTCACATGAACAGAAAACATACTCAAGGTGTGGTACCCCAAAAATTGTACCTGTACCTAATTAGATGACAAGATATTGGACTTTTATCTGATGCTGAAATAAAAGGAGGCTTTGGGGATCTTGGGAGAGAATAAATGTAATTTTGCATGTAGAAGAGATGTGCATTGTCGCAAGAGGCAGACAATGGAAGAAAGTCAAAGATGGCACCGTCAATTCCTTCCCTACTTGCACAGCATGCACGTAGGAGTGTAGCGTCTAATTCTGCCCCTTTGAATCTGGGCTGGTTTTAATGTCTTGCCTTGGCCAATGGAACACAGTCAGGCATTGCTTAAATACAGGGATATGCTCTGAGAAATGTGTCATTAGGCAATTTCGACATTATGCAAACATCAGAGAGTATACTTACACAAACATAGATGGTATAGTCTACTATACACCTAGGCTATACAGCACTAATCTTATGAGACCACCGTTCTATATGCAGTTCGTTGTTGACCAAAACTTCCTTATGCCCCACATGACTGCACAGTGAAAATGCAGTTCCGGGACATCCACAGACAGGTGATAAAAAGTCTTGCAGCTTCTGCCTCAGAACATGTGCTCTCAGCACATTCCTCTTAGAGCCCTGAGCCACCGCATAAAAAGGCCAGGCTACTCTTCTGAAGAAGTATGTGGAGGAGCGCTGAGGTTACCACACATGTGAGTGACCATCCAGCCCAGTCAAGCCTTCAGGCAACTCCAGTCCAGCCACAGTCTGACTATGACCACATGAGAGATCTCCAAGAGAGAACCCCCCAGCTGAGCACAGCCAACTCTCAGAGCCATGGAGAAAATAACAAATTGTTGTTCTAAGCCGCTACAGTTTAGGATGTTTGTTACACAGCAATAGATAACCAGACAATGTGGTTTTGAGCCCCCTCACCATCCTCTTTGCTCTGTTCTATACATGGTCTATTTTTTTTTTATCAAAGTCAATGCTATCATAGAAATCTTTTTCTTTTTCTTTATAATCCTAGCTGCTTTCCTAAGACGGGGGTTCCTGTTATTCTAGAGAGTTCCTTGTTTTGATGAGTGCCGTGATGCCTTTGGATATATTCTTGGAGGGAGGAACTGGAAGTAGAAAGTAGGCTCAAGTTGAATTGCTTTGCTTTATAAAGGAATTCGAAATGCCTGGGGAAAATAGAGTGAGGAGAAACAAGAACCAGGCATGCTGGGTAAAATATCAGAGAAAAGTGAGAAAGAATTCTCAGTGGTGGCACAGCAGCAAAGACACAATAAGACTCAGAAAAGCCTGATGGAAGGATTAAGTTGTTAACTTTGGAGTATGCAATGTAAAACCTCTCCCCTGACTTATGAAATCTTCAGTAAAATCTACATCACTCATTTTTTGGTGTGAGTGGATCCTTTAGTGAAATTTCAAGAGGTAATGCAAGCATGATGGAACAGAAGAAGGATGGGGCAGCCAACATCTGGGTTACATTTTAGAAAAATGTTGACTAGAACAGGTATTCAATCCTGTAACCTGGCATTAAAGACCTCCCCCCAAACTAAAACTAATTCATTAATAAGCATTTTGGGATAAAGTTATTCAATAATTTTGAGTCATTATTCTTATCCCGCCTATTTCTCTCCATGTTATTTCAAAGAATATCACAGGATACAGTTAAACATCTTGAAATTCAGATGCTATGTATATAAATGGCACTCCTCTTAACTGCCAGTTTAGCAACCATGTCAAAAAAAAGTAATTAGATTCATCTGATGTCGTATGTTCTTAGAATCAGGCAGCTTCCTTACGTGCTCAAAAAAATCCATCCTTTTAATTAATCATTCTACAATCTTGACAGGAATTGACATTGAGCCCACCAGGATGACACTGGACTTTCTCTGATGACTACGGTATGTCCCTGTGTTTGTACCATTGGTAACACGTACAGATTTGCGGCATGAGTTTGCACCTGAGAGGTGTTGCCTCCCTCCAACTTATTGGCTGCCTCTGAGTATCCTACATCCTAGTTCTCTATGAGTAAGGCAGTATCCTAAGAATAGACGCCCCTGGGAAACATCTGATGCTGAAGTCTCTAAGGTTTTGACACATCCAGTGTCACAGGCTAGCTACCTGCTAGTAGCTCAGCCTTGCCAGGTTTTAAGACAACCATAGTGGTCAACCAACAATTTTTGTTTGAGAACAGAGAGGTGAAAAGCTAAAGTGACCAGGACTGGGAGTTTGATAAGACAGCACAAATTCAGATGGGAATTTGAGAAAGAAGGGATGTTGACTAAGGCTGCTGACCCAAGAAAAAGGAATTTGACTCTGAAACAAAGCTGGAAAGGCAGAATGGGGGCGAGCATATTTCTTAGAATGAGAATAGATGTCTGGACGTGATGGCAGATTTAGAAATTCAAATGAAAAGTGAATAAAGGGATTAAAAAAAAAAAAGCTGGCATTAGGGCTAGGAATGTCCCTGCATGTCTGGGACTTCCTTCCTGTGAATACACAGACACTGGTGATTCTTTCCCTTACATCTCTTATTACTTTCTGAAGAAAAACTATTTCAAATAGTTTGGCTCTGTGAGTGGTAAGATGAATAAACAAGTTTTTCAGCTTTAACAAAGGTATAGAGACTGTGTAAAATGAATTACCACTTTGAAAAATGAAGATATTCCCATATATATAAAATCATGTGCTATAAAGGGGTGCTCTGTAACCCTGGAATGACTGAATTTGTTTCAGGTGTTAGCGTGAATCTTTATGAAAGAAGGTGTATCAGATACCACAAGAGGCTCACCTCTGCCCGTTCTCAGCTTCTCCCACTCCTTGCCCAGCTCTTCTATAGAGGAGGATGTGTAGGTCTGATAATCGCTTTCCAACTCTCACTTGCAGCAAATATGTGTGTGTGCGTGCGTGTATGTGTGTGTGCCGTAAACTATGAACTGTACCATTCTTTGGTATCTAAGTTGTTGGACAAAATACAACAGAGGAAATAGATTCTTATTGTTCATTCTGTAATGCATTCAACAGGCACTCATTAAGCTCTTTTTAAAACATTACTACATGCCAGACACTATGGTAGATGGTGGAGCTAGAATGATGAGCAGGACAAAGTCCCAGTCCCAAGGAACTCATAGTTTATCATAGTAAAACAGAGTTGTGAATGTTAGAATAAGGCAATAAGAGATACGTTACAGAGTTCTGTGCTGGGACAGAGGAAGAAAAGTTTCACAAAGATGGTGACAGCTAAGCTGCCTCTTAAGAAAGGGATTAAATCTCACCAGATGGACAAGAGAGGGTATGGCTTTTGGAAACACCACGGTCGAGCTGAATTTGCTCAAGGAGTGAAATAATTTTCCGTTTTTGCTACTTACTGATTTTCACAGACCAGACCAACATATCACATGATCTCGTTCAGCACGAGATCATGCATTTCCCACATTACTGCCACAGTTATTCTAATCTGAAGAAATTTGACTGTGTCTCTTTCACCAAAGACAATGCTGTGGTCTGGGCTTCACATATCAAGACGACCTTTGGGATGGTTGTTATTGACCTCAGGTCCCTTTGCTTAGGCATGGTTCAAGTCACGACAGAAAAATCATTGGCTAATGAAGAAGACATGTAGAAATGATCTGTCTTTCCTTTTTCATTCCATTGGCTCTGAAAAATTGTATAACCAGCCTGGAGCTATGTTTAGACAACCATAATACATCCTACACAGAACAGTTAGAATCCCAATTGATCAAAATGACATTTTCCTATAATGGAAAGAAAATGCAAACAGGCTAAGTACCCAACAATTTGGTTTAGTAAATTATGGTGCATCAACATGACAGAAAATTATTCAGCCTCTAAAAATGATAATTAAAATGATTATGTGTGGTATGTGGGAAAAGAAAAAATGCAAAATAATTTATACACATGATTGCAGTAAAATGCATCTGCTTGTGAAATGTTACTTGGAAATAACATAAAAAATTTGAAATCGGTAATTGCAGGAGGGAAATTTTCCAGCATAATTTTCTTTTGAGATTTTTCCTTAATGCTATTGATGGGTCATCTTTTAATTTTTAAAAGTTGGATGTTTTTAAACGGTGCTCCAAGTGTGGTATGACTGTTTGCTGAATTCTGTAAGTCCACCATCTTCCTTATACTTCATACTCTCTTACAATTAATACAGCCCAAGGCCACAAGAGCTGTTTCATGTTTCTCTGATTGAGCTTAGTGACAACAACAAAAATATCTTATCTTATACTATGTCATCTACAAAAATTTTAATATAGAACCTTTCCTTTAACACCACTAAATTTTCTTTGCCAGAGTACCCTTCTATCTGTTGGCATATTTTTTGGCTACTTGAGAAAGAATAATGTAATAATTAAGAGCATGGCCAGTCTTCCTCCTTCTGGTTGCATTATCTTGGACAAGTTACTTAGCCTTTCTGTACTTCACTTTCTTGTCAGTAAAATGAGATGATGATAATTGTGTTAATATTCACAATTGAATATTGAATTATAATTGTGATAATAATTCACGTGGTTGTCATAAAGATCCAATGAGATGATCCATGCCAAGTTTGGCCTGTGTGCTCAATCAATGGCCGCTGTTCATTGTCCTTACACTTGACTCGTGGTGGGATGCAACTCTTCCTGACACCATATATGCAGTTCTGTGATACTCTTTATCTTTTCTCTTGGCATCTGCCCTTTTCATCTTTTATTCATGTATCTTTAAAATCCTAGTTTATCAGGGAGCTCTCTAGAAATGATATCATCTTCTTTTCCTTGTTTTTTAACTGAATCACTTGTAACTAAAAAGTCAGAATTATTTTATGCAGAAAGTCCTGTTCTCCTTGAACCACATTTTCTTTGAAGAGTCTCATGTCACAGAATCATGACCATCTTTTGGATGAACTTTTCCAAAGCTGTATTCCTACATGCTGAAGTTCATATGGAATGATTCCAGCCTTCTTCCTCTCTGGCTATCCTTAATTGGGGTGAAACTATATCTTTTTTTTATTCTTCTAAGTTAAAAAAAAATGCACATGATATACCAAGGAGTATAAAAATAAAAAGTAAGTCACTCCCCTCTTCTCCCAGAAGCAAACATTATTATGTGTTTTGTGCATCCTGTAAAAATACTCTATGTACATTTATATTTGTATACATACATCTGTGTGTATGTCTCATTTTTAACCCAAATTGGATCTGATCTTACACACTGCCCTACAAGTTGCTTTTTACTTAGCAGTATACCTTGGAGATGGTTTCTTATCAGCACAAACAACACTCCCTTTTTGTTCACAGCTGTATCATTTTCCACCATATGGATGAATCCTAATTTTTTCACCAGTCCCATATTGATGTTCACATGGGATATTTCTATTCTCATGTTGTCACAAACGTGCTGTGATAAATGTCCTTAACCTCATATACACATATTTTATATAGTATATACATAACCATAAAGCATAAATAATTTCGTGTTCTCTCTTCCACATATCATACATTTTGAAAGTTTTAGAAACTTATTTTTCAGTTTTGCTATTATAGATAAAGCAAAACAAATATCATCCTTAGTGATTTAGATGTCATAAGAAATGTCATTTTGATTAATTGTTGTTCTAACCTTTGTGGGTATAGGATATATTAGAGTTGTCTAAACAAAGCTTCCGGCAGATTACAGAATTCTGCAGAGCCAATGAAATAGAAAAAAACTGATACAAACATTTCTTCTCCTTAACAAACAATTCCCGTCAGCGACACATCAGTCCCATATTTAGAGCTGTCAAGCAAAGAAACTTAAAGTCAATATCTCTGTTGTAGAAAATGTGCAAGGAATAGCTGTTAAATTTCTGGAAATGTGAAAGCTGATTCAAATAACACATGCATTAATTGAAAAATACAGTCAAACGGGGCTCTAAAGAGGTTGTATGTGGTACCTGTCTTCCTCAAGTTTCTCATTACTTGTCCATTACCAATAAATTTTATCTTTTGGTGAAAATTTGATCAAGAGTATCAGTTTTTCTATTTGCATCCTTAACATTCTGAGTGGCAACTCAAGATTTGTTCTCTGCCCTGCTTTTAGCCAAACAGATCTTTGGGAAAAGTATAGTTCCATCAGTATCCCTTTCACCAATATTCTATAAGAATTGACTGTCAGATCCCGGGTGGACACCAGTGAACAACTGGAAGACCTGGGGATTTAAACTAAGGGTGGCCCTGACTGTGCAGTGCCGTTAGTTCATTCTTCTAAAGATCAGTCAGCTTCACCATTTGGATCTGACTTGTTTAGTGTCTCTAGGCTGTGAAGCTAGTTGATGAAAATGAAAAATGGATTTCCAGATTTGTTACCATCTTAGCCACTCTACAACAGCGTAGGACACAGAAAAGGAGCTTCTAGGGCAGAAAAGCAAAGTCTTCTTTGGCTGTTTCTGAACTACAGATCTCAATCAATAGCTCTTCAGAGATGATTGCTGCTGTCAAAAGAGTTTATCACAAACCAAAGCAGTATCTCTCAGTGTATAGAGTCTCACTTATTCCTCTTTAAAGGCATAGGGTCATTGCACTGAATCACAGACAGGCCCAGGTGTTTGCTGCACTGTATCTACCCCTTATGCAGAATCCAGTATGAGAGACTATAAGATTCATTCACTAACTCAACAAAAATGTATAAGTACCCACTCCGCCAGACTCTGTTCCAGGTTCTGAGATAGTGGTATGAACAAAACAGAAGAACAATACTTCTCTCCCAGAGCTTGCAATTCTAGTGAAGTGGATTAAGACAATAAACAGGATAAGTAAAATATAAAACATACTGGATGATAAGAAGTGCTATAGAAAAAAATAAATTTTACTTTAAAAGTTAAAGTGGAAAATCCAAACGATCGGTAGATTGTATCAGCGTCAGTATCCCGGTTGTGATCTCATACTATAGTTTTGCAAGATGTTACCATGGGGGGAAACTGGGTAAAAAGTATGCGGAATCTCTTTGTTTTATTTCTTACCATTGCATGTGAATCTACAGTTATCTCAACAAAAATTTCCATTAAGAATTTTAAATGGAAGATCCACTTTTAAGTAGGGTGATCAGATAAAGGCTTACTGAAAAGGTAACACAGGGTGAAGATCTGAAGTTGGGGCAAGAGCAAGACATGGCAATGTAGGGACCAGAGGAACCAGACAGAGCTGGCCCACAGAGTTCAAGAAACTGCTCTCAATGAGGTGAGTGGCCAGAAAGCACTGAACGGAAGAGTAGAATGAGGCGACAGGTGATTTTGTAGACTTTGGCTTTTACTCTGAATGAGAAGGAAAGCAATGGGATGGTTCTGGGAAGAGGAGCAAGGCAATCTGGCTTACGTTTTATTAGCGTCATTCTGGCCACTGTGTTAATGTTAGACAGTAGAAACCAATAAATGATTTGCGGCCTCAGAAGCTGGATGCCATTCTGCTAAAAACACTCAGATGCCAAAGTAAAATGCCTCTGCCCATGCCATTGACTCATTCCAGATTCTGAAATGGAACTTGTTGATTCACTGCATTTTCTCAGATTCATGAGAAACATTTTGATAGAATTTTCCCCGGCTCAGAAAACTACAAAATGAATCAAAGTATCTAACCTCTGTGTGTAAACTCCTTCCATGAAGCTTCGCTTAAATTTTTTTTTTTTTTTTGGTGAGGAAGATTAGCCCTGAGCTAACATCCATTGCCAATCCTTCTCTTTTCGCTGAGAAAGATCGGTCCTGGACTAACATCTGTGCTCGTCTTTCTCTACTTTAAATGGGACACTGCCACAGCATGGCTTGACAAGCAGTTCATGGGTCCTCGCCTGGATCCAGTCCTGCGAAACCCCGGGCCATCAAAGCGGAGCACTGAACTTAACCACAACACCACTGGGCCAGCCCCAAGCTGTGCTTAAATTTTCAAACCATCAATCTTCAGATGCTGTAGAAGAAGAGTAGCTCCAAGAAGTTATAATGGGAAAATATTCCTTTGAAAAACTAATATGTTTCTTCTATTCCCAGAAGCATTTTTTAATAATCATTTTTTGCTTTTCTTGTTGTAATAGTACCTCCTGAATTTGACAGGTGGAGAATCATATACAGTCTTTAAACCTTTGATGGTATAGTGTAAAATAAAGAAATAAAGAGAAGAGATAGTCTTTTACCTTGAGACTGATAACTTAAATTTTAAAAAGAAAACGGTAACTGATAATTTAGATGAAGACTCTGCAAGAGGTTGCTTTTCACCTGTCGTTTTTCTTCAAGATTGGTGGCATCTCTAAGCTATTGAAAACAAGGAATGTAAAAGGTGGCTTATACAAGATTCTAGCAACTAGAAATTTCTACCAACCGGTACCTCTATAAACCCAAAGTACAATGATAATTCATATCTGTAGTGGTTCATAGCAGGAACTGCAATGCTGAAACACTTCCGAGTCACCTAAGGAAAATTGTGTTCAATACAGCATTTTGAACATGTTATTAATTCTGAAGACCCCAGGTTTTTAAATTGTGTGTGGCATGTTTGATGATAAGCTATTAACCAGAATATTTATTACTCAGAACTACCTATTCTCCCTTATCTGTGCTGAGTTTACTGTGTAAAATTTCAAACAGAATTTCTAGACTCAAGATGTAAAATCTAGTCATTGAATATTTGTAAGGAAAACTTCGTAAGACTGATCATTCCAGAGGCAATCATTGAATTTCTGTAAGGAATTTTGCAGATTACCTAATCTAACTCAACAACACTACATATTGCAAATGAGAAAGTTGATACCTTTCTCAAAAAAGGCTGATAAGTATAATTAGTGGCAGGTTCCCAAACAGAGCAGTTTTGCCAAACTAAGGAAACAGATGGTAGAATTCAAAGCAACTGAGGCTCCTGAAACCCACAGGGCAGGGGCTCAGAGAAATGGGGGCTGGATAGAGAAGGAACTCAGAACCTGAACAAGACCCCTTGAGTTTGGAGCCAAATAATAAGCTATGCACGCACAGGATGAGACTTCATAAGGCTAGGCTGAGAAGAAACATCAAGGAAAGAATGACTCCTGAGAAAAGAATAATTACCGGGAGCTGTACAAATGCTGGCACTCACACAGGGCTGGAAGATTCTTTAGTGCTGATCAGCCAGAGAGCTAAGCCCCCACGAAGGGATTGGTGCCCTTAGAAGAAGAAGAAGAGACACTATAGCTTCCTTTCTCTGCCAAGTGAGGACACAGCGAGAAGGCAGCCATCTGCAAGTCAGGAAGAGGGCCCTCACCAAGAACCAGATCTCTGGCACCTTGATCTTGAACTTCGCGGTCTCCAGAACTGTGAGAAAGAAATGTCTGTTGTTTAGGTCACCCGGTCTACGGTATTTTGTTATGGCAGCCTAAGCTGACTGAGATACTTCTTTGCCCACTTCTTCTGTCTCCTCTCCAGCCTCAGCCTCCTTGACTTGGAATTTAAGTGTAGCCCTTGCTACACTCCCTATCTCAGCTCCAATCACGACAGCCTCCCTCCTGCCCCCCGTATTCACCAGGCCCCCTTCCACCCAACTCAGGGCCATTGTACATATTGCGCTCTCTGTTAGGAATGTTCCTTCCTCTTTCTCACCAGCCTAAATACACGGACTTCTTTCTTAGTAGTCATCACTTCTTCAGGGATGCCTTCTTCTACTTATCTGACTAGGTCGAACACCCTATTGTGTGCTTTCTTAATGCTATGTTATTCTCAGGAGTACTAAACACTGTAGCAATTTATGTCTTAAACTTTTTTTTTTTTTTATAATTTTATTTATTTATTTTTTCCCCCAAAGCTCCAGTAGATAGTTGTATGTCATAGCTGCACATCCTTCTAGTTGCTGTATGTGGGACGCGGCCTCAGCATGGCCAGAGAAGCGGTGCATCAGTGCGCGCCCGGGATCCGAACCTGGGCCGCCAGCAGCAGAGCGCGCGCACTTAACCGGTAAGCCACGGGGCCGGCCCTATGTCTTAAACTTTTTAAATTTAGTGTCTGTCTTTTATACTAGTCTATAAGCTCCTATAGGACACACTGAAAGCCCTGAGTAAATGTTTACAAAATGAATGAATGGATGAATGCCCTCCCAAAATAATGATTTCATAAATTGTTCATAACAAATTTTCCTAATGGTCAATATGTGTTGGTGAAAGAATTAACGAATCTCCCTATGCCCCACTGTTTTACCTATAAAATAAGTGCCTACCTAACGGGGGGCCAGCCCCGTGGTGTAGCAGTTAAGTGCGCGCGCTCCACTGCTGGCTGCCTGGGCTAGGATCCCAGGGTGCGCACTCGTCAGGCCATGCTGTGGTGGTGTCCCATATAAAGTGAAGGAAGATGGGCACGGATCTTAACCCAGGGCCAGTCTTTCTCAGCAAAAAGAGGAGGATTGGCATGGATGTTAGCTCAGGGCTGATCTTCCTCACAAAAAAAAAAAAAAAGAAAGAAAAAGTGCCTACCTTGCTTATGACATAGGGGCTTTAAACATGTAAAAAATAATTAAAGTGCTTGAGATTAAAATTTTAAATGGCATCTGTATTAGTTTGGCTAGGCTAACTAAACTACTGAATCAAATAGCTGTGAATACATAGTGGCTTGAATACAACAGAAGTTTATTTCTTGTTTATGTAATAGTTCAGAACAGGTGTTCAGGTCTGTAGGCAGCTTTTCTCCATGCATTGATTCAGGAATCAAAGTTCCTTCCATTCTGTGGCTTCACTATGGTTTTGTTATCATCTGCATTCAGCCAGTAGGAAAGAGAATGGAGGAAGAATTCCTATTCTCCAAAAAACCTCCAGTCCAGCAGTGACACACATCACTTCATTGCATCAGGTAACTGACTATGATGCCATCACTATGGAAGAAGGAAAGAATGAATTTGCAGGCAGCCAACGGTCTCTAGCACCATCACTCAAACTTAAGGTCTCTTATTGTTTTAGCTTTGCTAAAACATGTGGCAATTACAAGTAGTAACAACACTCTGGGCTGAAATCAGGTCTGATTAAATGGCAATAAAACCTCTCTCTTACCATTTCCTATTAATGAGAGGCAATGGTATCCCAAGTTTGTTCCACAATGATTTGGCTGTGGAAGTTAAGTCTTTTCTCATTCTCTCTTCTCCAATGTATAAAAATAGAAAGGAAACATTGAGAAAAACATACCTAGGGTACTATTTACTCACAGGTAATTCACATAATCTCTTCCAGTGACAGTTTAAAAGTTATTAGGGCTAAAAGCTGGTTTACTCTTCCAACACAGTCGGCTTGTAATTACTTATACGCTGGATATCTGTCTGCCCCTCCAGCTCTGTTCTCCACCCTTTTCTGTGCATCAAGAGGTCGACTGTGCTTCTCTGCTTTGATCCCCTGCTGGTGCTTTTCTTTGGCTAAACCCAGCAGGAAGCCAGAGGGTAAGGGAGCCAGTTGATTCAGTCCACACTCCTGGCTTCCCATTGGGTTCAGCCAAAGAAAAGCACCAGCAGGAGATCAGAGAAAAGAAGGGGTCACCATGGACTAGCTACATCCTCAGCTCCTCCAAAGGCCACAGCTCCTGTCGGGAGGTCGTCTCCAGGCAGCTTTCCCTCCACAAGTGCTGGTAATCCATTGTTCCCTTACCCCTTTGGAACCCGCGTTGGTGTCTGCTGTCGCCCAGCCCCAAGGTATTGCGATAACTCTTGTGATTTCTCTCAATTCTACTCATACTTTGTAAATCATTCTTTGTTAAAAATCTCCTCAAATTACTCCTCTGTTTCCTATGGGGACCAGGATTTCTCAAAGTGGTTCCCCCATATCCTGACTCTAATGTTAAAATATGCATTAGAAAAATATTTCCTAATTCACCTATCAAAAGATTTTGGAAACACTGGATAAAACAAAAAATAGGCTATTTTTATATTATATGGTGCATTTCCCAGACCTTTTTGATCGTAGAACTTGCCACTTTTTTTAAGAGCTTTGGGGGAAACTGGTGTTCCACTGAATACACCTAGGAAGATTCTGATTTATGCCAATAGAAATGAGAGAAGAAAGACATATATAACTCTATTTGATTTCTAAGAATGCTCAAATTGTTTATATTTTGGCTTTAAAATATGGCCGATGACTCCGTTGATGATGGCATGGCACACACAGTGTTTTCCTCCCACAGACATGCACATACTCTCTGCACCTGGCCTGAGTCCACTGCTAAGACCCAGGACCCACCTCTCTGACTTCAAAGTCATCACACAGGTCCCTAGAGATAGCCTACAAGGAAGTCTGTCATCAGAGATATGCAGTCATGAACCACTGCAGTTTCCAAGAGCCCCATTGGATAAGGGAAAAACAAACAAACTATAGACACATTTTATCAGAAAGAAAGAGCATGGAAGCTACGGAATTGTTGGAATCATGTCATTTCATGAGCTGTACATGTGATATCTTTACAGGAAATTACTAATTTTCAAATTGAGGATTTCAGAAACACTGAACTTGGAAAAACCCTGAAAGATGAACTTTCTCACTTACAAGACTACACTTGAGTCCTCAGATAGTCAGTAACCTAATTTTTTTTTAATTTAAACGTCCAGGCAGATCATACTGTCCTTTCCCTTCTTTATTCTCCCTGTTTATATCCTTGAAAACACCTACAACCCTGAATAGTAACTGTTAGTTTAATCCTCTGTCTCTTGAAGCATAACGTAAGCTCTTTGAGAGAAGAAAAGAGCCTTATTGTTTTTAAAGCCTTAACACTTGACACAGTATGTGCTTAATAAACATTTTTGAGCAAATGGAAAAATATTGGCTGAATAAATAAATGTTTCCTTGGGAACCTATTTCACTATCAATCCTGTCTTGAAGTTTTTCTTAATACCTTCTTAAATACCATCTTGTAATTAGAAAAACCCTTAAAAGATACTAGAGGCTACCCACTCTGGACAGAAGCACATTTAAAAAAATAAAATTTTCTCGGATTTGTTCATTGCATTTGTTTTTAATCTTCAAAGAAGAAAACCGTACAACCATTCTTGCCAACGTATTTCAATTTCACAAACCTTTAGAGTTAGAAAAATTCCTCCTCATACATACAGAGCAAATGTCTACACGGGCCAGGCAAGCAAAGTAAATGAGTAAAGCATGTATTTGGGGGTACAGCCTAAAACTAACGCCCAACATTATGTGCTGCCTTGACACCTGGTGAAGTTAGGAGGGCCTCAAATGGCCTAACCACAAGTTCCCCTCCCCGCTCTACTCCCATGGATAAGGTCCCCTAGCCAAACAACCACTTTATCAAGGAGACCAAGTACAGTTCCTGCTGGTCATTCAAACAAGCCAACCACATCTTCCCGTGGGAACCAGGGGTCACCTCACCCTTTTGACACTTAACAGCCTACCTCCCAAAGCCCCTGCTAGTTCACTCTGTTCCTGAGTACAACCCTCATAGCGCCCTGCACGGCCGGCAGTGTCCTCCTTCCCCCAGGCTGTGAGTGTATATGTCACTGATACGCTGCTGTCCATCTCATCTGTCCATGGGTGTCACATGCTTGGCTGTCCCCATAACCCTAGGGCAGGAATCCCTCCCTCACTAATGGGTGAATAGGAGGCAATTAAAACAGGTATCGACCTGGTGCAGGAAAAACAGCTGCCAGAGGAAGAACTGTAACAATACCTGGCTTCAGTGCCTTTGAGCTGGGACGTGGTGGGGACATGGAGGACTGGACAGGATGTGCCCCAACCTAAAAGGCAGCCTTTCAGCACTAGTCTATTGTCTTTTTTTTTTTTTTTACCTTTTTTTTTTTTTTTTTTTGTGAGGAGATCAGCCCTATGCTAACATCTGCCAATCTTCCTCTTTTTTTGCTGAGGAAGACTGGCCCTGGGCTAACATCCGTGCCCATCTTCCTCCACTTTATATGGGACGCTGCCACAGCATGGCTTGCCAAGCAGTCTGTCGGTGCACGCCCGGGATCCGAACCAGCGAACCCCGAGCCACCACAGCGGAGCGTGCGCACTTAACCGCTTGCGCCACCGGGCTGGCCCCAGCACTAGTCTATTGTTGACAGGCAGGAATGAGGACCCAAAACTGCCAAATTTTCAAATTTCGAAGACACAGTGAAAATCTGGAATTTATGTCCAAATTTCCCACTTTTCAAAGGTCTTTCCTTCTCTTCCTTCCTTCCTTCTTTCTTTTTTTAGTTCAAACAAGACACATCTGGAGTGGTTTTGTATTTTTGTGAGGTGCCAGGTAGTAACTTCTGTCCTAGAATTTAAGTCCAGTCCCTAGTACACTATTCTGATTCCAACACTTACATAACATTTTGCCATTATGCCTTTTAACACCATGTGCTTTTCCTTCTAATACATCCTACTAATGTTGCTGGTTCATGTTAGGTTTACAAGCCTCTTAAAATTCAAAATTTTAGCCATATTTGCCTATAAGTCCCCATCATATATTAGGGTACTCTGTTTTTCCTCCCAGCAACAATTAACTGCACTGAATTTTATTCTGGCCACATTTCACACTCCTTCAATTACCAGGTCTGTGGTGGATTCTGACAACATCCTTCCAGGTACTTTCCAACCCACTCAGCTTGTGCTGTTCTCTCCTTATATAACGCCAAACAATAATAAAAATACCAAGGATCCTAGCTCTAAATAAGCCCTCTAAAACACCTGTTGTTATATATCTCCCAGATTGACATGACACAAATAATAACTTTCTTAATTACTTCCAGGAAATGTAATAGAACAATTTTTTACAGGATATCACTTTTCAAAGACTGGTAAATAGTAGTTTCAGAAGAATTAACAGAACTACTATGGGGAAAAACAACAGTACTCTTTAACCATGCCACAACATTTTCATACGTTTGATGAGTTTTAAAGCATATTTAAAAGAAATACCTTTGAAGCATATTCATTCATCTATTCAGTCAACAAACTTTTATTGAGCACCTACATGTGCCAGTCACTATTTGAGACACTAGGAATATATTAGTGAACAAAATAGAATAAAACTCCCACTCCCACTGAGTTCACATTCCCTAGTATTAGGTAGAATAGAAAATCAAGTATACCTATTAATTACAGCTAGGTAAAAATATGTAACCCAATGGACAAAATCAGAAGAGAACATGCAAAAACTAAAATAGTAGGTAGGCATGTCAGAGAAGGTACAGATTATTTCTTTCTCTATTCAATATAAAATTCATGAGTTCATAATAAAAAAAATAAAAATAAAAATAAACAATTCATTGGTCACTTACGAAGGTTGCTAGTGTACTAACTCATTATTCTGAAAATTGATAAATAAACAAAATGATCATTGTCTTAGTCTGTTCAGGCTGCTATAACAAAATACCACAGACTAGGTAGCTTATAAACCATAGAAATTTATTTCTCATAGTTCTGGAGGCTGGAAGACTAACAAGGAACACAACTAAAACCAAATGTGACACACACTTTCAACATCACTATGAAATAGAGAATACCATGAATTTCAAATCACCTGAAAGTAGAGAAATAAAACTTAAATTCCAACATAGCTCCCAACATCAATGCAAGCCTGTGGATGTAGAGAGCAGTGACATGGGAGGGCTAAGACACTCTGCAAAAAAGAGGAGAATGCAGTTGAGGACTTAAACAAAACACAAACAAAATTACCCCCAGAAAGAGAGAGTCTGGGGGTGCCAAATACTGAACACAGGGCCAAGGCTTGGTGTTCACGGCACCTGATAGAGGGAAGGGGCTTGAAAGTGAATAGGACCAGAAGAGGTAGAAGAGGAAATATTACTTCTAGGAGAGAAAGAGAGAAACAAAGCAGGGGTGAGGACCCTTGCAAGGGGACAGTGAAGGGAAATAAGGAAGTAAAAGGTGAAAATTGAGGATCCTGCAGAAATAAAAGAAAAAACATGCCAGCCCCTCTCCCACTCACTACCACTGCCAACATCATCATCTACTAGGAAAAAAATGCATTTCACTGAAATGAGAGAAGAGGGTGCTCATGAATCAGAAACCGTCCAGGAAATGCCTTGGATAGAAAACAAAATCAAACAAATTCCATACAAAGCTATTGTAGGGAAAAAAATAGAACACATGAATCAAAACATTTCAACTGGTGAAGATTTTCCTAAAAATGCCAACTACAAAATGTAATAGACTCAAACTGATTTAAACAATACCAAACAAACATTTGGAAATATTAACAAGTCTAGAGTCAAAAACCTAAAAACAAATAACAGAAATAGATCCAAGAAGATCTATGCAAAGGAAGAAATGCAATGAGAGTAGATTGGACTGAAAAAAATCAAAGAAAAAGACCAAACTATCTCAGAAATGAAGAATAAATTACAAGGTGCCCAAGGGAGAATACTGAAAATAGAAATCTAATTTGAATGGAAATCTAATAAGTAACC